>NC_134882.1:15816414-15868914 GCF_041734735.1 Babylonia areolata
TAAGATGAGAAATATGATTTTTTTTATATGTAATAGTTCAACACGTAATAAACCAGTTCTGAAAGTTTCATTTTTTTACACAGTATTTTGTATTTTTTGTAATTTTTTTCCAAACCCTTACAAATGGGCCGTCTGTGGGGAAAAACAAGGGAGAAAACTTGTCGTCCCGAGTGAGTTAAAGTATGAATTATATGAGAGATTATAATAATAATAATAATGATAATAATAATGGTATTTATATAGCGCTGAATCTTGTGCAGAGACAAATCAAAGCGCTTTCGCACCAGTCATTCACACGCATGCATAACTCTAAAACTGGAGAAACTGAAAACAAGGAAGAGGCAGGGAAGGGAGGCTATTTTGGGAAGAGGTGGGTTTTAAGGCCAGACTTGAAAGAGCTGAGTGTGGAGACTTGACGAAGCGAAAGAGGAAGTTCATTCCAGTCGCAAGGTCCAGAGACAGAGAAAGAACGGCGGCCAACAGTCGAGAGCTTGAATCTGGGTATGTGTAAACAGAGTGGATCCGAAGCTGATCGTAGTGAGCGAGATGGAGTGTAGAGGTGAAGGCAGCCACAGAGATAGGAAGGGGCTGATTTGTGAATACATTTATAACATAGAGTGCTGATCTTGTACTTTATTCTGTGTGAGACAGGGAGCCAGTGGAGATGTTGCAAAAGAGGAGTAAGATTAAGGTGTGTGAGTTTTGCATGTCTTAAATATGTGGACATTTTTGCACAAGTGTATGTGTGTGTGTGTGCGTTTTTGTGTGTGTGTGTTTGAGCACACGTGGGTGTGGGTGTGTGTTCAGTTGCCGTATTGAACTCCACCACAGATATTTCCTCATCAGGTTCATCCATGATGCGTACATTGTTTGCTGCCTTGCACACTGTTTTCAGTCAGACAGAACTCAAGGTTTTGTTCAGAGTTATGCTTCATGTGTACACCTGATAACAGTTGTCACGTTGATATTTTTTCACTTTTTAATTTTACTGCCAGTTCAGGTCTAAGTGGAGATCATCTGCATGATTTTTTGGGACCCCCAAGATTATTTCCCTTTGGTTTGTGGTTGATGAGTTATTGAAAGGTTCTTTGTTTTCATTGTGCGTACATTTGTAAATGTTGTGAAAGATAGAGCTGAATTTTTATGCTGTTTATATCTTCTTCTTTTTTTAATGTTTGTGTTTATGCCTGTATGTTCTCATCATTGCTTTGATGTGATTATTGATAACAGATGTGTGTCTGAGCAGAAACTAAAATTTCTCCTGTGAGGGATTAACAAAGTGATATTGTATTGTATTGCATTGTATTGTACTGTGTTGCATTGTACTGCATGACTGACCAAAAGTGTGTGTGTGATGGGTGTGACAGGCGTATTACCAGCGGGGACTGGCACGGATGAAGCTGAAGCAGTCCAAAGGAATCCAGGACTTCAACAGGGCTCTGGCCATCAACCCCAACATCTTCCAGGTGAACATACCTACCTTGCTCTCTGTCTCTCTCTCTCTGAGAGGTGACAGGCATACACAAGCATGCACACACTGGCACACGCTCACATAGATACACACACACATTGTCACTCACTCACACACACACACACACACACACACACACACACACACTTGAATAGATGTTAAATCAATGGCCAACACAATACAACACAACACAACACAACATAACACAACACAGTACACACACTCTTGCACATACACACACACACACACGCTTCATTCACTGTCACTCTCTCTGAAACAGAAGCACACACACACACACACACACACACACACACACACACACACACACACACACTTGAATAGATGTTAAATCAATGGCCAACGCAACACAACACAACACAACACAGTACACACACTCTTGCACACACACACACACACACACTTCACTCACTGTCACTCTCTCTGAAACACAAGCACACACACACACACACACACACACACACACACACACATACACTCACTCACACACACACACACATACACACACACACACACACATTTGCATGGGTATATATAACTAAGATGGTATAACCACTCTACAATGATTGTCCCCCAGGCCTACCTGAGCCGTGCGTGTTACTACGGTCTGAAGGGAGTGTACACCAAAGCCATTCTGAACTGTAACGAGGCCATCAAACTGCAGCCCAACAGTCTGCGTGCCTACCTCTACAGGTGGGACAGGAGAAATGCATATGTGTGTGTGTTAGTGTGTGTGTGTGTGTGTGTGTGTTGGAGTGTGCATGTTTGTGTGTGTGGTGGAGTAGTATGTGTGTGTTGGAGTGTGCATGTTTGTGTGTGTGGTGGAGTAGTATGTGTGTGGTGGAGTGTGCATGTTTGTGTGTGTGGTGGAGTAGTATGTGTGTGTTGGAGTGTGCATGTTTGTGTGTGTGGTGGAGTAGTATGTGTGTGTTGGAGTGTGCATGTTTGTCTGTGTGGTGGAGTAGTGTGTGTGTGTATGTGTGTGTTGGAGTGTGTATGTGTGTATTGGAGTGTGTGTGTGTGTGTGTGTGTATTGGAGTGTGTGTGTGTGTGTGTATAATTCAGTGTGTATGTGTGTGTGTGAGTGGTGGAGTATGTGTGTGTGTGTGTGAAAATATGAGTGTGTTTGTGTGTGTGTTGGTCCACATAAAAGTCTGTGGGGTTTTTTTTTGGTTTTTTTAGTCAAACGAATAAAAGTCTCTTTGCATCTGCCTTGTGTGTCTTTTTACAATGGTTTTTGTTTGCCAGAGATTGACTTGAATGTGAATGAGTTTAGAATGCATTGCAAAACGGTGTGTTTGTATCCATGATAAAACTTAGGAGGCTGACTACCTGACCACCCCACTTCAATGCCTGCCCTCTTCATTGTAGGGGGTAGACAGTAAACTTTGAGTTCTACTGTTTATGAATTGCCTTTTTTATGTTGCCTTTTATCAGCAAACCTGTCAACAATTTCTCTTTTAGAGATGATGAAGTATTCTTGTGTCTTCACTATTCCAGTCATCATGACGCAGTTAGCATTTCTTATTTGTTAATTAATGCTTTTCAGTGTGGTTTGAGTCTGAAGGACACTTACTACTTTTTGTGTGCATGTTTTCATCAACAGTGTAACTGATTGTGCTGAACAAGATTAATGTGATCCCAAGACGACGACATTAAGATGCAGTGGTGACTGACATTCTGACCTGTAGGTTGAGTTTTATCTCAGTGAGGTGACAGCCCTTCACTGACATCCTGACCTGTAAGCTCTGTCTGATCTCAGTGAGGTGACGGCCCTTCACTGATATCCTGACCTGTAAGCTGTGTCTGATCTCAGTGAGGTGACAGCCCTTCACTGACATCCTGACCTATAAGCTCTGTCTTATCTCAGTGAGGTGACAGCCCTTCACTGACATCCTGACCTGTAAGCTCTGTCTTATCTCAGTGAGGTGACAGCCCTTCACTGATGATCATTCTCATTAGCAGCAGTCAAGGGGTTAAAGAAAAAAATAAGTATTGCACTGTCAGCATCCCATCGTATTAATTTTTTATTTCAACATTGATATATGAAAAAAAAACCTGAAGGAAAATCAGTGTTTTGAACTGAATTCAAGACTTCACATGAAACTGAAACAGGAGTGGGTGGATTGGTCTTTTTATTCTGTTTTCAGACTATAAATGAATAAATGATGTCCCTTTGTGGATGGCTGGGCTGTAAGCACTATGACTTGATGTTGATAGCTGACAGCGGTGTGTGTGTGTGTGTGTGTGTGTGTGTGTGTGTGTGTGTGTGCTGACTGCAGGTGGTGAAGTTCAGTACCCTGATGTGATGTTGATGGCTGAACAGCAATGTGTGTGTGTGTGTGTGTGTGTGTGTGTGTGTGTGTGTGTGCTGACTGCAGGGGGTGAAGTACCCTGATGTGATGTTGATGGCTGAACAGCAGTGTGGGTGTGTGTGTGTGTGTGTGTGTGTTTGTGTGTGTGTGTGTGTGTGTGTGTGTGTGTGTGTGTGTGTGTGTGTGTGTGCTGACTGCAGGGGGTGAAGTACCCTGATGTGATGTTGACGGCTGAACAGCAATGTGTGTGTGGGTGTGTGGGTGTGGGTGTGTGTGTTTGTGTGTGTGTGTGCTGTGTGTGTATGTGTGTGTGTGTGTGTGTGTGTGTGCTGACTGCAGGGGGTGAAGTACCCTGATGTGATGTTGATGGTTGAACAGCAATGTGTGTGTGTGGGGGGGGGAGGGGGGGTAGGGGGGGGGGGTGCTGACTGCAGGGGGTGAAGTACCCTGATGTGATGTTGATGGCTGAACAGCAGTGTGTGGGTACTGACTGCAGGGGGTCCCTGAAGTACCACATCAAGGCCTTTGACCTGGCCATCCGTGACCTGACCAAGGCGTCCTCCATCGACAACACCTGTCCCCTCCCCTACTTCAACCGTGCTGTCTGCTACCAGGAGAACAAGCAGTACACCAAGGTACGCTGATGGAGTTTGTGCTGTGCTGTGCTGTGCTTTGCTATGCTTTGTTGTCTTTGTCTTGTCTTGTCTTCTCTTGCATTGCCTTGTCTTGTCTTGTGCTGTGCTGTGCTGTGCTGTGCTGTGTTTTGTTGTCTTGCCTTGCTTTGTCTTGTCTTGTGCTGTGTTGTGTTGTGTTTTGTTGTCTTGTCTTGCATTGCCTTGTCTTGTCTTGTCTTGTGCTGTGCTGTGCTGTGCCGTGCTTTGTTGTCTTGCCTTGCCTTGTCTTGTCTTGTGCTGTGCTGTGTTTTGTTGCCTTGTCCTGTCTTGTGTTGTGCTGTGCTGTGCTGTGCTGTTGTCTTGCCTTGCCTTGTCTTGTTTTACCTTGTTTTGTGTTGTGTTGTGTTGCTAAATTACAGCAGTGCATGCATGTGAATGACTGGTGTTTAAGTGCTTTGGTTTATCTCTGCACAAGATTCAGCGCTATATAAATATGATTTTATTATTTTTGGGTAATTATGTTATTGTTTGAAGCATTGTGGTATTACTGTTAGTATATCCATTGTGATAAATGAAATTTGCATTATTTTGGGTATTGTGATGTATGATCGAGACTGATGTTTTGTATGAAAATTTGTGTGTGTCAGAACATACTCTAGTGTTTGACAGGATGTCTGTGTAGGTTTATGGATGGTAGTTTTTCATTTTATATCTAAGTGTATGTTTTATTCACTTGGTTTTATGCTCTACAGAGCAGTTGAGCATGTTCTACATGGAAAGGCACTATTTAGATTGGATTGTTATTATTATTATCAAGCACAGAGATGCCAGCTGTTACGATTTCACTGTATTTTTGTTCTGCTCAATTGCAGTTTGTTTTGATGTTATGCCAATGTCAAAATTGTTCAGACTTATCAATCATGAAGCGAGGGCAGTCACTACTAATCTTGGTTTCACATGATGATTCTCAGCTAACCACATACCGGTACATGTTTACGTTGAAACAGCATTGAATAGACCAATCAGCTTAATCGTAGCAGTTACACTGTGTTTCAGGTAGGCCCAAGTGGATAATGTGTGTTTGCTGATGTGACTGGGAGTGTGAGTGTTCCTACCAAATTCAAAATGTTCCTACCAAATTTCTTGACTGTTCCTACAAAACACTTGACAGGGGTTGGCATCTCTGTGAGCACTGAAGAACATGTGTACAGCGATGGCTTGCTGTGTGTGCAGGCGCTGACAGACTACGGCATTGTGCTGCTGCTGGGGGAGCAGCTGAGCCTCAAGGTGCTCATCAACCGCGGGCTGCTGTACTTTGAGCAGCAGGACTACATCAACGCTCTGTACGACTTCCAGAATGCCTCCAAGCTGTCAGCCAATGACCACCGCATCCACCACACCCTGGGGCTCTGCTTCCACAAGTCAGTGGCTGGCCTGGGTCTGACATGGACACTGGCCTATAGCCTGTTATGAAGAGAGATTCGCTGTCTCATTCTCTGAAACATTCTGTCCCTCTCCCTCTCTCTCTCCCCTGCTCTCTCTCTCTCTCTCTCTCTCTCTCTCTCAGTCACTCTCTCTTGCTCTCTCTCTCTCTCCCCCTCTCTCCACTGCTCTCTCTCTCTCCACTGCTCTCTTTCTCTGTCTCTCTCTCCACTGCCCTACGCCAGGTCTCTCTCTCTCTCTCTCTCCACTGCTCTCTCTCTCTGTCTCTCTCTCTCCACTGCCCTACGCCAGGTCTCTCTCCGTCTCTCTCTCTGTGTCTCTCTGTCCACTGCCCTATGCCAGGTCTCTCTCTCTCTCTCTCTCTCTCTCTCTCCACTGCCCTATGCCAGGTCTCTCTCTCCACTGCTCTCTCTGTCTCTCTCTCTCCCCTGCCCTACGCCAGGTCTCTCTCTCTCCACTGCTCTCTCTCTCTCTCTCTCTCCACTGCCCTACGCCAGGTCTCTCTCTCCACTGCTCTCTCTGTCTCTCTCTCCCCTGCCCTACGCCAGGTCTCTCTCTCTCTCCACTGTTCTCTCTCTCTCCACTGCTCTCTCTCTCTGTCTCTCTCTCCACTGCCCTACGTCAGGTTTCCTTGGATCTGCCACAGTTTATTTTCCCTGGTGGTATCCACCTGGGTATAGGGCAGCGAGGTGAGGGGTGTTCTGAAGACATGGCCAGGCCATCTTCAGAGGCATCAGATGGTTCTCACTCCTGTTCTATGCCCTGGGTCCCCGTTGGAGCTTGTGTTGGGCCAGAAGATCGTTAAAATCATTCGTAGGAGTTTTGTCTGGAACACCTCAAGCTTTTGCTTGATATTTTTGTTTTTCCAGCAATCTGATCCTTGAAAAAGTGTGCTTGGGATGTTGTTCTTGAAGGCTTTGATGTGCAGGACATTGTTCTTGAAGGGTATAATTTGCAGGTAATTGTTCTTGGAGTTTTTTTTATGTGCAGGACATTGTTCTTGAAGGTTTTTATGTGCATGTTGAGGCTGGCTGATCTCTGAATGGGCTTCAGCATTGTGAAAGCTTCATTAGCTTTTGCTGATTGTGGCTTTGATGTCTGTGGAACATAGGGTAAAAGAAAAGGTTAAAGGTACCATAGCCTTTTACAGTCATAGGGGCATGGAGTGAGGACAGTCAGAAGTCAGTACAGCATGGAGTGAGGTCAGTACAGCATGGAGTGAGGACAGTCAGTAAGTACAGCATGGAGTGAGGACAGTCAGTCAGTACAGCATGGAGTGAGGACAGTCAGAAGTAAGTACAGCATGGAGTGAGGACAGTCAGAAGTAAGTACAGCATGGAGTGAGGACAGTCAGAAGTAAGTACAGCATGGAGTGAGGACAGTCAGAAGTAAGTACAGCATGGAGTGAGGACAGTCAGTCAGTACAGCATGGAGTGAGGACAGTCAGAAGTAAGTACAGCATGGAGTGAGGACAGTCAGTAAGTACAGCATGGAGTGAGGACAGTCAGTCAGTACAGCATGGACTGAGGACAGTCAGTAAGTACAGCATGGAGTGAGGACAGTCAGAAGTAAGTACAGCATGGAGTGAGGACAGTCAGAAGTAAGTACAGCATGGAGTGAGGACAGTCAGTCAGTACAGCATGGAGTGAGGACAGTCAGTAAGTACAGCATGGAGTGAGGACAGTCAGTCAGTACAGCATGGAGTGAGGACAGTCAGTACAGCATGGGGTGAGGACAGTCAGTGAGTACAGCATGGAGTGAGGACAGTCAGTCAATACAGCATGGAGTGAGGACAGTCAGTACAGCATGGAGTGAGGACAGTCAGTACAGCATGGAGTGAGGACAGTCAGTCAATACAGCATGGAGTGAGGACAGTCAGTACAGCATGGAGTGAGGACAGTCAGTACAGCATGGAGTGAGGACAGTCAGTAGTAAGTACAGCATGGAGTGAGGACAGTCAGTAGTAAGTACAGCATGGAGTGAGGACAGTCAGTAGTAAGTACAGCATGGAGTGAGGACAGTCAGTCAGTACAGCATGGGGTGAGGACTGTCAGTAGTAAGTACAGCATCGAGTGAGGACAGTCAGTAGTAAGTACAGCATGGAGTGAGGACAGTCAGTCAGTACAGCATGGAGTGAGGACAGTCAGTAAGTACAGCATGGAGTGAGGACAGTCAGTGAGTACAGCATGGAGTGAGGACAGACAGTAGTAAGTACAGCATGGAGTGAGGACAGTCAGTCAGTACAGCATGGAGTGAGAACAGTCAGTACATCATGGAGTGAGGACAGTCAGTAGTAAGTACAGCATGGAGTGAGGACAGTCAGTAAGTACAGCATGGAGTGAGGACAGTCAGTCAGTACAGCATGGAGTGAGGACAGTCAGTACAGCATGGGGTGAGGACAGTGAGTACAGCATGGAGTGAGGACAGTCAGTCAGTACAGCATGGAGTGAGGACAGTCAGTACAGCATGGGGTGAGGACAGTCAGTCAGTACAGCATGGAGTGAGGACAGTCAGTACAGCATGGGGTGAGGACAGTGAGTACAGCATGGGGTGAGGACAGTCAGTCAGTACAGCATGGAGTGAGGACAGTCAGTCAGTACAGCATGGAGTGAGGACAGTCAGTACAGCATGGAGTGAGGACAGTCAGAAGTAAGTACAGCATGGAGTGAGGACAGTCAGTACAGCATGGAGTGAGGACACTCAGAAGTAAGTACAGCATGGAGTGAGGACAGTCAGTCAGTACAGTATGGAGTGAGGACAGTCAGTAAGTACAGCATGGGGTGAGGACAGTGAGTACAGCATGGGGTGAGGACAGTGAGTACAGCATGGAGTGAGGACAGTCAGTACAGCATGGGGTGAGGACAGTCAGTCAGTACAGCATGGAGTGAGGACAGTGAGTACAGCATGGGGTGAGGACAGTCAGTACAGCATGGAGTGAGGACAGTCAGTCAGTACAGCATGGAGTGAGGACAGTCAGTAAGTACAGCATGGGGTGAGGACAGTCAGTCAGTACAGCATGGAGTGAGGACAGTCAGTCAGTACAGCATGGAGTGAGGACAGTCAGTAAGTACAGCATGGGGTGAGGACAGTCAGTCAGTACAGCATGGAGTGAGGACAGTCAGTACAGCATGGAGTGAGGACAGTCAGTCAGTACAGCATGGAGTGAGGACAGTCAGAAGTAAGTACAGCATGGAGTGAGGACAGTCAGAAGTAAGTACAGCATGGAGTGAGGACAGTCAGAAGTAAGTACAGCATGGAGTGAGGACAGTCAGTAAGTACAGCATGGGGTGAGGAAAATAGAAAATCAGAAGTGAGTGCCTTTCCCAAGGACACAACACCATGCCGAAACAGGGCCTGGAACCCTGGATCAGAAGCCGGTTGCCTGACTGATTCTGTTCTGGCAGTCCATGTAGGGACGCCATGTCAGAATTGGTTAGGTGTTGGACTTCTGACCCAGTGGTCACCAGCGATCAGGGTTTGAGGCTCGGTGTTGGCCAAGTGTTGTGTCCTTTGGACACTTTGCTTTGATTTTCTGCACCCCACCTTGGTGTGAATGGCTTGCTGACTTGGCTGGAGAAGATGAAAACGGTGGAAGGAGAGGATTGGGCCATGCCTTTATATGCCGAGCCTTAGACATAGTAGATATAAATTCACTGCCCTGTTGGCCGTTAAAAGGCTGTGGGAGCTTCAACCATTAACCATTAACTCCCTGGTAAACCTGGAGGTTGATGAAGCACGTTGCCCTGTGGATGTCCAGGCTGGGGCGACTCCAGGAGGCGGTGACCACCTTCACTCAGTGCCTGAATATCAAGCCCTTCTTCCTGGATGGGCTCATCGCCCGTGGCAACGTGTTCATGGACTACGGGCACGAGGCGGGCATCGTGCAGGCACGGCGTGACTTCCAGCGTGCCCTGAGGCTGGACCCCACCTGTCTGGCTGCCAGGGTCAACCTGGCCTACACCCTCCAGGTGTGCGGCAAGCTGATGCAGGCCTGGAGGAACTTCACCATCGCCGTCACCATGAAGGGAAGTGAGTAGAAATGTGGGGGGTGGGCGAGGAGGGGTGAGGGGTTGTGGGGGGCGAGGGAGGGGGGGTGGCAAGCTGAAGCTGAGGAACTCACCATCGCTGTCACCATGAGGGGAAGTAAGTAGTACTGTGTGGGGGGGCTGGGGGGGAGGGTGTTTGTGGGGGTGGTGGTGGAGGGGGTGGCAAGCTGATGCAGGCCTGGAGGAACCTCACCGTCGCTGTCAACATGAGGGGAAGTGAGTAGAGCCGTGGTGTGTGTGTGTGTTGGGTGAGGGGGGAGGCTGGGTGGGGGAATGTAATAATAATAATAATGGTACTTATATAGCACGGAATCTTGTGCAGAGACAAATCTAAGCGCTTTCGCACCAGTCATTCTCACGCACGCATAACTCTAAAACTGGAGAAACTAAAGACAAGGAAGAGGCAGGGAAGGGAGGCTATTTTGGGAAGAGGTGGGTTTTAAGGCCAGACTTGAAAGAGCTGAGTGTGGAGACTTGACGAAGCAAAAGAGGAAGTTCATTCCAATTGCAAGGTCCAGAGACAGAGAAAGAACGGCGGCCAACAGTCGAGAGTTTGAATCTGGGTATGCTTAAGTGGAGTGGATCCGAAGCTGATCGTAGTGAGCGAGATGGAGTGTAGAGGTGAAGGCAGCCACAGAGATAGGAAGGGGCTGATTTGTGAATACATTTGTAATATAGAGTGCTGATCTTGTACTTTATTCGGTGTGAGACAGGGAGCCAGTGGAGATATTGCAAAAGAGGAGTGATGTGCTCAGATCTTTTCTTTCTGAGGACGAGATGGGCAGCAGAATTTTGTATGCGCTGAAGGGACTGAATGGATGAAGCAAGCAAACCAGACAATAGAGAGTTACAGTAGTCAAGGCGAGAGAGAATGAGAGAAACGACAAGTCTAGATGTTGCGTTAATGGACAGATATTTCCGGATGGAACTGATGCGCCGCAGTTGACAGTAGCAGGATTGACATGTCTGATTGATAAATTTTTGCATGGACAGTGTGTTGTCAAGGACAACACCGAGGTTCCTGACTGAACTGGACAGAGGGATGGATGTACTGCCAAGTGTGTGTGTGTGGGGAATGTGTGGGGATGTTGATTTTTTTAAGGTGGGGGGGGGGGGCTTGTTTGTGTGGTGTGGTATGGTGTGGTGAGTATGTACTGTTGTGTATGTTGTGGGGTGTGTTTAACGGGGAGTGTGAATTTGCTGGAGTGTGTGTGTTGTGTGGTGTGTTTGTGAGTTGGGGTGCTGTGTGGTGTGCATATTGAGTGTGGGTGTGAGTGTGTATGTGTGGTGTGAATGAAGGCCTTTGAGTGACACTGTGGGGTGTGAATGTGTGTGTGTGTGTGTGTGTGGGAGGGAGGTGGCAAACTGATGCAGGCCTGTATGAACTTATCCATCACTGTCACTGTGAAGAGCAGTCAGTATAAGACTGTCACTGTGGTGGTGTATAGGAGGGGTGTGGGTGTTGTATGTGTGTGTGTGGATGGGGGGAGTGATGTGGAGTTGTGTGTGTGTGTGTGTGTGTTGGGGAAAGGTTGTGGGTGGGTGGGCTTGTATGGTAGTGGGGTTGGGTGTCTGTGGAGTGAATTGGCTTGTAAGTAGGACAAACTTGTGCACGCTCGCTTTCTTGTCAAGCACATTACCACTAGACCACTGCTCCTCAAAAAGAAGGATGAAGAGAGACCAGGTGATGCAGTGCTAAACGGATTCAGAAGTGTTAACACGGCAACAAGAGTCATCCCTTAGCAAAACTTGCACACATGAAAAAGAGGTGACAAGCTCTCCCCAAAGAGAGCAGCCCAAATTTCACACAGAAATGTGTTGACAATGAAGGAAACTAGGGAAAAGAAAAAAGATTCATGGTGTGGAGGATGGTGTGTGTGTGTGCGTGTGTGCATGTGTGCGTGTGTGACAATTTTTAGTTTCTCAAGGAAGCGTCACTGCATTCAGACAAATCCATGTACGCTACACCACATCTGCTATGCAGATGCTTGACAGCAGCACAACCCAATGCACTTGTCAGACCTTGAGTGCATGCTTACACATTTGTATACATATCAGAGTAGATTTCTTTTTACATAATGTGACCAGAGGACAACGCTCAGTTGTCATGGGTTCTTTTTCAGTGTGCCAAGTGCGTGCTACACATGGGGCCTTGGTTTATTGTCTCATCTGAAAGACTAGACGCTCAGTTTGATTTTCCAGTGAAACTTGGGAGAAAGGGCGAGAGTGGGATTCGAACCCGCACCCGCATGGACTTTTTGTATTGGTAGCTGAGCATCTGAACCATTCTGCCACTTTCCTCCTGTGTGTGACAGCGTACAAGCCGGCCCTGGAGGGACGTGCCATCGTGAACCTTCAGATGTCCAACACCTTTGCGGCCTTCCAGGATATCAGCACCTCCATCCACATCGCCCCCACCGCTGAACTGCTCACCAACAGGGGCGTCATCAACCAGTTCATGAACGACCGCGTCAACGCCATGCGTGATTACCAGAGGGCCATTGATATGGACCCCAAGTACGCTCTGGCCTACTTCAATGCTGCCAACGTCTACTTCCACACACGCCACTTCAAGCAGGTGGGTGGTTTGGAATGCAGAGATGCCAACTGTTACTACTACTACTTTTTCTGTGTTGGTGGGCTACAACTCCCATATTCACTCATATGTACATGAGTGGGCTTTTATGTGTATGACTGTATTTACCCCGCCATGTAGGCAGTCATACTCCGTTTTCGGGAGTGTGCATACTGGGTATGTTCTTGTTTCCATAACCCGCCGAATGCTGATATGGATTACAGGATCTTTAATGTGTGCGTATCTGATCTTCTGCTTGCGTATACACACCAAGGGGGTTCAGGCACTAGCAGGTCTACACATATGTTGACCTGGGAGATTGGAAAAATCTCCACCCTTTACCCACCAGGTGCCCTTACCGAGATTCGAACCTGGGACCCTCAGATTGAAAGTCCAACGCTTTAGACATTTGGCTATTGCACCCGTCCAACTGTTACAATTTCACCGTTACTTTGTTTCACTCGATTGCAGTTTGTTCGAACATTACGCCAATGCCAAAATTGTTTTGATGAGTTCGTTTTTGACTGCATAGCATGATCACATGCTTTCCTGCCATAACATCACCTAGAAGCTCTAGACTTACCGATCATGATGCCAGGGCTGTCACTACTAGCCTTGGTCTCACGTGATGATGCTCAGCTAATCGCGTGTGTGTTTACATTGAAACAGCATTGAGTGGACCAAAGATGTTGATATGCCTTGTAGATAAATGGTACATTTGCTGATGTGGCTCGGAGTCTGAGTATTCCTACCAGATTCAAAAAGTACCTTCCAAATTTCCTGATTGTTCCTGCAGACACTTGACAGGGGTTGGCATCTCTGGGAATGGGGGGAAGTCTGTTGTTGAAGTTCTGAGCCGCTTCGTTTTGGTCTGCCTGCTTTTCATGATTGTGTGGAATGAATTGATGATGTGGGTGCATGATTGTTGATCTTTATTTTGAAGTTGTTGGGATGAAATCAGTTTGATGTCAATGTACAAATGCACGCTGCTGTTATTTTAATTCATGCTGGACACCGTGTGGTAATCTGATAGTGACATGTATTTTCGTGTGTTAGAAGTTGGGGCAGATCCTCAGTGAGTGTCAGTCTGCTGAGCTTTGTCCAAGCTTGTGTCTCATGAAACATATTTAGAAATCAGGGATAAGCAACAATAAAAAATCAATGTGATTTTGAAAGGACTGTCATTCTGATGTTTTGGCTGTTATTTTTATCATAATTGTTTTTTATTGTATAAAACGAAATCTATAAAGAATTGTGATTTTGTTGTGCAGGCTCTGACCTACTACAACAAAGCCATTGAACACAACCCCAAGGATGAGTCAGCGCTGCTTAACAGAGCCATCACCAAGGTGAGTGTGTGTGTGTGTGTGTGTGTATGTGTGTGTGTGTGTGTGTGTTTTGTTCTGTACAAAGTTCACAAGAAAGTCGGCCAGCTCCAGAAAACTGGTGACAAATAGCACATACATATGAATTCATTTATGTGTGTTTTGATTCAATGTTCTCTGACAGTTACTACCTTCACAACTGTTTTCCCACTGTTAAATGAATGGTTTCCTGGTGTACTTATCCATGATATATCTAACTTTTGGTCTTCTTTGAAAAATGAAAAAGCTTTTTTCTTTCATTTTCACAGAAAGAGAAATCTTTTGATTTTATAAAATTGTTTTATTTTAGCATGACTAAAATAGTGTAAGCTACCATGCACACACAAGGGCAGGAAATACCCAGCCGTCGAGTTATAGGGGGCTGAGTAGTCAGCTTTGGTGCACATTGATTACAGCATTTCATTGCCTTTTTTGATTGATTGATGTGGATACTTCTATAGCGCCTATCCTCGGTCAGAGACCAAGCTCTAAGCGCTTTACATACACGGGGACATTTGCACCACAGGCTGCCTACCTGGGTAGAGCCGACTGACGGCTGCCACTGGGCGCTCATTATTCGTTTCCTGTGTCATTCAATCAGATTTCAGACGCACACACATACACACTCAGACAGACATGTAACATTTTACGTGTATGACCGTTTGTTTTTTATTTATTTACCCCGCCATGTAGGCAGCTATACTCCATTTTCAGGGGTGTGCATGCTGGGTATGTTTTTGTTTCCATAACCCACCGAACGTTGACATGGATTACAGGATCTTTAACGTGCGTATTTGATCTTCTGCGTGCGCATACACACGAAGGGGGTTCAGGCACTAGCAGGTCTGCACATATGTTGACCTGGGAGATCGGAAAAATCATAACCCTTTACCCACCAGGTGCACCGAGATTCGAACCCAGGACCCTCAGATTGAAAGTCCAGCGCTTTAACCATTCGGCTGTTGCACCCGTCGCTGGAACACTGACATTCACCCTTCCCCAGTTTTTATTTTCCTGTAATACAGCTACTTTGATAAAGAATTGTCTGCTATCTTGTCATCGCACTACTGGTAGCTTAACTAGCCGGGTTTTTTTTTTATTGAGTAGAAAAATAGGCAAGAGGAAATTGAGAGGACAAACAGATTTAAAAAAAAAAAAAAATCTGCTTGTCTCCATGGCAACTTAGAAATCATCCAGGAATTTCTAACCCTGCACATGCACACACCCACCACCCAACCCCTACAGTTGACCAGATTGTTTTTAAGTGATGTGGATGATGTTGGTATTATGAGTTTAAGCAACACTACTACCATGTGTGAATTTATCTTTGGAGATTCTTTTTCTTCTTCATTCGTGGGCTGCAAATCCCACTTTCATTCGTTTGTACACGAGTGGTCTTTTATGTGTATGACCTTTTTTACCCAGCCATGGAGGCAGCCATACTCAGTTTTCAGGGGGTGGCTCTTTGGAGATAATGAAGGTGTCTTGACGTGACTGACATCTAAAGTTGACTTGACGTGACTGACATCTAAAGTTGACGTGATGTGAATGACTTCACCTGGTGCAGGTGCTGCTGAGAGACAGCAGGTCAGCCCTGGAGGACTTCCGACAGGCCATCAAGTTGAGTCCCCACTCGGCTCACATCTACTTCAACCGGGCCAACCTGTACGCTGCCATGGGCCAGGATGACAGGGCTGAAAAGGACTACACCAAAGGTACACCACCTGCCCTTCTGTCTTCTGTCTGTCTGTCACCTTCCCAGCCCTGCAGTTCTTTTCATCTTCTGTAGTATTTCTTATCAAAGTCTCTTTTGCTCTGAATTGCAAATGATTTTGTTTATTTTTTTGAAATTGTGTTTTGAGAGAGTTTAGAAAAAAATGTATTACTCTCTTGACTACTGTAATCTACTCTCTTGACTACTGTAATCTCCCCTCTTGACTAAACATCTTCTTCATGCAAACATTTCTGGCGAGTTTACATGAGTTTTTTAGTTTCTGAAGGGAATGAATGTTTTTAACCCCTAGGCTGCCTATATGACGAGATAACTCGTCATGGCAAGCATGTATGCTTCGCTGCCACAATGACGAGATAACTTGTCAATGAAATATTCTGACTTTTCCCTGGTTTGCATTCACTTCGTTGACAAAAATAGTGGTATCTTTAGCCTGGGGAATCTCTCTAGATTCTATTCATAGCTAGAAACCCCATCTGCGTCTTGAAGCCGTCCTTTATTTGAACGTTTTGGTTGGGTCATTGTCCAAGTGTTTGCCTGACTTCTCTCCTCACTCGCTCAACAAAATGTCAGACTGACGCTGTGCTCAAGACATGCGATCGTGACGAAGTAAATCAACCAAGATTTCTATCTTTAGCTGATGCTCAGAAAGAATTGAAGCGTAAATTCGAAGGAGAAGATAGTGATGAACATTTATAGGACAAGCTGATAGAAAGTAAAGGGAGCAATCAAGAGAGCGGCCAAGATGCGACTGTCAGTGAGTGATGCCAGCTGTACGGATGTTAGCAGACGACAGAACATGACCGAATTAGTAGCAGAGAGATATTCTTGGCACTCGGCCAACGCGGTCTGATGGGAACTGAATCAAGTGACCGTGTGAGAGGGGTGAGGAGGAGGGGGGTGGAGACTGAGGGGGCGTGGCCTCACATCCATCTTATCACTTGGAGAAGTCACAATGTATTGTGTATCTATCTCTTAAAAAAAAATATATATTGTGGTTGTTCTAGTATGATTTTGTGTTTGCAGATATCCATTTGTCCAGAAAATATGATGTTTTTGTGTAAATTACCTGACTAATGTTTGTAATGAACAAGTTGAAAATGTGACAAAAAACAAAACACTGATTTCAAAACAGCATGTCACTAAAAATATATAAAATGGGAAAACAGCATGTGTTTTGTATTCTTTATTCATTTACCTTTCAGAAAATATATACTGTTATGGGTCTTTCTCCAATAACAAAGAGCACAGAATTTTTGGAAAATTTATACCCGTTTTTTTTTTTTTTTTTTAAACCCTGGCAAATAGATTTCTCTTAAATTTTATTTTCCTGGCAGCGAAAGGGTTAACTTGATTTGTTTTCACACAGACTGAAAGAAAGAGATCTGATTTTGAAATTTTTTTTGTTAAAAAAAAAAAAATTTAACTGATATTTTAACTGAAGTTTCAGCAGAGTTGGACTGCTTTCTAAACGTTTTAGATCTCTGACAGTTGTTCAGTCCTGGAATGGCCCTTTGTGGTCAGCTGGCTGCAGCATCATCTGACTTCATTCTCCCTTTTGGGGGGGGATGGTCTTTTCTCTGTCACCTCACTGCTAGATTTTTATTCTAAACATGTTTTGATCAGAAATATGTGTTTTGTTGAATGGAAGAACATTATGTACAAAGCGATACGCATACATGCCTCTCACTTGCAGTTTATGTCTCTTTCCTATTTTGTTCCCTTTTCAGACATGATTGGCATGGTACGAAAATGTGTTTTTTTCTGGGTTTTTTTTTCTTCTTTCTTCATTTTCAGTGATCTCATATCCTGTAATAATCCAGACTGAAGGCAATGGACTTTGAGTGGTTAAGAAATTTGTGGTCATTCAAGTTGATAGTTCTTGTGGTCCGTTTGGATAAGCGGATTTAGAGTTATTTTTCTGCGTGAATACTAGATCATTGGACAACAACAGCACCAACATCAAAATGCAAACAAAAATTCTTATGAACCAAAGCTGAAAAGAAAACTTGCTAACACTTTGATATGACCCAAAGGAACAGCATCTTAGAACATTCTGTGCTGTAAAGAATTGTCAGCCATTTCTTCTTTTCTTGCAAGTTTATGGTGTGAATAATATCCATTTTATTCATTCTGTCATATTGTTGACGATTTCCTGAGTTAGTTTTGTGAACAATGAAAGTCACTTTTCTCAGCACTCATTGAAAAGTGTATTGAAATCAGCTATTTCATCAAAACCAAAATAAATTCTACACTACAAACATTATCAGCCATTTCCTTCCTTGATGTTGTGAGTGTTTGCAGCTACTTGTACAGTCACAAAAGTTTGTTAATTAAATTCCTTAAAAACGTGCATTTGGTGTCATATACTTTTATGCTCTATTGGCCAAAATTTGTGATGCTCTGTTGGCCAAAATTTGCAGCTTTGTGCTAAAACGCCTGTGGAAAACCAAACAGGTTCCCTATACACAAATTCATTATCTTCATGTGATAAGATGGATTACTAAGCTCCCCTGATTTTCTACCCACTTCAGCCTTGACCTTACAACCGGACGACCCCTTGACCCTGAAGCGTCGGGCAGACGTGCGCGGCAAGCTGGGCCGTCAGGAGGAGGCGATCGAGGACTACAGACGGGCCATCGACATCCAGACACGCCCCAACCAGGTTGTGCAGCCCCACCCCCCAGACCACCCTCCACCACAACCACACCCACCAGCACAGCCACAGCCACCTAAACTGCAGACGGTGGTGGAATAGACAACAGTGGCGGAGGTTTTACCGTGTGTTGAATCAAACCCGGACTTGGTTGCCCATGTGATCTTAGCTGCGCTAAGTTTACTTTGTGATGAAAAATTTTTTTCCCTGGTCTACGTTAATTCTGTAGACTTTGGGCATCTCTATAACATGAAGCAAACGTAGTGTAGTGCTGCTGAGATTGCTCATGTAACGCAGTCTTGGTGTTTTGTGGAAACATAAGCAAGACCACCAAAGGAAGCACAAGAAGAGAGAAAAGAAGAGGGAGACAGGTGGTTTGGAAAGGGAGGAAGGGGTTTGAAATTAATTTCTTCATGCAGTATTAAATCTGATACAGTAGTTTATAATGATGGTTGTGGGTGGAAGGGAATGGAGAATTTTGAGATTTGGCGTTGCTAAAAGGATTCTCTGTGCATTATCTGTACAACTGCATTTCAAAGCGTTATGAACTGTGGTGACGTATAGACTAGAACATGAACCTGGAATTAATGCTGCTGAGTGAAACTGGAAATCCTTACACTGGACACCTACATGACACCGGGCATGACAAGACAGTTTCTTTCTTCTCGTTTGTCAGATGGAAAAGCCAGTTTCCTGGATCCATGAAAAGTAAACAGTGGGTTCTGTGTACATCCAATATTATGCTTCAGAAACATGCTCCTACCAGCACATACCTGTCCACACATGGCTGGAACCAAGTGTTTTCAAACTCACTCATTTCATTGAAGCACTGTTGATGTCAAAACAAATTGCTGCATGAACAAAGGTTGTTCTGTATTGGTCTGAGGACACTTGTGCTAATGGCTTCAGAAGATATTTTTTGTGGAGTGATCTTGTCATTTGGGTGTCATGTATATAATTTCCAGCTTTTATATATGCTGCTGAAACTGTTGATTTTAAGTATGGACTGCATAACTGTGATAAAATGGATTGGTTTGCTTTAAAGATTTGTTGGGGCTTTTTTTTTTCCATTGATTTTGCCTCACAAATAACCACTTCAAGTATAGCTTTTTCTAGTAGTATTTGTTTTACCAAATAAAATTTGTAGAGTAGTAATATTTTGATATTCAGTTTCCAAAAATTCAAGTGAGTTTATTTTTTTCCTGCAAACCATATAGAACTTTGCACATTTTTTCTCTAAATGTTTGAACTCTTGCTGTGATACACTGTGACTTTTGTTTTTATTCATGACTGATTGATGTAAAAAGTACAATTATTTGTCAAGTTGTCATTGTATGTTTGGCATGTTTGTGAAATGTTTACCACAAAATAAAATCACGGTTTATACAAGTATTTAATTACAGAATGAAGATAAACTATTTAAAAACTGTTATAATTCCAAAGGATATAAACTTCAAACTATTGCATCATACATCTGTACATGTGTATTTCCTCCCACCACCTCCTCCGCAGAGTCAAAGTTATAAACTTCTACAAAACTGATTTTTTTTTTAAGATGGCATGTCATTAGTTTTTCTAACAAATTGATATTAACCATTAACAAGTGATCTTGGTTTGACTTCTCTCTGGTTTTAAGATCTGACAAGATTTCAGCCCTTAATTTAATGTCCATGTCGTTAGCTGGGCTGTGGATACAAGTAACATGATTTGATGGATATTTGGTTTCCTTTTCTTTCCTTATATTGTGTGGTATTGCATTCATGGCAGAATGAGCTGGCAACTGTTGCTACAGCACGTCACGGGGGTTTTTTGCAGCTGCATTTTTTAAAAGTTTTTTTTTTAATTTTCAGTCTATGCAAGCGTGACAGAGAATTGCCTTTAATGACAAGGTGTGGCCAAGTTCAGTGCGAAGTCCTTTCTGTGCAGACAGTGAGTTTTCATGTTTTCTGAATTTCCCTGTTGTCGTTTTGTTGCTACTGGAAGGTGAGGAAGGTGGCAGAATGGTAAAGATGCTCCTCTGCCAATACAGTGTCTGTGAAGGTCAGGTTTGATTCCCGGTCTCACTCTTTCTCCCAGATTTGATGAGAAAATCAAGAGTGCCTTGTCATTCGGGTGAGATGATAAACCAAGGTCCTGTGTGCAACATGCATTTGGCACGCAAAAAGAACCCATTGCAACTAAGGGTTGTCCTCTGGCAAAGTTCTACAGAGAAAGAAATCCACTCTGAGAGATACACAAATATAGAAATATGCATGCACACAAGGCCTTAAAAGTGAATTTTCAGTTGGATATTATGTGCAGATATGTTTGTGTTTAACGTCCATGTTAAGTGGAGTGTTGGCCTAGAGGTAACACGTCCACCTAGGAAGTGAGAGAATCTGAGCACACGGGTTTGAATCACACCGGCAGTCACCAGTATTTTCTCCCCCTCCTCTAAACCTTGAGTGGTGGTCTAGATGCTAGTCATTCGGATGAGATGATAAACTGAGGTCCCATGTGCAGTATGCATTTAGTGCATGCAAAAGAACCCACAGCAACAAAAGAGTTGTCCCTCTCAAAATTCTGTAGAAAAATCCACTTTAATAGAAAAAACAAACTAACTGCAGGCAGAAAAAAAAAATGTGACGTGCTCTCCCTGGGGAGAGCAGCCTGAATTTCACACAAAGAAATCAGTTGTGACCAAAAAAAAGAAAAAAAAAGAAGAGAGAAATACAAGTTTGGTGTGTGGGTGGGAGGAGGAAGGGAATGGACATGCTCTGTTAAGTTTGTACATTGTTAGATGTGATCGATAGTTGAAAATATTGTCATTGTTAGATGTGATCGATAGTTGAAAATATTGTCATATTGTTTGTAGGGCTAATGGACATGCTGTGTTAAAGTTTGCACATTGTTAGATGTGATCGATAGTTGAAAATACTGTCATATTGTTTGTTGGGCTTCAACCCCTCTGGGTGTGCTATTTTTCTCGTTCATTCATCTGAAAGACTGGCACACAGTGCTCAAGTATTGTGAAACAAAAAGTTGTAGAAATTAAGTGTACTTGTAGTTAAGAGCATGAGGATTTTTCCGTTTCTGTACAAGCCTGTACAATATGTAGAACATGTAACTGTCTACTTGGCAAGACAAATTGAAGGGTAAATGTTCCGTTATACTGAAGATTCGCAGTAAAGTACTGATTTTTTTTTTTTTTTCTCAAGGATTTGCTGCCCAATCTGACATTTTTTTGGGGGGTGGGGATGGGGGAGATAGATACAAATATTTTTAAAATGATTGGTGTTCACAAAAAAATTGTTCCCTACATCATCTTGTACGTGTCAGAAATCTCGGTGATTGACACAATGGAAACAGAAGCGGGGAATACATTATCAGCAAAGTTCACCACCATGTGGGACATTTGTCATCATCAGCATTCACACATGCACAACACAGCAAGTGCCATGGCAACTTTATTTGTGAAAACATGCAAAAGTGCTAATGACATCAATGGATATATACAAGACTACACACTGCCCAAAAATATGATTCTTATTAACCAGACACGCACACACATGATCAACATGGCCCTGTCATTTTCACCAACAAAAATTGTGATTTAGGAAAAAGAAAAGGTTTCATAGGTTAACAACCTATACCCACAACAATGCCTCTTCTTGCAAAAAAAAAAAAAAAAAAAAAGGAGACCACTGAACCAGCAATTCCCCATAGGAAAATGAAGTGCCCAGATGTTACTTCAGTGGGTTAAATTACAAGACTAATGAATGGTCCAAATATATTGGTACATGTCCAGTATATTACCGCACATGATGAAAACTTAAGGAGAACCCCACTGGACTGAAGTGTATGCAGACAAATTGCTACTATTTATGTTAATCAAGAGACTGAGGGGGGGAAAAGTTGCACCAGAAATGGACTTTGTTCAATACGATTTCCAAAAGCTATTTAAAATGAACTGATTGTTTTGTGAAAGTTTGTGAGGTAAGCAATTTGGAATGCCTTCAATCTAACTGAAAAGTAAAATTAAAGCATGTAGACTACCACTGTCGTCTATCATGCACACAAATGTTTCCCATTAACATTCTCTTAATTACAAGTTCCCCAGAATGAGACAAAGAAAACATGAATACAATTAAACCAACATCATAAGGTTGCATCTACTGCAGTCAGTAATGGTGGCAATTTGATGAAGGCAGCATGCCCTCAATGCACCCACGAAGTGGAAAGAAGTTATGTACAGGTAGCAAGGTAAGGCACTTCAAGCTATTTACACAGTGATCGAAGGGAAGTGAGCTGTATAAAAACCAACCCACTGCACTTTCATACAACCAGACTGAACAGGTTCACAGTGGATTTTCAGTCTGTATGTATAGATTACCATAGAACCTCTCTTATACCCACTGGTACAATCCATCTATCCTAAAATCTTTGATGACTGATATACCTTTCACAATAATTAATGCTTGGATCACAGTTTTCAGTTGGTACTACCACATGGGCTACAAATCCTTCATGTATTTTCTACAATGGCCTGTCATCAATGAAAGTGAGCATTACCTACCTAATCTTTGCAGACATGGGTATACATATATGGTCAGCATATGACAAAGGAAAGTGGAAACATCCAAGAACATGGAGCATTCACAGATCCAACATTGTAACTCTTGCCTGTCCTGCTGTCGCACCCTTTACAACTTTCTCCTCTCACAAATTCCCACTGACAGTGCCAGAGTACTACATCAACTGACAACTTCTGTACTAGGCACTGCCCAGTGGCAGTCACTGGGTGCTCAGTGTTCATCACTGCCCCCAGGAGAGTACAGCTTGTGGCAGATCACACAAAGCATACACTTAGAGGCCAGACACTGTGGAATCTTCTGGTCCTCCGAAAGAAAAGGTGGAGGAGAAGCCCAGTGGATGACAGACAGCTGATCTCTTATGGATCACCACCACCAACACCCTTTCATCAGAGAAAAAGACAACAGCAGCTCCATGATCCACAAGGAGTCAAGACAAGAGGCAAGGTTCACTGAACTGTTACTGCTCTTAATGCTGTGCCATTACTTTTTGCTGCACATGCTAAAATGGACTGTCTTGCATGACTATTATATGAAATTTGAAAGGAAAAAAATCAGCAGTACTGATGGTGCTCACTCTCAATACTTGTTTACATAGTTTAACAACAGGTCCAACTGCATTGAGCACTGATTTCATAAGTTTACCCTTTAAAGCCACCAAAGTAACCAAGGTAGTTAAGCAAAGGTTCTACTGTAATAGTGCTTTAAGTAACTGCTTTTTGTTGATGTGAACAGGTCTTGGTATACAATCAATATCAGCTAGTCTTCCTGCACAGACGTATGGCTCACCTTACTCCAGAGCAATTGTCTGACAATTGCCAGTGTGGTCCAAATTACAGTCAGGATTTTGAATTGTAATGTCCAGGTCAACAAAAAGTGTCTATGCTTCCCCAAGCAGTTAACCTGCCTTATTCTAAACCATCCTTCGAAACGAAATAGGAGTGTACAAGGAATATGCACACACCACTGACCAGGACTGGTCACCAAATAAGGCATGACACACATACTTCTTGTACAAATGGCCCACCCCAGTACCATTTATAATTTCACCACGTATACTTAACAGTTATGGTTCAGAAATAATTGCTGTTTTACATGAGCACAGTGTCAATAATACTGCAACATTCATGTGATATTCTTCATCCAACTGCAAAATATAGCTTCGTTGTCAATTTTCAATGTCACAAATCTTGTGAACTTGATCTTCTTCGGTTTCTTATCTTCACAATGCAACATCGATATGCTCTCTGTACAACGCACACTGCACTTCATGTCTTCCAGTCAGATGACTATCTATCCACTCTCATTTCCATGGCAACAGAATGAGGAAGAAAATGACAAAAAATGGAAGTCAGAAAATAAGCTGCAGCAGCAATACGATATTCTCATTCTGAGTGAAAGGCACAACAGCAATAATGTCTCTTTGTTTCCAATAGCACCAACATGGAGACCACAAGCCGACAGGCATCAGCAGCCATTCATGTTCCCACTCAGAAGCTTGAGGTTCTCAAGGTAGCTGGAGGAGAAGTGTGGGTCTTCACTTCACCTACATTCTGACCTACAACACCCTGAAAAAACAGGTCACTGATCTTATGCTTTATATTTCTGCAGGAAATAACAACACTACCACAGCATATCTTGTGCAGTGATGGTCAAGCCTGGACTACCATCAACATTTTCATACTCGTCTTTACTGGCATCTAAGGTAATGAGCATGTGTCTGACCTCTTTCAAGAAACAGTGCTAGAACTAAAAGATCTAATCACATTATTATTTAAAAAAAAAAAAAAAATCTGTATACGGATTATGTGAGCCAGCAGCTGCCAAATGCCCTTGCCTTAAAAAAATTACTCAGAAGCGTTTTCAGTGTGATATCTTTTGGGGAAACGGTTTCAATATGACACCTTTTCCCCAAATCACACCAAGACATGACGAAACGGATGCTTTAGTGTTTTTACAGATGGGTACTGGCAAGCACACTGCACAGGCCCTCAAACCCACATAGTGAAACAATGACAAGACAGACAAAAAATGTTTGGTGTATAAATGAAAGAAAATGAAGATGACTAGGCCCCCAAATGGAGCAAACTGTGCAATGTGTGTCAACAAGCATGTGTTGACTGTGACAGCAGTGCTGTGTGTGGAGGGGACACCACTCTAGCTGCACTGTGGCAGCAGTCCATGCACTGACAGGTTGTCAGCCCTGCATCACCCCCACCCATAGAAAATCAAGTGTTTGTTTCCACCCATGGGTTGTGGCCAGGGTTGGCTGATGAGGGATTACCTGGCCCCACCCATAGAAAATAAAAAGTCTTTGTTTCCACCCATGGCATGTGGCCAGTGTCGAATGACGAGGGATCGCTTGGCGACTGATTTAGCACGACTGGTGATGGCGGTGAAGGGATGGCGGATGTGAACAGAGGAAGAGTGTCCAGATGTCTTTCAGCTCCAGTCTCCCTGAGACCCGACTGATGATGATGTGCAGCCTCACGGGACTGGGAATGTCAGGCCTGGATCGGCGGTCTGCTGGGAACACTTCACTCCCCAAACAGAACAGCAAGACAATTCAAACACAACATAAACTGCAAAGAAAATGACAATGCAAGTCCATGGCAGCAGTGTGCCAAACCAAAAGTTTGTCCATGCATTGTTCAGCTGAGGAGGTGGAAAGAAGAAATAACGTCTGGGTGCATTGGTCCAACTGATGGTGTTCACATCCTTGAGTTCACATCCAGGACTCGACGATGGCTTTGGCTCGGTGCAGAGCCAGGAGTCCTGAGGGCCATTTCCTCAGCAGTGCCAGCGATCCCTCGGCATGTAGTCAGCTGTTCGGCACATGTACCACACATGCACCTGCGCGTCCCGTGCACAGTGACGCAACCTGAACACACACACAAAATAGTGTTTAACCATACCACACAACACGCTGTTCTAACACAACACATTGTTCAGACAAACCACATAACACACTGTTCAACACGCACACAAAACTATTTTTACACATCACACAACACACTGTTCTCCAGAACATACACACACACCACACCATTCTAACACACAGCATGCTGTTCTAACACACCACTCAACACACTACTCTAACACACCACACACTAGGGATAATGGAAATTTACATATATTTACATTTTTTATAACACACTCAATATATGTTTGATAAAGAATTGTAGAAGGCTGGGAAAATTTGTGAATGACTCTTCAACATTAATGAAGATACAATTGTGATTATGACAGTACGATCTCTGACATTTTGTGATATGCAATTTGAACCATACAGACTGTCACCCAGTGCTCAGATTTGAATGTATTGTCCCGAGTCTTATAAATCTGAAGGTTTCAAGACAAAGTATACTATTCTATTCCAGATAAAATAGCACCTGTGATATGATCTTTCATATACATTTTACATCAGGTTTCTACAGGAGCAAACTGTGTTAACCACTAATCAAATATATCCTTCACATCTTTTTTTTTTTTTATCCAATCACATAAATCTTTAACACTGTACTGCAGGGAACTGTTTTTAATTCCTGATCAAGTAAATCTTTCATACACATTTTACAGCAGGTGAAAACAAACATAAACTATGATGGCTACAAGCACTGACCTTGACCCACTCATTGGTAATGGGGTCGTAGCACTCGACATCATTCAGATACTGCTGACCGTCATAGCCGCCCACAGCGAACAGTTTGTCGCCAAGGGGACACAACCCCACAGCGTCCCGTGGAGAACTGATGGGTGATATGTTGGTCCACTGGTCCGTCTTGGGGTCATAGCTGTGCACACACACACACACACACACACACACACACACACACACAGGGCATGGGTCAGAACTTCATACACACACACTCCTGTGTTCTAGATTGCATTTGTTCATTCTGATTTCATTACTCTTCAGCTTGTATAAATGCATTCAGCCATTGCACACACATACATTTCTATCCTGCAGCTATAATGTAAGTAATAGAATAAAGAAAGTTTTGTGATTTGAAGGTCACAATATGCCCAATTACTTCATGGAAAGCCTTCTTACAGAAAATTCATCAGTACTGGTATAAACAAATACCATGAATTATACCACTGTTGATCAGCGTAAGTATTGATACATCCTGTTCAGTACTGGTGGGATAACTCTATGGAGACTCCACTACATATTCTATTAATATTAAATAAAATGAGTTTTCAGTTCAGCACACATACAAGTCATTACAAGTGGTTACACTTTGGTGGACTGCTAAAACAGTGCACTGCTATCAAACCAAATCCTGCATGTTTGACATACCGTTCAGCACTGTCGTAGCGGCTACAGGTGGGGTTGGTGGCGGGGGCCTCATGTCCTCCCACGGCGTAGAGGAATCCGTTACAGGTGGCCACGCCCACCCCGCCCCGTCGCTTGGCCATGGGGGTACAGTGGGTCCACTTGTTGGTGTGGGGGTCAAAACACTCCACCGACTTGAGGCAGGAGCTGCCATCCCTCCCTCCCACAGCATACAGTCTGTCGGCAATGGATTGCAGTTAGTACGCGCATCATTCAGGTAATGAGGTGTATGATGAGTGTTCGTCACATCTCATAACTACTCAATATGTCACCACAAATGACACGTGTTGTGTGATTTTATATGTTAAGGCTAAAGGTCCCATACCCTTTTATGGCCATTGGGGCAGTGATTTCATATCCACTGTCTGGAGCACAGCAAAGGAAAATGGGGCCCAATCTTCTCCTTCCGCTGTTTTAACTTTCCCCCACTGAAGTCTGGTACCTATTCACAAGTGGGTGGAGTGAGGAAAGTCAGAGTACAGTGCCCTTCACAAGGACACAACACCATGCCAAAACATGACCTTGAACCCTTATAACTGGATTTTGTGTGTGTTTGAACATAAATCAGTGTTTGAGTGTTTGGTTGTATGTCTTTTCTGGGCTATGCATGTTATTTTTCATTTTAGTGTTTAAATGCATACTTTACACATCGGTTACTACATTACACAGCACAACAGCAAACTTTACATGGAAAGCCATGCTATAAATCATGTACAGCACAACTTAGCATGTTTTACAAGGAAAGACGCTATATTGAATAAATCATCAACACATAGTACCATTCTGCATCACATATTCAGTTCTCAACTCTGAAAGCTGACCAGCCAGAACAGTGTTTGAAGATGCAGCTATTAACACTTTGTGTAATAGTATCCAATGTACAAGCTGAGTGATGTAAAACAGATACAGTATGTAAAAATGAATACCAACATATTTGAGAGTAACACAGGCTAATAATAAAAGGCAAGTGAACTGAAAAATGTAAGAAAAACAAACAAGATGCAGCAAATGGTAATTATATACTATGTGTTACAAAGATCCAAACAATGCACAAGTCATGAAGTACTGTCAAAGAATCTGCAGAACAACTGATGTCACCCTCTACAAGTCACCATTATCATACACACACAGACAAATAAATGATCTGTCTGACAACCTACACAACAAAACTACAGCATATGAATAACTGAACTGTCAAAATCAATACTAACATGTGACATTTAGAACAACAAACTGACCTGTAATACAATCAATCTATCAAATTATATAAAATATCTATAACATAAGTGTTCTTGCAAACTCTATCAAAACATGTGACATTTTGAACACAACTGATCAAACTCACTCTTAACAAGGGACATACAACATGACTGATCTTTCAAACTGTATCCAAACAAGTGACATCTATAACACAAGTGATCTTTCAAACTCCATCCAAACAAGTGACATCTATAACACAGGTGATCTTTCAAACTCCATCCAAACAAGTGACATCTATAACACAAGTGATCTTTCAAACTCCATCCAATCAACAAGTGATCTTTCAAACTCCATCCAAACAAGTGACATCTATAACACAGGTGATCTTTCAAACTCCATCCAAACAAGTGACATCTATAACACAAGTGATCTTTCAAACTCCATCCAAACAAGTGACATCTATAACAAGTGATCTTTCAAACTCCATCCAAACAAGTGACATCTATAACACAGGTGATCTTTCAAACTCTATCCAAACAAGTGAAATCTATAACACAGGTGATCTTTCAAACTCCATCCAAACAAGTGACATCTATAACACAGGTGATCTTTCAAACTCTATCCAAACAAGTGACATCTATAACAAGTGATCTTTCAAACTCCATCCAAACAAGTGACATCTATAACACAAGTGATCTTTCAAACTCCATCCAAACAAGTGACATCTATAACACAAGTGATCTTTCAAACTCCATCCAAACAAGTGACATCTATAACACAAGTGATCTTTCAAACTCTATCCAAACAAGTGACATCTATAACACAAGTGATCTTTCAAACTCCATCCAAACAAGTGACATCTATAACACAGGTGATCTTTCAAACTCCATCCAAACAAGTGACATCTATAACACAGGTGATCTTTCAAACTCCATCCAAACAAGTGACATCTATAACACAGGTGATCTTTCAAACTCCATCCAAACAAGTGACATCTATAACACAGGTGATCTTTCAAACTCCATCCAAACAAGTGACATCTATAACACAGGTGATCTTTCAAACTCCATCCAAACAAGTGACATCTATAACACAAGTGATCTTTCAAACTCCATCCAAACAAGTGACATCTATAACACAGGTGATCTTTCAAACTCCATCCAAACAAGTGACATCTATAACACAGGTGATCTTTCAAACTCCATCCAAACAAGTGACATCTATAACACAAGTGATCTTTCAAACTCCATCCAAACAAGTGACATCTATAACACAGGTGATCTTTCAAACTCCATCCAAACAAGTGACATCTATAACACAAGTGATCTTTCAAACTCCATCCAAACAAGTGACATCTATAACACAAGTGATCTTTCAAACTCCATCCAATCAAGTGACATCTATAACACAAGTGATCTTTCAAACTCCATCCAATCAAGTGACATCTATAACACAGGTGATCTTTCAAACTCCATCCAATCAACAAGTGATCTTTCAAACTCCATCCAAACAAGTGACATCTATAACACAGGTGATCTTTCAAACTCCATCCAAACAAGTGACAACACTATCACACAGAACAGTGTCTGACTCACTTTCCATGAAGGGAGGCCACTCCCACAGTGCTGCGTGCTGTGGACATGGGAGCAACGTAGCTCCACTGTCGGGCTTGAGGGTCCCAGCGTTCCACAGTGTTAAGGTACGACCATCCGTCATGGCCTCCCACCGCGTACATTGGCCCTTCCAACACCCCCACACCTACACCACAACACAACACACATATTATGTTTTGTTGCTTCCAGTCCAGCCAATCACACAGTGCCACATCAGGACTGAAAACTAAATATTGATCCTGTAGAATCTAAAACCCCAAATAAGAACCAAACAAACAACCCCCACCCCACCCACAATAAAAAAAAAAAAACGCCCACCACCTTGAAAAGAGTAACAGACGCAAGTACAATCATATTCATGCACATAAAGCAAGAACATGTCTCTGAAACTAACCATGACAATTTTTTGCCAGAGGAGAACACAAAATTCACCTGAACACTGACATAATAATACATTACGATAATTTTAAAAAAAATAATAGCAGCCATACAAAACAAATAACTGCCAATGGGCATCTCATGTCCTAGGCCCCAAAAGAATATAATGCCCAATTATGAAGTCATCAAAAAAGACAACAAATATCCAAGGCTTTCAAGAAAAATTAAAAATGAATGGGGTTCCTAAAATGCCGAAGATTCCCTCGCTTCCTAGGCAGACAAGTTATCACAAGGCAACAACTCCACATAATGTGTGACTTTAATTGCCTTTCTCATCTCCCTGCCACACAACTCACCCAGGCCATGTCTGTGAGTGGACATGGGAGGCATCAGAGTCCAGGTTTTCTTCTTGGGGTCGTAGCACTCCACCGTGTTGAGTGTCTTCAGCCCGTCCCGGCCTCCTACCACGTACAGTCGATCCTCCAGCACCGCCACGCCAAACTGCAGGCGTCGACCGCTCATGTTGGCCACCTGGGTCCAGGTGTTGGTGCGCAGATCGTACTTCTCGATGCTCGTGGCTCCTGTCATCCAATGCAAAACTGGGGGTTCAAGCTCAGTGCGTGCAAGTTAACTCCTGATTCCCTCATTCACAAATGCAATTCTCTTGGCTCCAGAAACAGATTCTGCAGGTGACACGGCTGGTTTGTAGCATATTCCCAGTTTGGTTAAATATACTTGCCTTATCAAACTGATGCAAACTAGGCCTAATGGTTTGCTCTGTTTGGCCAAAATTTGCAGCTAACTCGGTAATAAGATGTCGTCCCCCAACTTGTGTGACATCTACTCGCCAATTTGGTCACAGACAAACAACATTCAGTCTTACCATCTGACCATGAGTGATGGATGCCTTTGGAATGGAATGCTGGGTTCTTCATCTGCATTCATGGACTGCAACTCCCATGTTCACTTGTGTGTATGAGTGGGCTTTTTACATGTATGTTTTGTACCCTGTCATGTAGGCAGTCATACTCCATTTTCTGGAGTATGCTTGCTGGGTATGTTCTTGTTTCCAAATCTCACCTAATGCTAACATGGATTACAGGATCTTTAACATTTGTATATTTGATCTTCTGCATGTATATACACATGAAAGGGGTTCAGGCACTGGCAGGTCTGTACATCTTGACCTGGGAGTTTTCCACCCTTAACCAACCAGGTGTGGCAAAACTGGGGATCAAACCTGGGAAACAGGCCGGAATCCAGTGCTGGCTGGGTTCTTACCACAGTCCATACTGTCCACAGCATACAAGAAGCTAACGGTGGATTTGGGTTCGCACCCACCTTTAGTACAGTCCATGCCACCCACAGCATACAGGACACCAACGGTGGACTTGCGAGGCTTGGTGCGGGGACTCTGGAAGGAGGAGCGTCGCTCCGGCAACAGGTGGTACTTCAGGGCCTCCATGATCAACTGCTGGCACTCACGGTCGTCACGGAACAGAGAGTTTGTCTCCACATGGTCCGCAATGTACTGCAACCAGTTGTAAAATCCACTCTGATATACCTGCATTGTGTTGTGTTGGTGTTACAGTGTGTGTGTGTGTGTGTGTGTAAGTGTGGGTGTGTGAGTGCACAACTGAAGCCTGACTGAATGACACAGGAAATGAATGATGAGCGCCTCAAGGCTGCTCTTAGTTGGATCTACCCAGGTAGGCAGCCTGTTGTGCTAATGACTATTTGTGAAGTGCTTTGAGATTGGTCTCTGACAGAGGATAGGGGCTATACAAGTATCCATATCAATCAATCGGTCAAACAGCAGACGGATTTGTTGTATTGTGGATGGGAAGAGACAGAATGCTTCATTACAGATGTATTTATTTTGTTTGGTATTCTGTGTTAAGACTGGTATTGGCTGCTAGTGTTCCAAAGGTATATACAGATTGAAGCTATTTATCCTTCTGTCTTCACTGTAGAAGAGTAAAAGGTAATTGCTTTTTTTGTTTTTTTTTTCTACGTGTGCATTCAGGTATGCTTGTTTGTGGATGTGCATGCTCATGTACATTCTCTATGTGGAATGTTTCTGTATAAAAATCACTTGTAAGTTAACAGATCATCTGCATTATCAAATGCCAAACTACACATTTTTAATATGAGCAGTGAATATCTTTACCAAAGAATTCAAGAGCTACAACATTAATGCATTTCATTTTTGGCTTCCTTCGTCCTTACCTTCTTCAAATCCTAAATATAGGCATATCTGCTTTCAAATCCACAACTGAGTCCGTGACAGGAATCACTGACAGCACAAGACTTAACTTTCCCAACAAGTCAGAAACACAGCTAAGACTATGCTGGCAAGAATGTGTCCTGTCCATTATCCTGTCTGGTTTGTAACAAACTCTCACACTCCTCCCTTCACTCTCTCTCTCTCTCCACCATCCCCACCCTCCTGTCAGCACACCATTTTTAAAGCCCCACCCCCATCCCCATTCCACTCAGACCATCATCCTTTGCTGAAAAGGGAAACAGGAGGCTGTGTCATCCTCCCTCCCCCCACCCCCACACACACAATAAAAGGGAAGTCCCTATCTTCCCAAAGCCCACATCCATCTTCGCAGCGGGTGGACCTAGTTTTCCCACAGCATTATAATCCAAGGCCACCTCTGTGGATAAGAAGACCATGTGTGGCAACAATGGAGACAAGGATGGTGTTGATTGTCATCACCAATCAACGTCATGTGATCACCCCATCTATTTTTGTCATCACCATCTCATGCACTCAAAGGTTTAAACCTGGAAATTTCATTTACTCCATACTTTGCTATTCATATACATACATAAATACATCAACACACACACACACATATATATATATATGTGTGTATATATATATATGTGATAGTCAGTCGTGTCCGACTATGACCATCAGAACAGCAGAGGAGGCAACTGCTGTTCCGACTATTTGGGCTAGAATTTGATTATAGTGGAGAGTGTCTTGCCCAAGTGCATCCCCACTCTCTCAGCCAAGAGGGTTTTAGGACTGTCAACGTTGGGATGGTTCCCAAAGGCCAACTAGCCCACAAGGCTGCAGCACTAAGAGCCAGTGCAATTTTGCCTCCTAGTTTGAGAGTCATAGTCCTTCACAAAAGACTAAGCTGTAAATGGTTTCCCACTGACTGGAGAAACCACTGATAATACAGCTCTCACATTGCTGTTGGCCCAAATGTAAACTTATGTCAATCTGTGTGTGTGTGTGTGTGTGTGTGTGTGTGTGTGTGTGTGTGTGTGTGTGTGTGTGTGTGTGTGTGTGTGTGTAATTCACAACAAAAAAACATGAAATCCGATTATTTATAGTCTGTTTTTCATTTCATTAATGTGATTATCAACAAAAAACAATCCTTCCTAGACCTGACCATGACACTGCCATACCCGCTATTCATTTTCCTTCATAACATATTCATGTATTCATGCTCAAATTCTATGAATCCACAGCTCCATCTCCCTAGTACCCACCAGGACCCCTTCCCTGCCCACACTGCCATGGAGGACACAGGGCCAGGTCACCTGGGACCTCTGGACCAGTTCCACCATCCCCTCACAGCAATGACACACCCACACCTCCACCACAAACATACACAGACGAATTAACTTAAACACCCTGCACTCTCCCCAGGGACACATACCAACACATTAACTTACTCACCTTCCACTTTCCCCCAGAGACGCATACCAACACATAAACTTAAGACACCCTCCACTTTCCCCAGGAACACATACCAACACATTAACTTACACACCCTCCACTTTCCCCAGGGACATATACCAACACATTAACTTACACACCCTCCACTTTCCCCAGGGACATATACCAACACATTAAACACCATCCATTTTCCCCCAGACACACATACTAACACATTTAGTAAAACACCCTCCACTATCCTCAGAGACATACACCAACACATTCAGTTAAAAACTTTGGTCATGGCTTATGCATGGGGTGTCTTTGGTGCTTACTGCTGACAGCACCTAGCTAGAGGGGAGTGGATAGTATTCCATCTAGTTATGACTAGGAATCATTGAATTCATTTCAAAACAATCTCAGTCATAATCCACAAGCCATGATATTTCAAGACCGAACCATGCACCATATGTATTGTTTTCTATCAGTGCTAGTTAGTGTAGATCATATATACTTCACAAAAAGTTATGGACCACTTTACAGAAACAGATGTTTTTATAAAATGTCAAAACATTGACAGATGGTTTAAATTATGCAGGCTGTATATGGTCTAGTTCTGGCCTCTCACTAAATACACAAACAGCTGTTTCAGGCAAAACGCACCATGCACAGCTTGAAAGATCTAATGTTATTTAGCTGTTTTATAAAAAGACAGCTATGGTTTTTCACTGTAAAAAAATGGAAGTGCATGTGCAACAAAGCACCTTTGGTTATCAGTAGTGCTCAACTGCACTGGCTGCATACACCACTGTTAGCTGAAAATTTGGCAACATTTCACCTCGCCCAAAAACACTAACATAGGGATGGACAACGCCAACCTTTTCACTGTCAGCCCATTAACCCAATGAGCAAGCAACCCATCATACAAGCAACCCACCAAGCAACACCTAGTGTATGTGTATGTGTGTGGGAGAGAGTGAAGGACAGGAATGGTGACTGGGTATATATGTGAATGGACGAGTCTGTGCTTGGAAGGAGATGAATGTACACATTTCTTGTATCTCAGTCTCAGTGACATGAGGTTTCCTTAACTAGTCAACATTAAATGAAGTCATTGACTTTCTGTGATGCATAATTTAATGTATGGGTCATGTTCCAAAACAGATTGCGCTTTATATATCTGACAATTCATGTACTTGAACCAAAAGACAAAGTTTGTGCAAAAGGCAAATTACTGTGAATTTACAGACAACAAATCTGTATTTTCTCTTAACAAGCCTGACATGTACCTGCGGTGCCATGAGGGGCAGTTTGATGTGGGCGAGGAGCTTGGAGAGGTTCTTGCGGCGTGAGGGGAGATCGTGCTTGGCCCACTTGACCAGGGCCTCAAAGATGGTCTCCTCGTTGGGCACGTTGAGGTCGTCACTGGCTAGCAGCTTGCACACCTCATCACAGGGCAGCATCAGGAACTCAGAGTTGTGCATCACCTCCACAAACATCTCCTGGAGAACACACAGGAGGTTACAAAAAATAATGAACAATATGAGCTCACAGACGAGCCAACAGCAAAGTGAGAGCCGTATGAGCATTGGTTTCACTGCAATGGAAATTCATTTATAGCTTGGTCTTTTGTAAAGGACTACGACTCTAAAACTAGGAGGCAAGATTGCACTGGCTCTTAACGCTTCAGCCTTGGGGGCTAGTTGGCCTTTGGGGACCATCCCAACGCTGACTGTTCTAAAACCCTTTTAGCCCAGAGAGTGGGGAAATAACTTGGGCATGACACCCTCCACTCATCAAATTCTAGCCAGCCAAGAGAATCAAGACAGCAGCTGCCTCCTCTGCTGTTCTGATGGCCACAGTCAGACATGACTGACTGTCACACATACAAACATAAGGAATATTTTTATTTTTTTATTTTTTTTGTTTTGAGTACAAAAAGATGTGCTTCCCTTTTACTTTTGTAATACAAACTTTCAATTAGTGCATACAAATGGACAATAAATTGTGCATCACCTCCATAAACATATTCAGTGGAAAACACAGAATTACATGAATAAATGACTGAATGAACTTGATGAATACATGATTCAACAAAACAGTACAAAATGATGAGCTTATCTTTTGGTCTGTTTGTAGGATACAGCTTTTAATTTGTCCATAAAGATGGACAAGCACTGCTCTGCCATAATATGCAGTCAGGCTGCATCTTCTGTGAAAAATGTTTACCTCCAGTCTATGTCCTAAATATCACAATGTGACAATGTGTTTACTTTGTTCTAAACTTTAAAAAAAAAAAAGAAGAAGCAGAATTACCATTCTTTCAAATATACAGTGGTCAACAGACATTCATATCCAGCAAGACAATGTTCCCTATTAGCATGCTGTGTGATACGGAATTTTGTGTGTGTGCATGTTTGTTTCGTTTTTCCCTTTGTCATTTATTTTGTTTTCATGTCCTCCCCTATCCCCCAAGAACAAAAGAAAGAAGAAAAAAACAAAACAAGAAGAGTATGTTTGCAATTCAGATGGAGATAAATGCAACCATACACGTAAAGCCCACTGATGGACCTGCAAGTGAACATGGGCACTGCAGCCCACAAAAAAAGAAAATAAAAAATTCACCCCAAAACCTCCCATCCCACCCCCTAAAACCATCATTCATCACTGCATCACTATCCAACTTAATGCTGCCTTCTATGTAACTTTAATAAAAATCATATTTACTTGTTTATTTTGTTTGATATCAGTTACTGTTGCAATTATTTTCTTTTATTTCAGGTTAATGTTTAACACAAACTTAGGCAGGCTCTCGAGCCCTGACCAGTGTAATGGAATAATATACAGGGTTTTTTGTTTGCTGTGTTAAATACAGATGGTGCTGCATGCATGGATCAGTCCTCACACTCTGACACCTTGAAACTGAAACTATTTTTTGAGGCCCAAAATTTGGGATATTTTGTTTCCTATATTTTGATGATGAAGAACGATGATGGGACATAAATTGAACTGGGACATGACCCAAACTTCACTGAGAGATGTGACTGCTTTCTTTGCTGCCTTACAAGGCAGAAACGGGCAGTAAGTAATCATGTGATCTCTACCCTCACTGACCATGACGTAGTTGTTGGCCACTTTGTAGAGGTCAGTGCACCCCTGAGCGTCGGCGAACTGGCTGATGCCGATGCAGTTGGAGGGGTGGAGCTGCTTCATGAGGAAGGAGCAGCAGGCCTCCACCACCTCTGACAGCTGCAGCAGACAGGCTGTGGACAGCAGGCACTCAACTGTCTCCTCCTTCAGCTCTATCCGACCTGCACACACACACACAGTTCTCTGCTTTAATGCATGTCTACAATACCTGTACATACACAAAGTTCTCTGCTTTGATGCATGTCTACAATACCTGCACATACATAGTTCTCTGCTTTAATGCATGCCTATAATACCTGCACATACAAACAGTTCTCTGCTTTAATGCATGTCTACAATACCTGCACATACACACAGTTCTCTGCTTTAATGCATGTCTACAATACCTGTACATACATAGTTCTCTGCTTTGATGCATGTCTACAATACCTGCACATACACAAAGTTCTCTGCTTTGATGCATGTCTACAATACCTGCACATACACACAGTTCTCTGCTTTAATGCATGTCTACAATACCTGTACATACATAGTTCTCTGCTTTAATGCATGTCTACAATACCTGCACATACACACAGTTCTCTGCTTTAATGCATGTCTACAATACCTGCACATACACACAGTTCTCTGCTTTAATGCATGTCTACAATACCTGTACATACATAGTTCTCTGCTTTGATGCATGTCTACAATACCTGCACATACACACAGTTCTCTGCTTTAATGCATGTCTACAATACCTGCACATACACACAGTTCTCTGCTTTAATGCATGTCTACAATACCTGCACATACATAGTTCTCTGCTTTAATGCATGCCTATAATACCTGTACACATACATAGTTAAGTTCTGCTTTAATGTGTGTCTACAATACCTGCACACACATTTATTTCTGAGACACAGTTCTCTGCTTCAATGCAAGTCTACAATACCTGCACACATAATTATTTCTGAGACACAGTTTTCTGTTTTAATGCATGTCTACAATACCTGCACAGTCAGACATTTATTTCTAAGTGTTAAATTGAAACTTTTTTTTTTTCAAATGCAGTATTGCAAGTCCCAATCAATCCAGTTAGATAAGAATAACATTGCATGAAAAGTTTCACCAATTCCCAATTCCTGCTGCTCAGTCTTTCTCTTCTTCTTTTCTCCCATTCATCACTCCACTCCCCTTTCCTACACTTCTGAACAGAATTCTACACAGTCCCATACTATTTCAGTTTTTACCCTGAACCAGAGAGATAAAGGACAAGTCTCCAGAACCATCAGTGCTAGCTGCCTGAACTAATGGATGGTTCCAGAAGGACGGCATCTCTCAGCCTTCCTCTTTCAATGTCAGCCTCTGATGTCCCCAGTAAACCAGGCAGCTGACAAGCCTGATGCCATTAGCGGCAGGATCCTTTCACTGTGCTAACTGCTATTACTTGCTCCGTTGCTTTGCATCTGGGAAACAGCCAGGCAGGACAAATTTCATTTACTGCCAGCAATACACGTCCTGAAGAGTTATGGCCACCTTCAGAAATTCTCAATACTGTATAGTGTATGTGAGCCACCAGTAATCTTTCAGAAAGGGACTACTAAAAGGAGCTAAAGGAATGGTGTTAACTCCCTTACTGATTCCAGCACTGGACTGCAGCTGAAAAAAAAAAAAAATGAAGAAAGAAAAAAAACCTGCCAACATAATGCTATCAGTGTGAACAAAGATTTGCTGTGATTTACATTAAACAAAGAAAAAATGAAAGAAAAGTCAACTGAACCACAGCACAATCACTTAACTGCATGTTAAAAAGTAAACATAACTGGCAAAGAAATACATGAGCAATCTAAGTTTAGCTTAAACCTCACTTTTATAATTACTGCTAGGATAGTAAGGATTCACCCAGAATTTCAATACTGGACAGCTAACACAAGTAACAGACATCAATACAATAATCACTGGCTGGCTGTGCAAAATGTGAGTCATCATACACGTGCATGAGCAATATGCCGGTAACACCAATCTATTTTTCATTCACTTTCAGTTTCATGTCATTGTGATCTGGGAATAATCACAGGTTTGGATGATGATGAAACTGGGGAAGGGGGAAGAGGAGGGGGCTAAAGTGCAGGAGCTATAACTGGTTATGGGAACCCAATAAATCTTGATGAACACTGGCAGAGGTAATTGCATGGATGAGGCATGGGTGGTGAAGACAGCAGGGAGGCCTGTTGGTTGTCATCCCACTGAGTTGGCACCATGCTGCATGGTAATTCTCTGATCCACAGACGTCGGTGCACGTGGCTCAGTGATGGCACATTGAACAGTGTGCACATGGTTTTCTCTGCTGGTGAAATAACCAGACTCGCACTGTTGGCTTTTTATCACTTGGATTCTTTTTCAAAGCATGCAGCAGTCACTGTGTCTCAGAATAAATCTATTTTCTGCATATTTCTCATCCCTATGAGTTTGTTTTTGTCCCCTCTCATTATTTCTCCAATTACACCTTCCCATACATACTATCTCTCAACAAACCAGGCAAGGATAAAATGACACTTAAAACTTTTCCCAAATCCTTTATATCATCTTCATCAAATGAATCTTATACATGAAAGGAAATTTTCATGATGCTAAACAGAACTTTTGCTTCCTGAATTATGTCACAAAATCAACCATTTATTTGCACTAAAGGAAATTTGCTTTGAGTTTGATATCTTAAGTCAACATTAAACGACCAAGTTAGACTATATAATTATATATATATATATATAAAATCTACTGCTTTGGCAAATTCATAATCCTAATTAAAGGACAGCAACAACAACAAAAAACAAAAAGGAAGATGAAGAAAGTCTGAAATAAAAGATATATAAAATTAGACTTAGTCAGGCAAGGTTACAATGCTGGTCTTTGTTCAGAGTTGTGCCTAACCACTCTCAGTCTACAAATAGAGCAGGTACAGGCTCTGGCAGAAGGTCATTCAAAGCAGAGACACAAGAGGAAAGGGTTGAGGACTGCCGTTCCCCAAAGTGGGTCAGCTGGAGGGCAGAGGGCAAGTGGGGTCAGGGGGCATGGCCAGAAGAGACTAATTAGGAGGGGGGAGGGGGGGGGGGCGGTTCAGAGAAACTGTGTTTCCCCGTTAGGAAGGAAGGGCGAGGTTTTAGTTGGTTTCTTTGTTCTTAGCACAGTGACCTGGCAGACAATGCATGGTGTTGACTGATATATTGCTACTTCTTTGTTCATTCTTTCTCTGTCACACTCACCTCTTTCGTTTTCCTCCCTCTATGTTTACCACTTCCTTATAGATGCCCTTCTAACCCCTCTCTCCAGCCTTGTGTGTGTCTATTTTCTCACATTCCCTCCCACCCTCTGAAACAATCTGCAGGCTCACAGTGAGTGGTGTTACTGTGTGGGGGTTGTGAAACAGGGCAGCCACATTTTAATCAGACCTCAGCTGTTGAATTATACATCAGCAACTGGGCTTCCACTTCCATCTGACTCCCCTCCCCACCACCCCTCCACTTTCCATTTCCCTTCATCTCCTCCTGATGGTTGTGTTCAGGACCCTGTGTTGCCTTGCCTTTAATCAGCGAAGTCTTCTCTGTTCCCAGTGACAGAGACATGCAGACTGGCAGACAGTCTCCAGGGCTGAGACTGACTGGCAGACAGAGAGGGAGACAGTCTCCTGGACACAGAGTCCAGAGTCCTCACAACTTGTGTGCATATATTTTGAAACACACAAGCTCGTATGGGTGGATTCTTAAGCCAACTAAGCAAAGGCAGCCAGATGCCAACATGAGACTTCAGCCTCTTTTCCTGCTCACCCTAAATCCTGCAACAACCACTCTCCCCACCACACACACACAAATTCCCACTCTTTTTTTTTTTTTTCGGTGGAAGTCTATGCAAGGCAGTGGTGAGAAGGGGGAGGAGGCTGGGGGAGGTTAAATGATGAGGGAGGTGAGCTAAGTGAAGGAGCCAGCCAGCAATCACCAGAGTCAGTGACTCAACCTCCCCCTCCTCCACAGCATGCAGAGAGAAACTGTTGACAGTGATTAGGCCCTGTGAGGTAATCGGGAGCACGTGCAGGCTTGGGGGGGCGGGGGGGGGGGGGGGGGGGGACCTCCCCAGCCCCCACCCCCACCCCCACCCCCGCCTCACCTTCCTTCCCTCCTACCTCTCCAATGCTTTTGCTTTTTCTTCTCGCTAGACCCACCTCCTCACTAAACCCCCCACTGGTTTGTTCCCAGCCTGGAATTGCGTGCCTTGGCTTGCCTCCATTTTTCCCTCTTTTTTTTTTCTTCTCCTTTTCTTCTCCAACACTGGATGCAGGACGTATTAAACTGGGTGGGAAATGGATCATTAATGGAATGGATAGAAAAGGGACACCCTGTGTGATTAAAGGGGCGCAAATGCTGGCATTCTAGGCTTTCATCCCTGCGCCTGTCCCTTTTCTCTCATTTCATGCGTGACCCATTCTGCCGGCCTTTTTTCTTTTCTGTAATATTCTTTTTCTGGTAATTTGATAAATCACTCAATGTTGTTTGTTTTTTTCTAACCACATGACAGGACATAAAGCAAATGTCGTTCATAAATAAATTGACATGACTTTTAAGGGAGACACTGACATACTTATTGATTGAGCTGTCAGCCCATATCAACAGAACTTTCCAACATATTCAGAGACGAAAATAGTATTTCAAAGTAACACGCATATCTAACATCTTAAGAAAAGCTTTGAAGCTGTAAGTGAAAAGCTGTGTTTGCTGATTCAACATTGCTTGAAAGACTGACAGGATGAAGTCTGAAGGATGGTTGAAATAACTTTCTTTTTTTTTTCTTCTTTAAAAAAAACAACAACAAAAAACAAAGTGCACTTTTTATTTAATAAACTCTTGGACAAGAGAGAGTAAAGCTCTGTTTCTGTCGATGATGTGTTTGAATGAATGAGACTAAAAGACAGAGAGAGACAAAAATAGAGGAAGTCAGAGATGCATAGTCAAGTTTGTAATGACAAGTTCATTCACAGAATATAGGTCCTAGGGAGTGTGGAATGAAACACACCTGGATTACACTTGTGAGCATACATCAGCTTAAACATGTTGATGACAGCTACTTCTTTTTTGAAATTTCAGTTTGAATACGCTGTGTAAACAAAACAAGAAATTCTAACAAAAGCTCATAAAAAGGGGGGTGGCCTGAATTGAATACTGAAAAAAGAATGAACCATGTCATAATAATTTGAATCACTGAGAAAGTATTCCTGTCCAACAGAACTTAGACTTCTGCTGTGTCTGTAGCATCAGTGGTCATGAGACTCCTCTTGGATGGATCAAACAGGGCATCAGATCATTTAAGTTTATACAAATGAAATGTCCCAAATTATGATCTAACTTACACATGAAATGTCCCACATTATGATCTATGTTTACATGAGAAAATGTCCCACATTCTGCAACATCAGAATCATTCAAACTGTTGTCATAATTTTATGCAATAATGATGCACGATGGCTTTCAACAGAGAAAGAAGACAATCACAACAAACTCAAAAAAATTATTTTATGAGAAAGCAGCATTGAGGTCAAAAGTGTTCTGGCTATACAACAAACTTCTGCATTGTGGATGCACATCCTTTAAAATGACCCATGTGGCTGGGTCCACAACCGTTATAGAAGACAATGAAGCGACACACTATAAAATCATTTTGAGTATGACCTGTACTCTAAGCAAAGGAACCTCTAGCAGACACCAAGAGGATGGGCTTTACCTGGAGTCAGAGAGACACAGAGAGAGGCAAAGGCACAGGATGGGCCTCAGGAAACTATGGAGGTCTCACAGGCTATACCCTGAAGGGTGAAAAACCTTTGTCAGTATGGCCCCTACCTGAGTAGGTGTACCATGTGCCCCTGTGTAGGTGTATTGTGTCCCCACCTGTGTAGATGTACTCTGTGTCCCTGTTTAGTGTGTGCCTCTACAAGTGTAGGTGAATTATGTATCCCTGTTTACTGTGTGTCCCTACCTGTGTAGGTGTACTGTGTGCCCCTTACCTGTGTAGGTGTACTGGACGAGGGCGGCCAGAGCCTCGGGGTCCACGTCCTTCAGCTCCACCTCCTCCATGGTGGCCTCGCGCACATTGTTCATGAACATGGCGGCAAAGTAGTCAGAGGCCGCTGAGAGCACCAGGCGGTGGGCGGGCAGCCGCTTGGGCCCTGCGATCAGCACCACGTCGCACAGCTGTCGCTTGGAGGCGCATGTCTCCATCTTGCGCATCAGGCGTTCTGCGTGGTTGTAGGAGCGGAACTCATCCCCACCGCCCACCTCCTCCATGCGCGCTCCGTTGGCGAGGGTGTGGGGGGCGTGGTGGTGGTGGTGGTGGTGGGGGTTGTGGTGGTTGTGGTGGTGCCCGTTGCTGTTCTGTAGGCTGGCATAGGTGTTGTGTACCAGGTACCTGCCCAGCAAAAAAAAAGTGTCACCTGTTTAAAAAAAAAAAAAAAAAAAAAGGCTTGGAACCTATTATGGTTTCATACTATGTCAACAGGTCTGTTACAAAGACCTGAAATCTCTCATTTTTTCATCAACACCAGGGCTACCCCTAGGGAACGGAGCCACTTCATAAACATGTCATTTAACCAAATGTGGACAGTGGAGATTACACGTCAACAGGTTTTTCTCAAAGAACAGGAAACAATACAAAAGCTTTATTATTATCATATTAAGTACTAACAGTCAAGTATGAAAATCACAGCAGTGATGACAACTCCCATGGAAGCTCCCAAAAACTGGTATGGGCTGGTTAGAAATCACAATAGTAAGAGTAACTGAACTTAATATTGTGTAGTAAAGAATGTAGCAATATAGTAGGTCACACCACAAGACTTTGAATTTGAAAAAAAAAATTATCTGAGTTTGGTAGATCTGTGCTGCCAAGAAACTTGTAAATAGATCTATACATTTCTACCCTCTTCAAGTGCAAAAGAAATGCATCATTCAATCCCTGTAAATTTCATCCCATGATTTTCCTTCTGAAACCTATACAAAAATACTTTGACAACAATCCTATCTTGGAAACTTTTTCTCTCCCATTTATAATGCATCTCGTCACCATCCCCCCCCCCCCCCCTCCGCCATCCCCCTCCTCGCCAACCAATTTGTAACAGCAATGTGATAAAGGGAAGTTCTGTGTTCACTCCTGAGTCTTCAACAACGGGGCTATACTGTAAAGAAAATTGACAAAGCTACTACAGTAGAAACGTGTACTAAAGGAAAAGACCCCCAATCCGCTATAACTCCTCACCTAAGCTGCGACATTTTCTGCAGCATTGCACACATTCACATCACACGCTCCCCTAAAACCCAGCGCCGCCCCTACCATACCAGGTGTGAAGCGTTTCTTCTCAATTTCTCTCGCCCCCAGTTTTCGGCAGCTGGGCTAATGTGTGTGCAGTCTGAATAATGGATGCCATTTGGCCCTCACCGCACCTGTCGTCTGCTTCGCTAATGACCGGGAAGAAAATGGTTGAACCACCCTCTTCAAGGGGAAACTACTCACATTATCTGGATGGAGGACGGTGTGGGGCGTGGAGCGTTTTTATTATCTTTTTTTTTTTTTTTTTAACAAAAAATTAACAGTGTGTGTGTGTGTGTGTGTGTGTGCGTGCGTGCGTGCGTGAGTGCGTGCGTGTGTGTTTGTGTGTGTGTGTGTGTGTGTGTGTGTGTGTGTGTGTGTGTGTGTGTGTGTGTGTTCAAAGAACTTTAAGAAAGAGAAATAAAAAATGCTCATGAAATTTATTACAATGCAAAGAAGAAAGAAAAAAAAAAAGGTTGTCAATGCACTGAAGCATGAACTGAATACTTATTTTTTTTAAAATGAATGCAAACTTAAATCCTACTGAAAACCATGGGTTCATTTTCCAGTTCATTACAACACTGCCACAAGGTCTGGCTTCTTGTGGCATTTAAAATATCTAACTTTTCCATGTTCAGGTGGAAGGCGCTGATCCGGAATTTTATTTTTTTATTTTTTTTATTATTAAAGCTTGTCTGTGTCGTGCATCTTAGATTTTCAGAAGATTTGTTTCTGTTTTGTAATCTGTTACAGCAGTACAATAAAAGATTTAAGCTTTATCTGTTTGTTTTACCAGTAATAAGTCATTTCCAAAACAAAACAAAAATCCACATGAACCATAAAATTTTACAGCTCAGTCCTCTCCTCCTCACCTCCTCCCCCCCTTTCCAACAACACAAACACGCGTGTGTGCGCGCGCGCATATGCACACCCACATCAGCCAGATGGAAGCAACCAAGTCAGCAAGGTAAAATAAATAATTCTAGCTCAAGACCATGCATACCCTGTGCAGTTCATGCACCTGAACAAACATGTCAGAAAGCCGATAGGTATTGTCAATAATGCTCACGCATTTATATACACACAGAATGTATGCGCACACACACACTCTCTCTCTCTCACACACACACACAGTGTGTGTGTGTGTGTGTGTGTGTGTGTGTGTGTGTGTGTGTGTGTGTGTGTGTGAAAATCGAGTCGACCCCCCAAAACATAAAGCACACAAGACGAGCACGCGAGGTGGGAGGGACACATTCATTTCCATGTAAGGAAGATTCAGGCAACTTGAGTTCGAGCCAAAAACACGTGCCAACAGAAGTGCTCGTTACGATCCCCTTGTCACCCTTTAAATTAAGTTTGTACACACAACCATTGCATCAAGGGCTTGGGGGGGGGGGGGGGGGGGGAGAGAAAAAAGAAGGGGAAAAAAAGAAAAGGAAAAAAGAAGAAAAGAACTAAAAACGGCAACACCGTCAGGTTTCAGGTTTAGTTAAGACACTGACACAGACCACATCCTGATCAGCAGTTTACATCCACAAGTGCATCATTGGTGCACGCACGAGACCAGATTCTGACGAAATCACTTCTGATTCCGATGCTCTGCGTCTGTCCATTTAAGACAGGATAACTGAACGGCTTCACTATTTGCTTTCGTCTTCTTTGAACTATTTACTACTATTACCACCACCACCACTACAAGTACCTAGCCTACTGCTTCACAAAATCACTCATAACACACCAAATTAACAAGGAACTCACATGTTAATGAATTCAAACATAACATTTTTTACACTTCCACCTCACTCCTATGCTCACTTATACCTTCGAAACAAAATATAACAGGACACTGTAATTCCTGTTGACTGTAGCTATTTACCTGTGTTATCTGTGTGATTCTGTACACGCAGGTAATTGCCAGAATCGTTTACGGCCGTTGTTTATTGCTTGCAGGCTGACTTCAGCAAAGATTAACTGCAACTGGAGAAGGATGGATAAAAAGAGACCGAGACAGACTGCATGAGAGAGATATATACATAATTATATATATATATATATATACACACACACACACACACACAGAGGGAGAGGCAAATAGATAGGGGCAGGGGGCAGGGGCAGAGAGAGAGAGACGGGGGGGGGGGGGGTATATACTATGCTGAGATCGACAGAGGGGTAAACACACACACACACACACACACACACACACACACACACACACACACACACACACAATGTATCCTTTTCCCTCCCCTCAACAGACACCCCCACCCTATCCCCCACCCCATCTCACACGCTCTTTCGAGGAATCCCACTCCCCCACTGACCCCCACCACCCCAAACCAACTCCAACCCTTCCTTCAGACAATAGGCAGGAAGGCGGGGAGGGGTGCGGAAGGTGGGGTGAAGGACCCGTCACACACACACACACACACACACACACACACACACACACACACACACTCACACTAAAGCGGCAACGCAAGCTGACGACGATCTTCCTGACAGTCCCTGGCGCCACACTACAACACAGTCACCACACTACCTCTACACACTGGCGCCACCATCCCTCCAACTACCCCTCCCATTTCTTCTGTTTTCCCCAACTCCCCTGTCTGCAGGAATCGTTGGAGATGGATTAGATGGAGAGGAGAGGGAGGGACGGAAATGGGGGGGGGGGGGGGGGTTACCAGAGAGAGGCCTCCGTGCAGATTCACCTCCCACTCCACTCCAACCTTAAGAAGAGGGGGAAGAGAGAGAGGGAGAGTTTAAAACAAAACATTCCCCCGCACCCATAAGAAAAACAAACAAACGATAATTCGATACAGACATCATTCCGTCTGCCCCCCCCCCCCCCCCCCCTACACACCCTTCACCGGCTTATCTTGTAAGTTTAACGGTTTCGTCTGTCGCGATTTCCTGATGTTTGGAACGATAAATAAATAAATAAAATAAAACAAAACAAAACAAATGGGTATGTGGCGGGAAAGACAAGGGGGGTGGGGGGCAGGGAGAGGGATTGAGGACGACGCCAGACATAATTCTACCCACACACATAACACTTCCCGTCGTCGGCCGCTGCAGACAGACGCCAACACTACACCCTGAACTTTTGGCACCACCCGGACTGACACACACACACACAAACACACACACTCACACACGCACGCACGCACCTACACACACGCGCGGCGCGCGCGCACACGCATGCACACACACACACACACACACACACACACACAATTACTGTTGCAGGATGTTAGGGGCAAGTCTCGAAGGTTGCGAGTGACACAAAGTCGGAAAGAGAGAGGGAGAGATGGGGGAGAGATGGGAGAGAGAGAGAGAGAGAGAGAGAGAGAGAGAGAGAGAGGCAGACAGACAAGGACAGACAGACAGACAAGAGAGAGAGAGGCAGGCAGGCAGACAGACAGACAGACAAGGACAGACAGACAGACAGTCAGACAAAGAGTGAGATGTGAGGGTCGGTGGGAGAGGGAAGAAAGAAGGGAAAGATAAGAGGAGTATGTCAAAGGTAACTTTCAGTTTCTACCCTATTATATTTCCTTCCTTCTTCCCCACGAGGACTAGACGAAAAAAAAAAAAAAAGTAAGAAGTTGTGTGGGATCAGGGAGATGGGGGTTAGTGGGAGGGGACAGGGGACGGGGGCGGCGGGGGGCTGGGGGAGGCGGGGGGGGGGGGGGGGGGGAGGTTACTGTATCATATCACTTCCTAAACCCTTCTGGGGCCCAACCCCGCCACAGACACGTCTCTCTCTCTCTCTCTCCCTCTCTCTCTCTCAGATGTAAAGGCCAGACGTGTTAGGGAGTATCAACTCGACATTTTGATAAACAGCACGTACCCCACCTTCCAATCTTGCATGACTGAACGTAAACAGTCCTTGCTTAAAAAGAGATGAGAGAGAGAGAGAGAGAGGAGGGGTGAGAGAGAGAGAGGGTGAGAGGTGGGAAGGGGGGGGTGGGGCGCCAAAAATTGCTGTGTCTGCTTTGATACTGTAAACTACAAAAATACCTCCGTTTTCAAATCCCCATCGAGTTCTCTCGGCGCCAAAACAGTCTACGCCTCACTTAATTTCCCAGCACAGAGACCACTGCACGATCCTCATACCCGTGCCCTATAACTGAGCCCTACCCAATCCGAGACTAACACGCAGCCCTCTCCCCCAGCAGCTGTGTGTGTGTGTGTGTGTGTGTGTGTGTGTGTGTGTGTGTGTGTGTGTGTGTGTGTGTGTGACGATTCAGAAATGATGGAAACAAGGAGAATAAGAAAGAAAGAGAGGAAGAAGGGAAAACAAGTGAGGAAAAATCATATGTTGCCAGTACAATGCGCAACACGAATTAAAATATTACAATAACAACAAAAATAACTTCCTTTTCTCGAAATTCCGGAAGGGGGAAAACTAAAGAGAGAGACACAGAGAGAGAGAGAGAGAGAGAGGGGGGGGGGGGGAGACACGGAAGGAGAGATGGGCAGTTCGGGTTACGGGAAGAACCACCACGAGATTTAGAAGACACCATTTCCACGGTTCAAACACCTACCTGAATGATCTGCAACGTGCAATCAAAGACCACACGCCACCGCCACATTTGCACACGAAGGTGTCAAACATCCTTGCTGGAATTAATTCTGAAGGATCAAACGAAACATGCCTGCATCGTCCTCTCCAAGGGCCTCATGTATGATTATACATAGTCCTCTAAAAGAAAAAAAAAATGTACGAAAGAAACGTTGTTCTTTTTCACTATTTCTACAAGTCCGTCGCAAATACAATAGCATCCTGCTACTACTACTACTACTACTACTGCAGACAGACAAAAAGCAGAAAAAAATTATATGGATGGCGCTGACACGCTCTCGCCAGGAAGAGCAGCCCGATTTCCACACAGAGAAATAATCTGTTGTGACAAAAGATAATGCAGTTATTACTATTACTTCGAATACTGGTAGTCGCCTAAACTGTGATCAGTCACATGGACTGTTCAATGTAAAGCCCAACTCTCACAGCAGCACACAATATTCCGCAGCAGCTGAGTGACCGTTCCGCTACAGAAACACACACATATATTTGTTCACTTTCTTCCAGACAACCAAGCTCTGAGTAAACATTTCTCCTCTGCTGTGTCTTTGGGGAGCCGGAGCACGTGACGTCATAACTCTCTGGAGATGGGATGGTCAGCGGTGTGCGATGAGGTAAACGTAATCCCCCCCCCCGCGTTATCACACGCAGCAAACAAAACTGTCTACACTTCCTCCCTTTTGATTCGCTCAGTTATGCGAAGGGAGCCAATGAGAAGAAGAGGGAAGGTGATTCACGGATGAGTGCTGCGGGTGTCGGCGGTGTCGGGAGAGTGATGTGTCGGCGTGTGACCAGTCAGGCAGGTGAATCACGTTCCATTCCTTAGTCAGCATCGCTTCTCTGACTGGTGCCAGACAGCACTGACAGGGGGCCAGCCGGACGTACAAACGGACAAACAGACCATCAGAGAGAAGGGGTGATGGGTTGAGGGTGGAGGGTGGGTGGGGGGGGCATGGGGATAGAGGAGAGGGGAGGAGAAGGAATAAGAGCGTTTTCGGGATTTGGGGTTACATCGAGTCCACATGAATCTCTCTGTGTGCAGTACTCATAAAGAAGAGCAGGGGAGAGGACAAAGCAAAAGAGACGAAGACCATCTTTTCTTCATTTGAGTGTATTTAGTTGTTTTTTTTAAATCACTTAAGACCAACAAGCTCCCTTACCATCATCAATCACGGAGGGCTGAAACTACGAAAGAGCACGCGGTGGTCGATCAAGCGCGCACCTAACCGATGGACGTGGAAATAATGGGGTTGGAAAGACAGGTATATTGGGGGTGGGGGTGGGGGGATGGAAGAAGAATGTACGAAAGACAAAGACACACAGAGGAGAGTGGTGGTGAAAGGGGGTTCAAGAATTCGACTCCCCCTCCCTCCCACCTCCACCACTCCTCCACAAATTGATCTCCTCACCTACAGATCGATATCACCAGGACAGAAAGTGAGGAAGTGGCGTTAAACAGAGAAGATGTTCAATGACGGAACAAGTACGATTCATCTGCAGGTGCCGTTTTCCAAATTCTTTGATCGTGCCGCGACCCTCAATGGCCTCCTGAGAGTTTCTTTGTCCTGTTTCGCCTACTCGCTATTCCCGTTTCGCCTATTATGCCTCCCTCCCTCCCCCCCTCCCTCTCTGTCTCACACACACACACACACACACACACACACACACATATGCATACATACAAACAATTCGTACAAGAATGTAAGCGTTAAAATATTATTTGTGTTCAATTCCAGTGCTCAGATCACCAACAGAACAGAGTGGGTTTATCACTATTTACATCACATACATAAAAGAGCAAACCAGAAACAGGTCAATCGCGAGGACACCGTTGGACTGTTCTGGCCATGTTTTGGGTCCTTTCTTCTCCCTGTGTCGGGTCACGGGCTGTACAGTTTCGTGCCACAACCATCAACTTGTCACGCTCCAAAAAATCAGTAAAGTGGTGGCGTGAAAGTTCTCGTTTGTTGAATGTAATGTGTGGCATTAAGTGAATGTATGTGACAATATGTGTATGTGTCATGTGTGTGTGTGTGTGTGTGTGTGTGTGTGTGTGTGTGTGTGTGTGTGTGTGTGTGTGTGTGTGGAGAGAGAGAGAGAGAGAGAGAGAGAGAGAGAGATGGCAGACAGGCAGACCGGAACACCGAGGGAACGCCTGACTGGCGGATTTTTATTTATTTGAACAAACAACGACATTATATATATATATATATATATATATATATATATATATATATATAGAGAGAGAGAGAGAGAGAGAGAGAGAGAGAGAGAGAGAGAGAGAGAGAGTAGAATAGCATGTCTTTGTTACCAAGTGTACCAGGGTCACAAGGAATATTGGGGGTGGGGGATGAGTGGGGGGGGGGGGGATAGTACATAACAAGGTACGAACACAAATTGAAAATCATACACAAACACAGGTACAGTAAAAATTAGGATACATACAAATGCATATCAATAAACACACACGCGCACTCTCTCTCTCTCTCTCTCTCTCTCTCTCTCTCTCTCTCTCACACACACACACACCTTTGAACAGAAGCCGCATATTACACATGGATGGGCTGATGATTAGATCTTCAGGTAGATGGTTGTTGATTGCACAATTCTATTTTTCATACTGGATTTGTTCGAGAGACATGGCATTGACTGCTTTGGGGAAAAAGCTATTGGCGAAGCGATTGATTTTCGTCCTTATACTTCTATGCCGTCGACCACAGGGGAGCATCTCGAAAATCCCAAAAGCTGGATGTGATTCGTCCTGGCTGATTGATTTTGCTTTTTTTTTTTTTTTTTTTTAAGTAGCCGCTTATAATATATGTCTTCTAGAGAAGGTAACCTTGGTGGCAGTTTTTACGATTCTGTTAACTCTCTCCATACGAACGGCGAAAGAGACGACGTTAACAGCGTTTCACCCCAATTACCACCATAAAAATATTACAAGGGGAAGGCTCTTACACTGAAGAGGTGAATGTTGACAAAGAATACCACAAATCTGACGACGGAAACTAAAGGTTGGGTCATTGAGACACCCACTGGACATCCGATGTGTCTGTGTAGAGGAGAAGAGAGGACTGGCCGTACTGAGTGAGTTAATTAAGGGCTGCAACTTCTGCCTTGGAAATGTTTCCGTACCAAACAGTAATAGCGAAGGTTTGCACACTTTCAATGACCGCTCGGTAGAAATCAACCATGATTTCTTTTTTAATTCCGAACTATATAGTTTACACGTTTCACTTGGATCATACAAAATTGCCTGGAGCAGAGAGGTGGTGATGGTGATCCAGTTCATTTCACACTCAGTCTGACTCAGTGCCTGCCGACCGCCCGAGCGTCCACTGGGAAGGAAAATATTAATGAGGTGTCCATGGGTGCACGCGCGCACGCATGTGTATAGGTGCGTGTGTGCGTGT
>NC_134882.1:15873914-15876414 GCF_041734735.1 Babylonia areolata
GGAAGAAGCAAAAGAAGAAGAACAGCTTGTCAAACGGGTCCCCGCTGTTATGTTGGCCTTGTTTAGTGGCAACAGACCAGTGTGCTGCTATCTATAGTATCTTTTCTTGCTGGCTGCACTGTAGTAGTAGTACTCACCTTGTACCCCCCCCGACAGGGTAAGGTCACTGAGGGTGAGAAGGGGATTGGAGGGGGGTAGGAGGGTGGAAACACCCAAACCATGCCACCTGGAACCTCTCCTGATACCCGCTCTCTCCCACACCCCTTACTATGCCCCCCCCCCCCCTGCACCCACTCACCCCACCCCTTCCTCCCCCTTGACTGCATTCAAAGCAGGAGAAGGGCAATAAGGCGTGACAAAAATCATGGGAGTGTGTGTGTGTGTGTGTGTGAGTGAGTGAGTGAGTGAGTGTGTGTGTGTGTGTGTGTGTGTGTGTGTGTGTGTGTGTGTGTGTGTGTGTGAGTGAGTGAGTGAGTGAGTGAGTGAGTGAGTGTGTGTGTGTGAGTGAGTGAGTGAGAGTGTGTGTGTGTGTGTGAGTGTGTGTGTGTGTGTGTGTGACAGAGAGAGAGAGAGAAAGTGTGTGTTTGTGTGTGTGTGTAAGGGGCGATGAAGGGGGGGAGGGGATGTGCGCATTCTGAAGTTAGGGATAGGAGGCAAGTCAGCAGAAAACTTACTGACATGTGTGCCTTCTCTCACACACACACACACACTCTCTCTCTCTCTCTCTCTCTCCCCCCTCACTCTCGCGCGCGCGACAGCGTCTAAGTTTCGCTCATCTTCTCCCTTTGTGATGGGAAACAAACAACAAAGCCGAAAGCAACATACTCATGCCATGCACGAACACACACACATACACACACACACACACACTGTGTACACACACACACACACACACTGTGTAAACACACACACACACACACACTTTATTTTGTGCACCCAGCTTCCCCAAGCTGCATTTTCGTGTTATTTACCAGGAACGCTCGCACATGTGTATTTACCAAACCAGAACTGAGTTATTCGTACAGCGTGCGCGCGTGCGTGCGTGCGTGTGTATGTTTGTGTGTGTGTTGTGTGTGTGCGCGTGCGAATGCGCGCGTGTATGTGCGCGTGCACGAATGGGGTGGGGGTGGGGGTGGGGGTGGCTGTACGTATACTATTACAGGAAAATATCTTGAACCTTCACGCATTTTACGTGTCGCTTTTATCCTTTGTGTGGATAAGAAAGACAAAGGAGGGGGAGAGAGGAGGGTTAAGGGTCGTGGGGTGGGGAGAGTGACACACAGACACACAGAGGGAGATATGGGGGCGGAAGGGAAGGGAGGGAGAGAGAGAACAGCTCGCTCTGTCCCAGTGCCGGACCCAGTATAACCAGCAGGCGTCCTTCCTACCCGCAGACCATCAGAGACTGGAGCGACCTCCCCCAGGAAGTCGTGGATGCCAAGACCATTGATACGTTTGTGTCACGGGGCCTCCAGTCTCACCCAGTAGCCCGGATTTTTTTTTTTTTTTTTTTTCCAGTATGCATTCGACCTCCCCTCGAAGTGACAGAATGGTCAACATGATGACTGCGGTCTCCACGATGGAAGAAGGAGAGAAGGGGGAAGGGAAGGGAAGACAGGCAGACAGACAGACAAACACAGAGAGAGAGAGAGTGTGTGTGTGTGTGTGTGTGTGGTCATGCCTTCAATCAAAGAGAATCACACACACACACACACACACACACGCAGAGAGAGAGAGAGAGAGAGAGAGAGAGGTCAGGCCTTCAATCAGAGAGACAGAGTGACATACATACACACGCGCGCGCGCGAGCGCACAGAGAGAGTGAGAGAGAGTGTGTGTGTGTGTGTGTGTGGTCATGCCTTCAATCAGAGAGACAGGGTGACACACACACACACACACACACACACACACACACACACACAGACACAGAAAGAGAGAGAGAGACAGTGTGTGTGTGTGTGTGTGTGTGTGTGTGTGTGTGTGTGGTCATGCCTTCAATCACACACACGCACAGAGACACACCAGAGAGAGCTCAGAGACAAGAGTGGCCTTCAATCATACAATTACAGTGCTCCACCGTGCTGTACAGTGGGGACTCCCGTTATTACCCGTGGCGAGGCGTGAAGGGGACTACTGGGCGAGGTGTGTGACGCTACTAACGCACTCTACTCTCCCATTACAACCCACCTTCCCACCCCTGCCGCCTACGGTCATTTTCCAGCATCAAAAACAAACTTTTCTAACCCACCCCACCCCCACCCCACCCCACCAAAAACAAACAAACAGAAAAAAAAGGCTGCTACATGCTGAACACGTTCGTTCTTCCTTAAGACATTTTCTGAGCGAACTGAAATGGGGAGTATGGTTGCCAACAAGGCGGGGCAAAAATGGTAATTAACATAAAAGCCCAATCGTACATGCATACATGTACAGGTGTGAACGTCCGAGTTGCAGCCCACGAAGATTATAAGAAGAAACCTTTACTGAAGAACATTCGGCC
>NC_134882.1:15881414-15918914 GCF_041734735.1 Babylonia areolata
AAGTGTTGCTTTGCTTTTCCTCCCTCGACCCTTTTGTGTCAACAGTGTATTGTAGTGAACTCTCAACACACTACTCTCTCCCCCTTCCTCTCTCTCTTTCTCTCCCCCGACACACCGAACACAGCGACACGCAGCCCGCGTGCACCACTCAGCTGTCAACGCTTGACCCGTTTCACGACACAGCCCACCAATCAGCAGCCAGGGGGGGCGTGGCCCCAACAAGTGAAGACGGCGTGTCAATTGAGACGTAAAGGAAGGGGAAACAAACGGGATTCAGTTGCAGGGTAAACTGGTGCTGACCTATCAACACCTTCCTTGCTCCACCTTTAAAAAAAAAAAAAAAAAAAAAGTGCCTCTCTTCTTTTTTTCTGTCACTGCCCCGAGGAAAAAAAAAAAAAGGCACAGGGAAAAAGTGGGACCAGCCAGAAGTGACTTGGTGCTGACAACAAAGAACCTTTGCCACGATTTTTCCATCTCCTCTCTCACACCTCTCCTCGCAGCCCCCAGTCGTTTCCCGGATGGCACCACTCGGGGTTTGACCCTTCAGTCTGGCGGCCTGAATCCGGAGTGGGTTCCATCAATCGGTGTTGGCTATGGATATAGAAAAATCAATGTGATGACCCGGAAGGGACGTTGAATGGGTGGGGCTTTTTCACTCGGCAAGGTGGGGAGAAACATACCACCCCTTTTAGATCTGGTATTCAGAATGAAGTAGATATTGTGATACTGTTCAATCCTACAAGACACAGTACTCTCCGGGAAGACAGAAGAAAAGCAGGGTTTTTTTTTTCTTTTACTCCTTTGGATGCTGTGTGTGTGTGTGTGTGTGTGTGTGTGTGTGTGTGTGTGCGTGCGTGTGTGTGTAAAATAAAACAGAAGTAAGAAAACAGAGTAGATATATGTTGTGTGCTCACAAAGTTGAACAAGACTAGAACTTCTCACTAAAAAGTCTGCTATTTTGACGGGGTTCTTGGCTGTCTTTCATTGTCGGAAAGAAAAAAAAAAATGTTTCACAAACTGAACAGAAAACGGTGATATTAATCAGGAGGGAACCTATCCAACACAACATTCACGCGGTAGTGCATCAATTTATCACCAGAACGACACCACGCTAAAATGGGCAGCGAAGATGCCAAGTTTTATGATGTGTAAGACATCCTCGCTCTCCACCCGCCCCAACCCCCACCACTGGAGTAATCTGTCGGGTGGGTCTCTCTGCAAATGGCTTTCCCAGACCAGTCTGAATTGTTATTACACCTTCTCTTTTTCTTCTTCTTCTTCTTTTTCTTCTCCTCTCCGTGAGAGAACAAGGCCATCAAACAAGAGGCTCTGAACTGACTAGACGCGTGATCAATTGACACAAAGATTACATCATGCACTGGGGCGTGAATGAACAAGCTGTTCGCCAAGACAGAGAGAGAGAGAGACAAAGACAGATAGACGGAAAGTCAGTCCATGCCAGGCCCAGGCAATTATCTATAATTTACCAGGAGGGGGGAGGGGGAACAGGGGGTGTGGGGGGACAAGCTGCCTTTGTCGGCCTGTGGTTAGGCCAGACAATCAGACAAGCAATTCATACAATGGCAATCTTCGGTAGTTCCATTTCGGGTATTGATTCATCTTGGCCTCTTCGTCTCTCAGACCAATCTAATCGGAATGAAATCCAACACGTGTGGTCGCTGGGGAGGTGAATGGAAGAGAGAGAGAGAGACAGACAGACAGACAGACAGACAGACAGAGAGAGAGAGAGAGAGAGATGGGCGGGAGAAGGAAAGGAGAAAGAAAGAAAGAGGGACAGAGAGAGAGAGAGAGAGGGGCGGGAGACTGGGGGAGAACAGAGAGGAAGGTAGGGAGAGGGAGAGAAAGACAGGCAGACAGATCGAGAGAAAAGAACAGGCTGTTCTGGGCAAGGAGACAGAGAGAACGTCTGAGTGTGGGGTACATGCGTGCGCGCTTGCATATGTGTGTGTGTGCACGCGCGTGTCTGCCGGAGTGCCGTGGAAGAGAAAGAACAAGAGAGAGAGAGAGAGAGACTCAACACTTTGAGACTTTCTTGTCATAGTTTAAAACAGCTCAAATGACAGAACGATAGGTGGGTATATAATCATATTGAGGTGACAGACAGACAGAGATACAGACGCTGTGACAGAGGAAATACACTTTATAAAACAACAGCCACACACACACGGACACACAGACACACACACACAAACACACACACACAAACAAACAAACACCCCCTCTGTCTCTCTTCTCAACAGGCACGTCAAGAAAAACCAAAACAAACTAAAAAAAAACGTCACTTCCTCCAACCCACCCACACCCAGCCCTTCACTCTATCGCCCCGGCGTTTCCATCCATTGGACACATAACACGGCCTAAGTCACTCCGCAGCACCCCCGTCACGTCCCGAAGCCATCGGGCTGATGACAGCAGCCTTGATTCCCCCGCCTCGCCCTGATGTGGAACTAAACGGACGTAGGGACAACGAGTCAGGAAAGCCAAGACAGGCGTGCGTGAGTCTGTTTACTAATCGTCCAATTATGACGTCGCTGGAAGTCCATGATTGATGATAAATCCTGCAGTTTGTATTGGCCTCCCTCTATTCTCTCGCACAGGCCCCAAATCGGCTTGTGATCAGTGTGTGTCTCAAGCCCTGGAAGAACGCAGCCTTCACCGAGCCTGGGGTGGGTGGTGGCATAAGCGAACTTGGCGCTAAGTTTGCTTATCGTCAAGTGTGTTCCTAACTCCACGGTAAATTCCATGTACTTAGGAACATTCTTAACTCAAAACAGACTTACTGCTGCAAAGATCGCCTCGTGCAACCCGACCCAAGCCCTGAACAAAACTGACCCAAAGAAACGGTAAAGGATTTTGCCGACGTTAAACTGAACTCCTTTTGCCAACGTTATACTGAACTCCCATGACGTGTGTTTCAAGACCCAAGCATCGAACAATATGACCCTAAACGACGCATGCCAGTTTGTCGTTAAATTCCAATTTCACCGCTTGTGTTTAGTTTAACTCTCTCCATACGAACGGCGAAAGAGATGACGTTAACAGCGTTTCATCCCAATTACCATCATCAAAATATTGCAAGCGGAACGCTCTTATACTGAAGAGGTGAATGTTGACAAAGAATACCACAGTTCTGACGACGGAAGCTAAAGGTTGGGTGATTCAGACACCCACTGGACATCCGAGGGGTCTGTGTAGAGGAGAAGAAAGGACTGGCCGTACTGAGTGAGTTAAACGTTTCCAAATCACAAAACAAGACAGAATACTGTACCCATTCTCACTTGGGTGGAAAATCGGTGTGAAGTGCCTTTCCTCAGGACACACAACACATTGCCCAACCCAGATCACTAACGAATGCTGGATTGGTTGTCCAACGCCTAATCCATTCTACCATGGCGCAACTCCGATTGAATGAATACATTCAAAGTGAACAAGAAATATGTTTGTTGTGTCATCTCTCGAGGGATTCAAATAGATTCAAAAGATCCGTGTTTGTTAAAACATTTACACAAACACACACACTCACACACATACATACACACACGCATTCTCCCCTGCTTCTGTACAGAAAATGACGCATCACACCACAATCAACCCCGCACCCACGACCGTGCTTTAGAGTCCCTTGTGACCCGCGAAAGCCGGTTCCCCCCCCCCCCCCCCCCCCAATCCCCCCCGCCAGTTCAACAACATGATAGCACAGACCCGCTAATGTCTCAACATCCTTCTTGTAAGTGTGTGAATAAGGATCCGGAAATTAATGTCAATAAGTGTGTGAATAAGGATCCGGAAATCAATGTGTACGTTTGGTGGGGTTAGGTCGACAAGACAATATACTCGAGCTGCATCCGCCTCGCCTTGAAACCGAGAGAGTTGTGGAAAACGACCTATTAGTAAAAAGCTCTTAACTCTCCATACGAACGGCGAAACAGATGACGTTAACAGCGTTTCACCTCAATTACCATCATCAAAATATTACAAGCGGAAGGCTCTTATACTGAAGAGGTGAATGTTGACAAAGAATACCACAATTCTGACGACGGAAGCTAAAGGTTGGGTAATTCAGACACCCACTGGACATCCGAGGGGTCTGTGTAGAGGAGCAGAGAGGGCTTGGGTCTTGGGTCGGGGACGGCTGCGTCGTTCGAAGGGGTAAATCCTGGAGCCGTGAAAACGGCTGAAGAGTGGAGTTCAATGACCTACTGGCTGATGCCTTAAAGTAAAGTTGTTCAGGGCTCGGTGTGTTGGGTTGAAAACGGGTGAGTGGGCAGTCTTGGAGATCTACGAAGGCCGGGCCACTAGGCTTCAGAGTAGCTCTTACAGGAGACTAAGGTTATGCTACAGGGTCATTGGTCTTGATCCGTCTGTACCACCCACATCACGCTCTTCTCGTTCGTAGTAATCACCAGTAACAGATGCGTAACGCTGTTGTATTATAGACAAACAGTGCGGGAGGATTTGCGGCCCGTGGAAAAAAAAAAGAAGCAAAAGTTTAATAAGGGCAATTCATTACAGGCTACAGTTTCAAGAAAAATTAATTAAAGGCTACAGTTTCAAGTAGACAAGTTTAAAAGATAAGAAAAAAAAAAAATAACAGCTGTGCACGCTGAATATTTTCACAAAGCGCGTGAGAGAAATTAAGGAGAGAGATGGAGTGGAGTGACGAGTGAGTGAGAGAGTCACTGTCTACATTTCATCTCTCTTTCTCACACACAACATCACCTCCCACCCCTCCACATGCTCCCCCTCCACCCCCCACCCCACGCACGTACATACACACACACACGCACGCACACACACGCACACACACACACACACACACACACATGCACTGAAACCCCTGCCAACAAGAACAGGGAAGGAAAACAAAGCATCCCAATCGGCACCACAGCAGAAAGGCCAAGAACCAAACGAACCGAGGTTTGCTCAGGACTGCTATGCTGCTATAGCCAGCCACCACCCCCTCCCGACCCAGCACCAACTTCAACCGCCACCAAAGAAATCAATACGTCTTTTTTAATTTGATTGTCATCGACAAGCTGCCTGTCTCTCGCCGTTCTTCATCCCAAGGCCCGGTGTAACAGACTCAAACTACCCCCCTTCATTTGAGTTTTACCCTGGGGTCATTTTGGGCTGGCCTGGAATGACTCCCTGGGGCTGTGGCTTTTCAATACCCCTCAACCCCCACACCCCGTTTGGAATCCACCCCCTCTACAGGTTTAATTCAAGTTACTGAGAAAGGAAAAGGGGTCGTTTTGGGCCAGGCTTTACTGACTACACCACTGCCCCTCCCCACTACACAAGTTCATAATCAAATTTGGGAAGAGGGCGATTATAAGCCAAATTTACCCCCGGGGGGTAATTTCAAGCGAGCCTAGAATGACCACCATATCCATTACGAGAGGGAGAGAGAGAGAGAGAGAGGGTGGGGGTAAAATCCAATTGAGGGCAAGTTCTGACTCGTTTAAAATTACCGGGGTAAAAAAAAAAAATAAATAAACGGGGGGGTACAAACAGGCTGCTACACCGGAAAGGAACCGGGACGACGCTTCGGCATTGATTTTTCTTCTTCTTTGTTGTTGGTATTATCGTCATTATTATCATGACTCCCCTTTTTTCAAAGATTCAGGAAGGCTGGGTGCGGAGGGTTCCAAAGGGGCAGCAGCAGCCCTCCGCTGAACAACCAGGTGCTGTCAGTCCGCTGACAATGGCGGATGTTTTTGTTGTTTTTGTTGGTTTGTTTTTTGTACGAAGGGGGAGTACTGAGCGTTTCAAAGGGAGAAAAGAGGATCAGTGTTGTTTAACGTCCCACATGTAACGGCTTCTGTTGAATGTCCCGTCACACTTACTGTTACTGTAGACATGTAACTGATGTATTAATTTTCACTTTTGAATGTCTTTTTTAATTTTTTTTAATTTTATTTTTTAAAGGTTTCTAAAATAGGACGAGGGCGTAATATGTTGGGCTGGGGGAAATAACAGGAAAGGTGGAGGGTGGAATCAAAGACGAACACTTGAAATAAATTGACCCCCGAAAACGGAGTATGGCAGCCTACATGGCGGGGTAAAAACGGTCATACACGTAAAAGTCCACTCGTGTACATGTATACGAGTGAACGTGGGAGTTGCAGCCCACGAACGAAGAAGAAGAAGAAATATATAGAATTACAATTAAAGAAAACTGCTTCATGGACTTCCTTAAAGTGATGTCTTGAATTTAACAAATAAAATCATTGCAACTGACATAATCATGGGCAATATTCAGGTCCGTAACGAATCAGACAACAGTCTGAGCATTAAAGAAGGTAATCGGAAAGCACAGTCAGGCTGGCTGGGTTTCGTTGTTTTCTCTACAATACCCCATCTTCCCGCGCTCGTCCCCGAGTCTGTCCAATCCCCCCCCAACATGCAGCCTTACCCAGCAGTCAGTCCACAGAGCTGTGACTGTCAGGTCATCGCCATGAAGCAACACTCCAGAGGAGGCCCAGCACCCCCCCTAGCCCCCTCCCGGCACCGGTGCAGAGACTCGATCACTATGAGCTTATATCAATTTGGTTGCAAAGTCGTAAAACTGAAGGTGTTGATCAGTAGCGCTTGTTGTGATTCAACATATCAAACTGATAAATAAAAACTGACTTGCTCAGCCCCCCTACAGACGTCAATCGCTTTGCTAATAGCTGAAGACCATCGCTTAGCTTAGAGTTGACGACAATCGTTTAGCTTAGAGTTGAAGACCATCGCTTAGCTTAGAGTTGACGACAATCGCTTAGCTTAGAGTTGAAGACCATCGCTTAGCTTAGAGTTGACGACAATCGTTTAGCTTAGAGCTGAAGACCATCGCTTAGCTTAGAGTTGACGACAATCGCTTAGCTTAGAGCTGAAGACCATCGCTTAGCTTAGAGTTGACGACAGTCGTTTAGCTTATAGTTGCGGACACAGAGTAAGTTGAGTGAGCGTCCTCCTTAGAGTGGAGACCACCACTACTACGTCCCTCCAGCGACAGTTCTGTGTATCTGCCAACTCTGACGACGTTGAAACAATGTGACCACACAATGCAAGTAGAGGGGACCTGGGAACTAAAGTCGCCATGGAAACAGGCCATGGAAGTCGTCGATGTTTAAAAAATAAAATAAAATAAAATAAATTAATGACCCCCCCCCCCCCCCCCACTCCGCTTCAAAGATCCCGGACTGGATTTGCATGTGCGATCTTTTTGCAGCGCTCAGTTTGCTTGAAGTTGAGATTTCTGAAACACAACTTGGACTATGGACATTTCTTAACGCAGACTGAAATTCAGCGATGCTAAGATCGATTGTAGAAGCCACCCAGGATCCTGGTTGCTGAAATACCGGAGCGCTAACAAAAGAGGTCCTGACAAGCCGCTGATAATGGGTTAACACGTTGTTGTTTGGTTATGGAGGGAAGGGGGGTGTGTGTGCAGGACTAGTGTGGAATGGAGGGGGAGGGGGAAGAAGGGGGGAAGCAGCAGTGGCGGGTGAGGAGTGTAAAAAGCTGGGGGGTTGGGGGCGTGGGGAGGTGAAGAAAATGCTTTCCTCCTCTGGGCGGAGTTTTGTGCGTTTTCCATTTTCTGGGTACAGAGGTGGCATTTGGAACGTGAGAGAGAATTCAGTGATTTCAATTTTCGGTGACGTGTCTGTATCTTGGTTAGCCCTCTCTTCCCTCGTCTCTTCGCGCGCGCGCGTGTACGTGCGTGACTGATTCTCTCTCTCTCTCTCTCTCTTTCTCTGTGTGTGTGTGTGTGTGTGTGTGTGTGTGTGTGTGTGTGAAGGCCTGACCAGCACGCTTGGTCCATGTTAGGTCCAACATCTGTATCCTTTTCTTTCTTTCTTTTTGTTGTTGTTCAAACTACGTGTGCGTGCGTGCGTGCGTGCGTGCGTGCAGCATCGTCTCCTTAAGAACAGTCGCCACACCATGAAACGCTCAGTACCCTAAAAAAAAAACCCAACAAAACCCTGACCACCAATTGATCTTTAACACACACACACACACACACACACACAGAGAGAGAGAGAGAGAGAGAGGAGCTAAAGGCAAATCACTTCTTTCGCTCCAGCGCTCCCAGATTTCTTTCCGGTCTGAAGACGAATGTTGAAGTTCCACCACACTGCTAGCAATATTCCCATCAGTAACTTCTCTCAAGTGTGAAACTTTCTTTGATCTTGATCGACAGGGGAAGTGGGGAGAAGGTGGAGGGTGAGCAGTGTTTATGCATGGTATTTTTCTGCTTTGAGAACACACACACACACACACACACACACACACACACACACACACACACACCTTTACCACAGTAAGCGCGCACAGTTTTGCGCCGTGGGACAATTATGACGAGGGACCACTTCTTCTGTCACTGGATCCAATCGATGCACGGACCCCCAACGGTGTAAAACAAAAGGTGCACGAGGACATCTTCCACATCATGCGTGACACGTGGTGAGATGTGTTTGCCTGATGAATCATACGCTTCGGTGCGGTGAATAAATAACATACCCCCACCCCCTCCTCCGGGTCTCCTCCCGCCAACTGTTACGTCAGATCCGGCCACTCTCTCTCTCTCTCTCTCTCTCTCTCTCTCTCACGCTTATTTTGTTTGTCTCACGAACGTGCTCGTGCACGCGCACACACGCACACACATTCTTTTTCACACATGTACAGGAACATGCGTCCACACACACACACACACACACACACACACACACACTGGGAGGTGGGGGTTGGGGTGCAGAAGGAAAATGGAACATCACGATAAATCGTTGTGATTCACATCCTGGGGACATTATTTTTGCCCCCCACCCCCCTGCAGCCCCCCTGCCCCTCTTCCTCTTTCCCTGGCCCTATGGCGCTCCTCTATGCTCAACGTTTCCTGCCCCCCCCTCCCTCCCTTCTACGTTTCCGTTGCGCCCTCCACCTCCGCCAACCTGTGCCCGTTCACACCACGTGGCACTAGCCACCCCTAATATAAGTACCGTTTTCCACACGAACAAAGAAAATTTCATGGAGACATAACTTATAAAAACAAGTCTGGAAAATCTCTCTCTCTCTCTCTCTCTCACACACACACACACAGTTAACAACACCCACCCTAACCCAGACAGACAGAGACAGATTGACAGACACCCTGGGAGAGAGACTGAGACAGGAAGTCCGAGACAGACATGACAGATACACACACACACACACACACACACACACGTATAAATGCATGGTCATGCGAAAGACAACAGACAGATCCTAACAACGTTAATAACACACACACACACACACAGGCGCGAGCGCGCGCACGCACACACACGCACACACACACACACAGTCATTAAGAACACACACAAATCTCCACGTCACTGCCTGTCCGTGTCTGCCCACATATAGCCACCAATCATCTCATCTGTCAAAATGATATAACTCCATGCATGTCCCGCCGCAACGAGCGTTTTCCGTGCAGTCCTCTCCCCCCCCCCCTCGACCCCCACCTGCCCCCCTCCCCACCCCGCCCCCTGTCGGCTTCTAATGGGGGGAGCAAACACATGACTCAACCGCTCGCAACTATCTAACAATGGCTCATTATTATAGGAGCCACCCAGTCTGTATTGATAATGCTCAGACTTCCACAGACCGCGAAGGTCAGGTGAATCAATAACAAGTTGCAGTAGTCTCTCTTCCTTCTCTCTCTCTCTTTTTAATTTTTTAAAATTATTTTTCCCCCTCGCTTTTTCTTTTCTTTCCTTCTCTCTCTTTTTAGAAGCGAAAGCTGGGCGAGGAAAGTGATTGAAAAATGATAGTCGCACTGCCCAAGTCTGAATAAAAACTAATAGTGTAGCGTTGGACTGGTCTTTTTGTTTTATAGCCCTTCCTCCGTTTGTTCCAGCCCTCGTCCTTTCTCTCACTAAATAAAGCGCGTTAATAGTACCATGTGCACAACAAAACTACAGAAAAATCACGTTTAGAATCAGACACTTGCAGTCAGCTGGCGCGTGCACACTCGCCACACACATGCACACACACACACGCACACACATGTAGAGGAATCAAGCACAGAATCAGGCACTTGCAGTCAACGTTAAAGTAATCTTCGTGAGATCTGTCCGAGCATCAGCTATATAATTATAGCACGTGTATGCGCGCGAGTGTTTTCAAATCAATTAATCATTCAATCAGCCAAGACAAAGCGAAAACAGAGAGAGTAAGGGAGAAACGTAAGTATGTACCTTAGCATCCGAAGACACACACTGAAACCGTTTACTTTACGTTCGGTGTTTACTAACCACTCGTTGTTCACACATGAAATCAACCCCCCCAGCCAGCTTTTGGCTGTGGTTTACAACGAATTTTCAAGTAAAACTCTGAACGCACTTTTCAACGCAAAGTGTGGAAGGAGAGTGATTCCCCTTCTTTGTCTTTCGGAAGGGAGGTTACTCCCTATTCTTTTACCAGGTAAACTCACTGAGCCATAAACAACTACTAACTCAGAGGCGTGTGTGTGTGTGTGTGTGTGTGTGTAGAAGAGGTTCATATAATGTTTCGATGCCCCGAGGGGGCACATGAAATAAACTAGTCTTGTCTTGCCTTGCCTTGCCAACTGCTATTTCACCGACTGATCTGCCCGCGCACTGTCCTCACTCAACACAGTCCCAAAGAGTACGACGCCTCATGCACGCCTCCAACTCCACAGAATCCCCATCGATTGCCTGCCTGCTTTACCTGTGCTTTGCATTCAGAAACTTCTCTATACCTCATAATTATGTGCTTTACACACCACAGAATAAGCTCGCCGATTCATGATTAAAAAACAAAAACAACAACAAATAAATAAAATAAATAAACAATAATGAATTTAAAGGAACGAAACAAATCTATTCGAGAACTCCTCCAGGCGTGATACAACCAAGCAGCACTTGACCTACCTGCGCACTGCCATTCTGATGACTACAGTTCAGTTCAGTTCAGTTACTCAAGGCGTCACTGCGTTCGGACAAATCCATATATGCGCTACACCACATCTGCAAAGTAGATGCCTGATCAGCAGCATAACGCAACGCGCTTAATCAGGCTTTGAGATGACTGCGAGGAACCGACCAACCAACCAACCCCTCTGAAGAATCACTCTGGAAGGCTGCAAGCTGGGTGAGAAGAGCTAGAGCATCTGACTGCACGAGGCAGCTGCACATGTCACCACCACCACCACCACCAACAACAACAACAACAACATCAACACCGCCACCTACTTCTCTGGGAAAAAGACCTCCACCGCCCAGCAACCCTCAGTAACGAACGGGAGAGAGATAACATAACTCTCCTTCACACCCCCTCCTCCCCCCATCCCCCAGCACCTTACTTCTTCTTCCCTCAAGTCCTCAGCGCAGTCATTATTGCTGCACTGTCTATGGGCGGGAAGGAAGAAGAAGAAGATGAAACAGAAAGAGAAAAGGTCTTTGGCACGTGGAAGGTATGGGCACAGAAATCATCACAAATCAGTGCCAAACACAGGGGGTCCAGGAATGTCTCAATGGCGGGTCATGGCGCCAATTCTCTCTCCTCTCTCTTTGCTCTTTGGCAACCAGCAGAATGCTGACGGAATCACGACAAAAGGAAAGCAACAAACAATACAAAAAACACACAACAAAAACAAAAAACAAAAAAAAACAAAAAAACCAACACGCAAACACACAAAAGGATCTGAGAAAGAAGATGGTAATGATCGTGATGACAGCGGTGGTAGTGATCGTGATGCTTGTAAAGAAGAGAAGGAATAAATTCACTGAGGGGAAAATAAAAACACCGAGTGTTGGAGAGGCGGTGAGGAATGGACTGGCTGCGGTTAGCAATGTCCGCACTTCACGATATCACTAAAGCCAGTGTTACGAGAAAAAAAGTATTAAATAATGTACACAAAATAAAATAAAAACAACGATCAATTTTCGGCATAATCTTATTTTGTAACACACACACACACTTACACACACATACACCTCTCTCTCTCTCTCTCTCTCTCTCTCTATATATATATATATATATATATATATATACATATGTATAATTTTGGGGGGGTGTTTGAGGGGGGTAGGGGGTGGGGGGGCTAATGCGAATGTACGCACGACTGCACTTTAGAACAAAAAAAACAAAAAAAAAAAAAAACAAAAAAAACAAAAAAACAAAAAAAAAAAACAACAAACAAAATACCATAAAAAAAAAAAAAACAAAAAACATTTAACGACACACGATCACAAAAGAAACACCCCCTGCTGGCACCCCCATTAATGACACAAGCATCAACCGTCTAGGAACATGGTACTTTGTCATTTCAGTGGGAAGAGAGAAGAGGAAAACAGACAACACACGTGAGGCACATAATGCTGTCGTCGTCATCTCCTGCTGGTACGTGTCATCACCACCCACGGTCTCAGTTTCAGTTTCAGTTTCACTTTCTCAAGGAGGCGTCACTGCGTTCGGACAAATCCATACACGCTACACCACATCTGTTGAGCAGATGCCTGACCAGCAGCATAACCCAACGCGCTTAGTCAGGCCTTGAGTGCATGCTTACATATTTGTGTACCTATGAAAGTGGATTTCATTTTACGTAATTTCGCCAGAGGACAACACTCTCGTTGCCATGGGTTCTTTTTCAGTGCGCCAAGTGCGTGCTGCACACGGGACCTCGGTTTATCGTCTCATCCGAAAGACTAGACGCTCAGTTTGATTTTCCAGTCAAACTTAGGAGAAAGGGCGAGAGCGGGATTCGATCCCACACCCACGGTCTCAATCAAGCTTTAAACGATGATGATGATGATGATGATGATGATGATGATGACGACGACGACGATGAAGGTGAATAAAAAGGGCAGGAAATACAAGCGGAGAAAATATCATGTTAAGCTGGAAAATGGGCCGGGTTACGTGAAGTGAACCTGCGCTGATCTTGACAGCGTTTGAACCAAACTACTTCACACAGTGTTTGGAAGAAAGGGTGGGAAATATATCAAAAATGAAAAGGAAGTACAAAATTAGTAAGAAAAACAACTTAAAAAAATATATATAGCAAGAACAAAGAAAATACAAGACAACAACAATATATCCCGCCTATGACACAGGTTCACACACACACAAAAAAAAACCCAACCAAACAAACAAACAACACCCCCCCCCCCCCCCCCCCCCCCAAAAAAAAAAAAAAAAAAAAAAAAAAAAAAAAAAAAAACCACGGGGTTCACCAAAATGGGTGTCAGGAGAAAGATTCCGTAAATATTGTCATTCCCCAACTAACCCCGCTCAATTCAGCCCCTTCCCCCTCCACGCCCCTTAACCCCCTCCCCCCTCTTCCTCCCCCCCACAAAACGGCTCTCATCCCTGCCTTCTCTCTCAGGCTCACTCACCCCCCCCGCCCTCAACTAAAGTGAATGTACGCACGACTTCACGCTCGAACAAAGCGCACTCCTTGCAAGTGGATGAATGCAGAGCGACAAAACGTGCCCCCACCCCCCACCCCCACCCCACTCTCGCCCCCCCCCCACCCCCCACCCCCACCCCCACCCCACTCTCGCCCCCCCCCCCCACCCCCGGAAAAAAACCCCACTCCCATTACATAAGCATCAACCGTCACATAACAGTTTTTTTGTTGTGTGTGTCTTTGCAGCTTGCTGGGAAGGGACAGAGGTGAGAGAAATACAGTCAGCACGTGTGGAAGAAATCTCAGGTGCTGCTGTCTTCGTCATACTTGTGGCGCTGGCATAAATCAGCATCACCCCCACGACCTGTCAAGTCTTAAGCGCTTGGAAAATGCGCAAGAGCTCGGTACAAAACGATGCTTTCTGGCGCGTGACCTCGGGCTCAAAGTGATTTTCCTTGTCTGAACAGCACGGTGGAAAAACACAACAAAAAAACAACCCTACCATTACTGCCTTTAGCGTGTTTTCCAGTCACGAAGACAACTGTTGTGCAAAAACGAAAAGAAAGCCAGTCACTTTGTTGTTTGGCACCACATTCTAGGCATAAATAATAATTATGTCAGCCTAAAATGTTCGGGTTTTTGGGTGTTTTTTTTGTGTTTTTGTTTTTTGTTTCTTTATTTTGTGTGTGTGTGTGTGTGTGTGTGTGTGTGTGTGTGTGTGGTTTTTGTGTGTGTTTTTTTTTGCTGCGTGAGTGAGTGAGTACATTCCTGATCGACAATGCCAGGAAAGTGTGATGACACCACCACACCATAACTAACAAAAACAACAGTTCCCTAAGTCACACGATGACAGTTTGAAAGCAGTTAACGGAACCACCTCTTCATAGCTTTATGACAAACACTCATACTAAAGGAAAGTGACTGTTTCAAGACAGCAGAAGGAGTAAGGCCCTTGAGGTGAGGGGAGGGGAGGGGAGGGGAGGGGAGAGGAGAGGGACAGGGGTTTCGTTCCATGGCAGGCAGAACAAACAGCCAAAAGATTCAATACGAAAATGTGAACATATACAATTGCAGATCAATATTTAAACTTTAATTAATGACTGTAGCATGGCAACATTGGGGAGGTGAGGGGGGAGGGGGAGAGAAACCTTTCAAGTTCTGTTCTCGCCGATCCAAAACTCACTGCGCGCGCGCGCGGAGTCACACACACACACACACACACACACACACACACACACACACACACACACCAGACGGCAGTGTAAAGAACACGCCAAAACGAATGAGGACAAGCGAAGATAACGTTTTATTATGATCCTACGGTTGCATGGCAAAACATTCTCAACAGAGCAGTAAAACAATAAACAAAACAATACCCTTTTCCCCCAGACTTCTAAAACGTCCCACCCGGACAAATTACCGGCAGACCGGACCACTGGCGGTGTATCATTGTTTCAGAATGGGATGGCGGATAATAAATTAATGTCAAAGTGGAGTGTTTATACTGCGAACTGCTCCACTGAAAATTGTCGGAAACATGGTGACATTAGCACATACGCACACAAGCTTATAAAATGCGCACGTGGCACTCGGCGAACATAATAGAAAGCGCGCGCGCACGTGCACACGCACACACACACACACACACACACACACAGACCCCTCGTACACACCCAGTAACGAACGAGTCTGTATAATAAGTCACTTCCAAAGAGGCAAACAAGAACAACAAAAACATCAGTAATGTCACTGATCAGAGAGCTGGCACAGAGACAGACAGACACCGTCACACGTGTCGGGCATGCATCATGCAGTCCCTGAACTGCACTGACAAATGAGTTGGCCCCCATCGTGTTTCTGCCCTCGCATGACACCCCCAATGCATACCTGTCTCTTAACTACTACTGGAAGTGGTACATAACAGCAATGATCCTGCATGCAGCTATCAGTTGTGCCAAAGGGACTGTTCAGGTCTACAACGGATGGTTTGTTGTTCAGTTGTGCCATAAACACAAACAGAATCCAAACAATGGCTATCTTTTTTTTTCTTCTCCCATCTCAAAGGGCATTCCATAAAATACATGCCTGTTTGGAGCTGGCGGATGGTTCAGAAGACTGGTGCATAGCACAGTCAACCATCTTAATAATCTCTCTCTCTCAGAGAGCTCCCCCCCTTCTACCCCTGTCACACAAACACACACGCACGCACGCATACACACACATACACACACACAAGCAAACACACACACACACACGCACACACATAAGCAAACACACACACACACACACACATACACAAGCAGGAGCGCGCAGCGCAAGAAAGACACGCGCAGTCTGGCAGGCACGCACACAAAAGCAAAGAGAGAAAGAGGCAGTAAGACAGATATACTGACCAAAAAACAAACAACAACAACAACAACAAAAAAACAAAACAAAAAACAACAAACAAACAAAAAACAGAGGAAAACACGAAGAAAGGAGCAAGCAGAAGGATGAATAAGAAGATCGCTGGGGTGGAGAAAGACGAGACAAACTAAACAATAATGACAGCACAGACAACAGAAAACAACAAGAAAGGCTGACAAGAGAGAAAAACAGAAAGTATCGCACGTGAAAGAATGACTGACGTCTGACATGCAACAACAACAACAACAACCAGACAACTGTTTTTATTATTATCATTTTGTTGTTTTTCGTTGTTGTTTTTTGAATTTGTTTTGTTTTTGTTTTGCTTGTTAGCGTAAACAGTTGAGTGTTTCCACGTGTGCAGCAATGGCAGCTCATTTGTACATGACAGACACGCGCGTGATCTCATGCGCACACACACACACACACACACACACACACACACACACACAGAATGACAGCACGCACGCTTGTGCGGACATGAACACCACTGCATGCTTATGAACATGTGCTGCGAGTGCGCGTGCCACACAGAGACAAATGCAAAGACAGACAGACAGACAGACAGACAGACAGGCGGCAAACGAACCAACAGGACAGACGGTAACGGGAAAAAAAAGAAGGGAGGGAGGGAGGGAGGACAGGAAAATATCCCTCTCAGTCAACATATACTTTGGATCCCCGCCAGAATCTGGCCAGAGCACACACACATACACACAGACACACGCAAGCAAACACACAACGCACGCATGCACGCTCACATACCACACACTCAATGAGACACAAACACACGCGCGTGCACGCGTGTGTGTACATGTGTGTGCGCGTGCGTGCGTGCGTGCGTGCCATGTGTGTGTGTGTGTGTGTGTGTGTGTGTGTGTGTGTGTGTGTGTGTGTGTGTGTGTGTGTGTGTGTGTGTGTGTGTGTGTGTGTGTTGTCACAGTGGATCCATTTTCTTCCTGCCTGCAAGTTTTCCGGGAGATATAGGCTTACCTGAACAACACCATCTTTCTCATTGCACTCGACATTGTCTAAACATTCAGAGAGAGAGAGACAAGGACAGAGAGAGAGATGGGGAGAGAGAGAAAGAGACAGACAGACAGAACTGCATGCAGACAGATTAGACAGAGAGACAGACAGAGCGACAGAGACAGAGAGAGACAGACAGTGACACACACAGAGAGAAAGAGGCACAGAGAGAGAGAGAGAGAGGGCGGGGGGGGGGGGGGGGGAGGGGAACTGCGCCAAACGTTAGTGAAGCGCGTGCTGTGTTTACTATCCAATCAGCAAGACCTAGGAGACGTCAACAATTAGGGAGGCCAAATCAAAACAAATTATAGGAGGCCACTCAACACGCGTGCATAAGACCTGTTTACCTTTGGCGAGGGGGGGGGGGGAGGGGCTGGGGAGGGGGGGGGGGGGGAGGGAATCGAACGTTCTCTCTCCATGGCCATTCTCTCTCACAGAGAGAGAGAGACACACAGAGAGAGACACAGAGAGAGAGAGAGAGGGCTGGCTGTGCAGCGTTTCTGGAGATGACTCACTCAGCTCATTATACCTGCTGTGTTTGTGTAGGACATGGATACAGTGTTATACCGACACTGTTCGTTGTTTTTTTTTCTCGTTTTTTTTTTTTCTCCCTGGCGCCTACCTACCTAGATACCCATCTCAACCTCGATGGTCGGCAGTCTAAAAACAAACAAACAAACAAACAACAACAACAACAACAAACAACAAAAACGGCGCTGTGTAATCCCTTCCTCAGATCACATCGTTAGATCAGTCTCAACTCCTGTTTTCACTCTCTCCATACGAACGGCGAAAGAGACGACGTTAACAGCGTTTCACCCCAATTACCATCATCAAAATATTGCAAGCGGAACGCTCTTATACTGATGAGGTGAATGTTGACAGAGAATACCACAATTCTGACGACGGAAGCTAAAGGTTGGGTCATTCAGACACCCACTGGACATCCGAGGGGTCTGTGTAGAGGAGAAGAGAGGACTGGCCGTACTGAGTGAGTTAATGTGCCAGTCTGTCCTCTCCTCTGGAATGGTGATGAGCCCAAACGTTCCCCGTTCTCAATTCTGACCCCGCCCCTCCCTCTCTCACCCGTTTCCTCCTCCCCCCCCCCACTCCCCTGCCACCCCCAGCCTCCTGCTCCGTCCTGCCCCGCATCTCCATCTCAAAAACAGCTGTGCATTATCCTGCAGCCCCCTACTAGGACCCTGATGGGAGGGAAGTGGAGAAAGAGACCTGCGCTGTCCTCTTCACTGGTGAGGCCAGAGCACACACCTGTGTCTTGTCCATAATAGATGTATTGTTAAACATGCGGTTAAGTTGCGAGGTAAGTGCAACCTAATTTTACATTCTTCTTCTTCTCATTATCATTATTATTATTACTATAGGAAGGACACTAAACACACATCACATAATGTGGGCGGACGTCGCTCGGAAGATGATGCCCGAAAGATATTCTGAGTGAACTTGGCCTCCCGATTCTGTACCCTCCAAAAGCTGCAGTGTGCTCTTCAGATCCAACTGACCTTCAACTTAAAGCGGTGGCCACAGCGAGGACAAGATCACCAGAACACACACACAAGTAACCACTGAGGCATCAGTGTCAATGACCAGGCCAACTGACCGAGCCTGGAGCAAAGCTTAATTGGTTTTAACATGATTTTATTCTCACAAGCAAGCAAAGACATTGCAAACACTTAAAGCAGCTTTCTTCTTCTTCTGCGTTCACTCGTTTGCACACGAGTGGGCTTTTACGTGTATGACCGTTTTTACCCCGCCATGTAGGCAGCCATACTCCGTTTTCGGGGGTGTGCATGCTGGGTATGTTCTTGTTTCCATAACCCACCGATCACTGACATGGATTACAGGATCTTTAACGTGCGTATTTGATCTTCTGCTTGCATATACACACGAAGGGGGTTCAGGCACTAGCAGGTCTGCACATATGTTGACCTGGGAGATCGTAAAAATCTCCACCCTTTACCCACCAGGCGCCGTCACCGTGATTCGAACCCAGGACCCTCAGATTGAAAGTCCAACGCTTTAACCACTCGGCTATTGCGTCCGTCACTTAAAGCACCAAAAACCCGAAGCTTACGGTGTGCTCTGTAAAGGAAGCTTAATTCTGCGCCTGCTCTGCCTTTCATTTGCTGGCGTTTCTGTATGGCTTCATCACCTTGCCTGGACTCTTCCCATGAGCCACAACACTAGTGGGAGACTTTCAGCGTGTTTTGCATTTGTAAGCACCTCAGCTAAGCTCCATGGAAGAAGCTGCCTGCAGTACGTTCACCACAGAAGACTGGATATTTTCGGCAGGCGCTGACCTGTCATGTCCTTCCCGTCTAAGCCGTGAAGACTGTACAAAGTGAAAGTTGATATGCTCTACCTCTGAGCTCTGACCTACGAGGTGCAGCAGTTTTCTGAGGCACCTAATGCGGAAGGAGTTCAGCTGTTCTGTATGGCCACTACACACCGAGCAAGCCTTGTAAAGCGCACAGTAAGGAAAGGTATAACTATTGTAATGTGCATCTTGAGGGTGTCCCTATTTCGTTTCCTTTGTTGCAGACCCTACTGAAGGAGAGAATTGGGCCCCGCCTTCCTGTGCCGAGCCCTGGACTCAGTGGATATATGAATTCACCGTCCCAGTGGCCATGAAAGGCTATGAAACCTTTAACGTTCGTAATCAATAACTGCACTCGCCAGACGAAAGCTTTGGGATATACTGCTGGTCAGGCATCCTTCTAGCAGATGTGGTGTGGCCTAGATATGGATTTGTTTGAACGCAGTGACACCTCCCAAAGAAACTGTAACTGAAACCATCGGTCCTGAGAAAGTGCTGTCAAGGCAGGTGTACGTTTCTGCCACTTGAGAGAATCTGGCCGTGAACAATTACCATCAGCCCAGTGTAGAGGGCTGCAGTGAACGGGTTAATATAATGCATCGCCCCAGGTCTTCTTTTTCCTCAATGCGAACACGGAAGTCACTACAAACAGACACTTTACCGTTTCACCCAATGCTTTACCAATGTGGTAAAGGGTCTGTTTGGGTCAACTGAATGCCAGCAAGCGCCAGGCACTCAGCCACGGCACAGAAAAGGTCGAGACGAAATCTATGTGTATTCATGGCCACGCCTATGAAAGGAACAGGTCGCTTTGTGTCACCCTGTCCACCCCGCTTGTAGGAACAGTCCAAAAGCTGTTCTGACATGCCATATACTGTCCCCCTCACCCACCCCCTCACCCCCCACCTGTGGTAATAGTCTAAAGACATTATTTTCTAACCTGTTTACCCCACTGTTCGAATAATGTGGCCCTTTCCTGAGCTGTCTTCATATCATTAATGAAGAGCTCCAAATCAGATCTGCATTACAGTAATCATCCATGAAACCCTACCCCAAAACTACAAGCTGTTCTGCTCTAATTTATGAGCTGTCATATGCGGTGGGCGAAACGTAATTATGACAACGGAAAGCGACATTTAAGTTATTAAGCTTGCCATTGGGTGGTGGTGGTATTAATTTTTGGTTTACAAAGCTGCTAATTGTGGCGTCAGCGAATCGAGTTGGAGCGATTAGTGGGCACGCGCAACACAGTGAGCGTGCGTCCATGCGTGCTTGCGTGCGTGCATGTGTGTGTGTGTGTGTGTGTGTGAAATATACAGAGAGAACCAGAAAAAGAGAGGCAAGGCAGATGGAAGACAGCAATCGATGGCTTTGATCCAAACCTTTGTCACTGTACAACACATCTGCGGCACACACCAAACAGCCCACGTGATACTTGTCATGTGATGCAGTGTTGTGAGGGGATGGCCCCCTGGCCACACATTGAACTCTCAGCATCGCCTCTCTGAAGGCGAGCGGGGTGGGGGAGGGGAGGGGAGGTGAGGGAAGAAGAAAAAGCTCAAGGGACATAAAACATAAAAGCTCTGAGGAGTGTGGCTGTGTTATTGAGGCGAGGCAATCACGCGATCCACAGAGAGAGGTGGGGTAAAAGAGAGCGAGAGATATAGTGAGGTAGGGAGGAGAGAGAGAGAGAGAGAGAGAGAGAGAGAGAGAGAGAGATGGAGAGACAGACAGACAGACAGAGACAGAAGCAGAGACAGAGAGAGAGAGATAAGCACAGACAGAAACAGAAAGACAAATATTGTCTTTACTGTTGTTTCAGTCCAGCCCACCATATTCAATACACAGAACTATATCGGCGATTAGGGGGACAGACAGACAGACACACACAGAGAGAAGAGCATGTTGAGGAAAGGCGTTAAGTGGGTAGACTGAGGGAAATTGAGAGAATGAGAGGGGGAGAGAGGGGAAGGGGTGGATGGAAAGAGACAAGAGATAAGCGGACGAACGAAGGGAGAGAGAAAAAGAGAACACTTGGGGCTGTGAAACGAAAGGGGGGCGGGGGGTGGGGGGGGAGAGAAGTGATCGGAGGGGGCGGGGAGGGGGCTGAGGGGCAGAGAGATTGTGAAGTGCGCGGATGAAGGGAGAGAAGGAAGGAGGGAGGAAGAGAAAGACGGGATGTGAAAGAGAAAGGGGAGGGGTGACGAAAGAGATGGGGGGGGGGGGGAGCGAGACACACACACACTCTCTCTCTCTCTCTCTCTCTCACACACACACACACAGAGCTGATATGAAGGAGGGGTGGGGGTGAGAAGAAGGTGGCGGCGAAGAAGAAGACGAAGACGACGAAGAAGCAGCAGCAGTACAAGGGAAAGAGAAAATGACGACGACAACAGATCGTTCGTGTCATTTGTGGGGGGGGAATTCAATTACAAGGAAAACAGAGGTAGTTGGAAACAAGCCAGCCAAACGGCGGCCAAGACCAGACTGACTGGTGGTTGTAGCGGTGTCTGGCTGGCTGGCTGGCTGGCTGGACTGGGAACAAGAGACGGCACACCACTAATGGATAGCACCGACCGCTCCCCCACACCCCACCCCCCACCTCGACCCCACCTCCATGGTTCCTAGCCCCCCCTCCACATCCCTCGTCCCCCTCCCTACACACATTCCGCAGAACCCCCCCCCCCCCAACCTCGCTTCCCCCTCGATCCCCCCCCCCCCCCACCCCCCCCAAGGGACCAGAATAGCAGTCTGGTTTAGCAACACCCCCCTGACACCTCCTCCGGCCTCCCGCGGATTGGAGGGACAGGTGGACAACAGCCTCAGACTGGTAGAGTACTATTCACTGAATGATTTGATTAATCGAATGGTTGCTTATATTTTTTTTTTTTCCCCACTGACTGATCGATCGAATGATCTGGTGACTCTTCAAATGATTATAATTTTCCATATTTCCCTCCCCTTCCGCCTCGCCAGACTACACTCCTGGATCCACATCCAGGGAAGGGACTTCACCCCATCAAAAACCTCTCTTGTCCACTGCTTCCGCACGACTTATCTGTCCTTACATTGGCCACATTCACTGGATTTTGTGTGCGTTATGTCTCTCAGTCTCTCCCTCTCCCCCGTGTGTGTGTGTGTGTGTGTGTGTGTGTGTGTGTGTGCGCGTGTGAGTCAGCATGCATGTGTGGGTGCGCACGAGTTCGCTGAAGGTGGCCCATTTGTATTCTTATTTTGAGTCCATTAACCTTCTGTTTAACTTTTATTTTATGATGTTTATTTTCTTTAACTGTAAGATTTCACTCACTCTATGTTAATGTTTTACGCATACCTCGGGTGGGTCCCCAAAACCTCACCAGCGCACTGGGTTTATGCGCAGGTCAGGCATCTGCTTTTTATGTTTTATTTTTCGTCAGATGTGGTTCAGCATAATATATTTGAATAAGTCCGCACGCTTTAACACCTCCATGAAACCTCCAGATATTACATTTCACTTTGTGCCTCCCCCACCCCAATCACCATGATGATAATTAAGTGATGTTGCTAATGTTAATGATGGTAGTCATCATCATCATCATCATAGAACAACAAATAATCAGCGCTTGGGTAAACTGTTTGTGACCAGACGTTTATGTTCCTTGTTGCTGTTTTTTTTTTGTTTTTTTCCATTTGTCGCGTGTCGAGTATCAATCTATCTCATCTGAATGGTATGCCCCCCCCCCCCCCCCCCCCCGTGTGCCATCGTGATCCCAAGTCACAGAACTGCAGACTAGGATGGCGGATGAGCCCATGCTCACACATATGCCCCCAGACATAAATTGCAAAGGTTCTGTATGGACTGGATTTACAAATGCAGAAGACCAATATATATATGTTTGCATGCGTATGTTGTACGCATACTAGATCATGTGTGTAAATGCTTGTGTGTGTGTGTGTGTGTGTGTGTGTTTGTGAAAAAGAGGGAAAGACAGAAAGATGCATGTGTTAGTGCGCGCGCGCGACACAGAAAGAAAGAAAGATACATAGATGCAAAGATACATTTAGGCGACAAGAGACGATTACGCGTGTGTTCATATTCCCCTGACGGCTTTTTTAAACACACACACACACACACACACACACACACGCACGCAAAAAGCACGCTCAGGACGCTCATGCAACTCAGCCCATGTCCCAAAGACCCAGAACTTGAACAACTTCACTCTTAGTTATAAAAGGGAAATACGTCAGCCGCCATGTTAGATATATATCTTGCAAGCCACTTACTCCCCCCCCGCTACACACTCACCATGTCTTCTTGGTGACGGCCTTCCTGGGCACGGTGGAGAAGTGCAGACGGTTGTACAGGGGGATGGCGTGGCGGTCACCCAGCGGGTCCTCCCACATCCTGCTGTACCCCGACTTGGACTGTGAGCGCCCCGTGGTGTCTGTGCTGCTGCTGTTGCTGCTGTCGTTCTCGTTGTCGTCGTCGTCCTCTTGTTGGACGCTACCCTCAGCACCACCACCGCCGCTGCCTGTCTCTGCGGGGTCTTCTTCTTCGGCTATGGGGGCGGTAATTGAGCGCAAGGACAGCCAGGAAGAGTTGGTCGTCCCTCCGCACGCTTTCGTCGGAGTGGTGTTGGTGGTGTTGTTGTTGTTGTTGGTGGTGGTGGTGGTGTTGGAGATGGAGTGGGTTGGGAAGGTGGTGTTTGGAACCTCCCGGAAGGGGGAGGAGGAAGGGGTTTTTCTGGGCGGGGTGGCGGGCTTGGGGGGAGGAGACACTTGTTGCGGGGAGGCTGCGTGGGACAGGGGGAGGACTGCCGGGGATTTGCGCGGGTCCTGGAAAAAGGACGGCAGGGGGGACTTGGAGGGGGAGGTCCTCGGAGAGTCTCCCGAGAAGGGAGGTACCTTAAGGGTGGTGGGTGCCTTGACGGAGCTCTGGAAGAAGGGGTGTACGCTCTTGGGCGACGAGGTCGATGACGACCCCTGGACCAACGGGGTCGACTTACCGGCGGTGGTGACTGGCGCCTTGGGGAAGTCCTGGAAGAAGGGGGTGACGTTCGCGGTGGGGAGGTGGTGGGGGGAGGCGTGCAAGGTTCTGAACGGGGAGATCTTGGAGGCCTGCGCAGAGCCTGCACACGCTGGGGAGGGACCTGGGCGGCTCTCCTTCACCACGGGCGGTGCTGCCGCTGGGGAGGCGGTGGTGATGGGGGTGGTGGAGGGGGAGGAGGCCCGGATCTCGTGGCAAGGCTTGAAGCGTGCCAGACACTCGTTGTGGTCCCGCGGCGGTGCTGGCGACCACTGCGCCGTGTGGGACATGTGGTCACTCTGCTCAGCAACCGCTCGATCTGCTCAAAGGGCTCAGCACTCAAACGAAGATTCAGAAGTCTCTCTTCTCAAAAGCTTAGTACTCACGCCCCCTTTGGAGTTGAGCGGTAACGCTTCTGACACTCAGAACAGCTCAGACCGTTGGTCAAGTGCACATGGATTTCAGAGAAAAGAAATCAGAGCAGGCTGGCAGATTGGGATCACCCAGGGAGAGGAAGATCTCAGTAAAGTCCTCAATTTTATTCCCACCAACCTTGTCTCTAAACGGAACTCGTCCAACACGAACGTAGCAGGTATACCCACTGTTCAAAGAAGATTATTCTTTGTTTTCTAAGACAAATGGAGTTCGAAATATAAGCGACAGATATAAAAACTTGACCTAAAAACCTGGAAATATGGACGACAATGTTCCGCACTAACGACAGGAACCACTGAAACTTGACAAGTCTTTCCTCTCTTTTCAAGCGGCAGGAGAACTCACAAAAACCATTCCTATCAAACCTTTTAGCTCTCAGCCCAGGTCTGGACACTTAGGACACGGCTTCCAATTGAACACAGCCGATCAATCCTTTTCCTTGTCCTTTTCTTCTAACCGATCGTCCTCAGGCCAGATCCGTCAGTGTCAAAAGCCGTGGCGGGAGAGAGGAGATGATGAGAAATCCGGCCTTCCCAGCGGCGCAATCACTTGTCCCTCTCGGCTTGCAGAGCGGAAAGCGAGCGGGTGAAAATCAATAGGCACAAAAAAGAACCCACAGTGAAGAAGATTAAGCTAGGCTGCATCGATTGGCCAGCACATTTACCGGGAGACAAGATGAACAGCCCCTCCAACAGCTGCAGGGAGGAAAACAGTTTTGTCTCGCTGAGGAAAACCAAAGCTGAACGGCTTTCTTTCTTTTTCGAGCTGATGGACCTATCACCACCCGGCTCACGGTTGCACACAGCTCAGTCCATTCACCCCGGACCAGCCGTTACGACGACAACTGCCGAGACCTTAGGTTGTTAATCAGGTCACAAACTTCAAAGGACAACGTGTGACTTTTTTTTCCCCCCTTCAGGATGCTGTCTCAAGAAGAATAACTGTGCAACAAACACTTATCATCGGCACGTGCTACAGTGACCGGTTGATTCAAAGCAAGAAATGATGGAGCGAGACGAAAAAGTCAGTCAGGAGGATTGCTGCAGGAATCAGGTCAAGTCCCCAGGCTCAGCTGCGATCAGACAGAAAAACTCAGAAAAGGCAAGTATTGTAACATTAGACCATAGCAACTGTTCACTGCCCCAGAAAGTGATATTAGTGATATAAAGTTCACGGTAGTTAACCAGGTTGCAGAGCTTGTGTTGTAGAAGCAGGGCGCTGACCAGTGCAGCGGAGTGGTGGAAGACAGCAAACCAGCGTGGACCTCACTCCGTCAATCACGCAGATTCTGGCACAGCGGTAGACGTCAAACCGCTGTTGTCAGACAACAAACAAGCCCCTATAAAATACCTACACATGCGACTGGAATTTTGAGGAGGCAGGCAGGCAGGCAGACAGACAGACAGACAGCGCGCGCCGAGCGCGTGGCGATGGTCAGCTAGCACCAGACAGGGGCAGGGCGACGAGGACGGACCGGCACAATGTGTGTGCCACCACTTGTTCCCCTCCACTCCACGAGCCGCCAAAGTCTGGCCTCACGACAGAAGCTGCCAACTTGCCGCACTCTGTGCTGCACGGCGCGGGCTGCACCTCATCGATCAGCACCAGGAGGGGGCCGGGGGAGAGGGTCGGGGTGGGGGTATGGGAACACGACAAGTAGAAGGAAGAGGAGGAGGAGAGGAGAAGGGGTGAGGGTGGTGAAGGATGTGGTGGTGGTGGCGGCGGCAGTAGTCCGGCAGAATGAAGCTGATCGATGACCGGCTCCTTCTTTCACACTGGCCTGCTTCACTTCTGCCCCTAACCCCGGGCTGTGGAGAAGCACTCCTTACTGTGGTGAAGGGGGTAAAGGGATAGGGGGTAAGGGAACAGGGTGAGACGGTAAGGCCTGAGGATGACAGGGAACAAGGGATAGCGTGATGTGGGGGATAGGGGTGGAGGGGGATCCTTCTTTCTCCAACACTTCCCTCCAAGCGGTCGGTCTGTCAGGTGGCCGTGTCCTCAGAGACACATCTCTGAGTCCATTCCTCCTCTCTCCTCAGATAGGCAGCAATGACCTCTCTTCCTCAAAGAGACACCATTGATTTCTCGCTCCCCACTCTTTCTCTATCCACCAATCTGACCTCGCCCTGTCACTGTTAATCAACAGGGCCTGCTGCTTTGATGGCTCTGCTCTGCCTGGCTCTTCTGCTTTGCCGTGTCTGGCCAGACGTACCAGAATATGACCTCTGGTGATCATGGACTGTCTTTCAAAGTCACTCACTTCCTCCCCTGATTCTAATAACTGTCTCCTCCCCAGGGAGAAATATCACGAAAACATCCACAGAAAAGGCAAATGGGAAAAACCCGTTTAAGGCACTTGCTTTCGTCTCGAGAATCGTTCGAAATTAAGCATTTAATTCACTACCACACACTAATCGAAGACTGCTTACTTGATCGGACTGATGCTAGTCAGTATTTCAATGTCACAGCCTCTGGATGAGTGAAGTGAAAGATTATCTTGCGAAAGGTCTGATTTTGAAATAACAAGCAGCGCCCACACCCATATAGCTGACGAGTTCAACACATGACTGACACCGGAATCTTTTTTTTTTCTTCTTCTTCTTTTTCTTCTTCTTTTTTTCAGTCTGTAGTATCCAAAGCACACAACTGAAAATTCACCAAATCTCAGTCACAAAAGAGTTGAATCGTTTCACGAACTGTTCACTTTAATGTCGACCACTCGAAGTAAAACAGTTTCCAGTCACGTTTCATTCCCAAACGCTGGGTTTTTCTGCACGTCACAACACAATGCTGTGTATTTTCTCAGCACATGTCTAAGATATGAGGGCAACAGACAGGCCTCCTGCTTCAAGAAACCTTACTTTTTAACGACACCCTAACGGATTCTCCGGCAACTTTCTCCCATCATATTTTTGGCTTCCTGGAAACGATGACACGCTGACGACATTCTTTGGCACAGTTCATACATTAAAAAAAAAAAGTTGAAAAAAAAAAAAAAAAAGCAGAAGAAAGTAAGTCACTCATCACACACCATGACAGACGGTATTGACAAGATGGCACCCGGTTTACCCACCACAACCACCACAGAACAGGTGAAAACCTATCTGGTAATTTCCCTTTTCCCAGTTGTGAACTTGTTCTAACTTTTACCTTCGGATTCTTTCCCGTTCTTTTTGTTTTATCATTATTCAAATCGATCAACACACTGCATGCTGAACGTGTGTTCGCATTTATAAGCCCAGGGGTTGTATCAAGAAGAACGCCCACGAAATCATTTCTTATGTCATTTTATAAAACTTTCTTTGTAAAGGTATATGTTGGTGAGGCAGCAATGTCAAGCGTTACGTCAACGTAATTGTTCTTCGCGTCTGACTCATGTTTGCCGCTCTCTCTTCTCTTCTTCGCTCTCTCTCTCTCTCTCTCTTCTCTTCTTCGCTCTCTCTCTCTCTCTCTCTCTTCTCTTCTTCGCTCTCTCTCTCTCTCTCTCTCTTCTCTTCTTCGCTCTCTCTCTCTCTCTCTTCTCTTCTTCGCTCTCTCTCTCTCTCTCTTCTCTTCTTCGCTTTCTCTCTCTCTCTCTCTTCTCTTCTTCTCTCTCTCTCTCTCTTCTCTTCTTCGCTCTCTCTCTCTCTTCTCTTCTTCGCTCTCTCTCTCTCTCTCTTCTTCGCTTTCTCTCTCTCTCTCTTCTCTTCTTAGCTTTCTCTCTCTCTCTCTTCTCTTCTTCTCTCTCTCTCTTCTCTTCTTCGCGCTCTCTCTCTCTTCTTCGCTTTCTCTCTCTCTCTCTCTCTTCTCTTCTTCGCTTTCTCTCTCTCTCACTCTCTCTCTCTTCTCTTCTTCGCTCTCTCTCTCTCTTCTCTTCTTCGCTCTCTCTCTCTCTCTCTCTCTTCTCTTCTTCGCTCTCTCTCTCTCTCTCTCTCTTCTCTTCTTCGCTTTCTCTCTCTCTCTCTCTCTCTCTCTCTCTCTCTCTCTCTTCTCTTCTTCGCTTTCTCTCTCTCTCTCTCTCTCTCTCTCTCTCTCTCTCTCTTCTCTTCTTCGTTTTTTCTCTCTCTCTCTCTCTCTTCTCTTCTTCTCTCTCTCTCTCTCTCTCTCTCTCTCTCTTCTCTTCTTCGCTCTCTCTCTCTCTCTCTCTCTCTTCTCTTCTTCGCTCTCTCTCTCTCTCTCTCTCTCTCTCTCTCTCTGCTTCGGCGCCCTTCACTTTCGGCCTGTGAGTATGTCTTCCCCCATTATTCCTTATCGACTGTTTTATTTTGTAATATTTTTTTTTAGAAGTCATGTTTAGGTAAAAGAAGAACAGCAATGAACACTTAAAAGATACGTGAATCGGTTTGAAACTGTTAATGGTGTACTATCTCTCTATCTCTGTCTGTCTGTCTATCTCTCCCTCTCTCTCTCCTTCTTCCGTCCTTCCACACCCCGCTCCTCCCACCGAAACTATTCGCGGTCCTTAGTTATTAAAAAAAAAAAAACAAAAAAAACAAAAAAAACCGCATATAAATCGTCGACCGAGAGATTCAATAATGATTAGCACACACACACACACACACACACACACACACACACACTGGCAAGAGGTCGGAGGAAGGGGGAACCAAGAGTGGAGGAGAGGGGTGGGGGACGTGCACACCCAGTATTTGTTCACGCACAGCTCTGTACGCCGACGTCTGCCACTGGACATCCGAGTTATCCCACGCACGCGATCAACAGGAAACAAACATTCACATTCGCGCATGCGCGAATGCCGACGCAATATCTGGGCGCAATATCCTGTCAAACGGTGTTATATCTTCTTTTTTTTTCTTTTCTTTTTTCATTTTTACGATGGCCAGACAAAAAAAATCTGTCGTGCATATTTTATCTGTGCAAATATCTCTGTCCCCCCCTTCCCTACCCCTCTCTTTCTCTCCCGGGGGATGGAGTATTGTAATAAAAGGAGCAGTTGCGTTTACTCCACTACACTCGTGAAATAAAATCCCACCCCCCCCTCTCTCTCTCTCTCTCGCTCTCTCCCGGGGGCTATTTTCTGTTCAGAAAGCACATTATTCAGTCGAATGAATCGAACAAAGGTCACACAGAGGTCACATTTGACAGAAGACAAAGTCCAGCTTTTTTTCTTCTTTTTTTCTTTTCACCAAGTCAATCCAATTATATTTTAAGCCCATAAAAGAAAATGACTCGAACAAACAAAGACAACCTTTGATAAACAACAACACCCCCCCCCCCACCCCCCCACCACCAACAATAACAACAACAATAATAGCAATAATAATAATGATAATGATGATGATGATAATAATAATAAGAAGAAGAAGAAAAAGGAGAAGAAAAAGATATTTATAAATGCGCTGATTTGATCTTGTCAGAGACAAATTAAGGCGCTTTCACACCAGTCATTCATACGCACGCATGACTATGATTCAGAAGGGTGAAAGGCAAAACTATTTATATTAAAAAAAAGAAAAAGAAAAAAGAAGAAGAATATATATATATGAGAGCGAACGAGAGAGCGAGAGAGAGAGAGAGAGAGAGAGAAGAAGAGAGAGAGAGAGAGAGGAGTGTGTGGAGGAGCTATATTGAAAAGAGGTAGGTTTTAAGGCTAGATTTGAAAGAATTGAGTGGAGAGAGATTTGACGAAGACACAGATGAGAGTTGACGAAAGCGAAAAGGATACATTAGACAGAGACAGGCGGACAAACAGCCAGGTCTCCTTCAATGAAATGTATAGGTATGGCGGAAAGATGGAGCAGCTTTTACACTGGGGAAAAATCCACGAATATTTCTGAGAGAGAGAGAGAGAGAGAGAGAGAGAGAGAGAGAGAGAGAGAGAGAGATGGGTAAGAGAGAGAGAGAGAGAGAGACCCACTGGGAAATCTCCTGGTGTGACGGACCGAACTTTTTACACTGAAAGCTCTGTCTCTTCCCACCAAACTCCATGAAGTTCGAGGCACTACCAGACCACTGACAGACACGTACAGAACAATGCCATGTTTGAAACGCGATGCCAACAAAGACACAACACAGGAGATAATATACCAGACACAACACAGGAGATAATATACCAGACACAACACAGGAGATAATATACCAGACACTTCCACACACAAAACGTTAATGTTATCAGCACTGAGGATCCGGGCTACTTCGAAGTGCTGTCCATCCACAGAACACCGGTTTCAAACACGTTCCGTTCGCCATCATAATTCTGATCGAGGCCATTCCTCGGATATGCAAACGCTGTGTTAAGGTCACTTGTCTGTGATGTGGGCCACAATGACACTTCTGGGACATACAATAAAACGCTACTCCTAGATATAGAGTGGCTCTGTAAAGGCCACTGGTGTCTACCATGAGGACCGTAAGTCGCTGCTTCTACGATGTGACCTTCCTGGAGAAAAATGCCAATATTAAAGATAAATAGATAAATCACCCTCTGACACAGCCATGACCCAACAGGCGGAAAGAGAGAGACGGCGATTCCCTTTGTTGACACAGTCCCCACGGGACGTCTGCTTGATGGAGCGACATCTAGATTTGCGCAGGAGACAGTGGAGTGTGTGGTGTACTGTCTCTGATTACCCCCCACTATCACAAAGGTCCATCGATGGGCGTGGAGTCCATGCTCACGCAAGTCCTCGGGAGGGAAGGGGGGAGGGGGGGGGGGTGAAGCTGAGAGAGAGGGAGGGGGAGGGGTAAAGAGTAGGTTGGGTTGGAAGGCATAGGTCACTGAGTGCTTCCGACTTCGGCTCTGAAGGTACCAACTATAGTTCGTTGCGTGCAAGTAGGAAAAATCCACACCACAGGGTGAATTTATTCCTCGTTAGTGCCTGTGTATTTGCTCTCTTTCTGTCTGTCTGTCTGTCTGTCTCCCTTCTCTCTCTCCCATTCACCCAAAATCTCTCCCTGACATTCAGACGAACAGTTCCAGAAATATTCTCTGAAAAAGAGAGAGCGTATATTCAAATAAATAACAAGTAAAGAAGTAGCGAATGAAATAGAATAAACTGAAAATATTTAAGTAAATAATAAAAGCAAAGTTCACAGGCAAACCGAGGTACAGTGGTGAGCGACAAAGACTACTGACAAGGAAAAGCCTTGAGTTCGATTCCTTGACAAGGAAAAGCTGAGGGTTCGATTCCTATCACGTGAAACGTGGGTGAAATTGACTTAAAAAACAACAACAACTTTTTCATTGCCTTTGAAAAAAAAAATGGTTGGGTTCTCTTTGACTGGTTAAGAACGTGGGTAATCATCCCTGGGATGGCATTTTGTGGTCAGCTGGGATGTAAGCAACATGACATCATTTGATTCTTTCTCAAAGTACGCGGTTTCACACCCTGTGTTCACGACAACCTCCGTTTCAATCCATGTCTATGTTGCTGACCACAGGACGGGGGTATTAGGTGGACCTATCTCACAGCGACACACTGCACTGGAAGGGGACACAATGGTGGTCTGAACTCTACATGCGATGTGCTCACTCCATCAGACTATGCAGGGAAGCAGCCGCTACTTGGTCAACTTTGCGGTGTATTATGTGTTGTCCTGAGCATGCTGGATGAGAACAGGCGTTCCTGACCACCAACGACCTGACTCGGCGGCACCAAAGCGTGGCACACACACACACACACACACACACACACACTCACATACACACACACACATGATGACGTATTCCCACGTTCATGCAGACTAAGGGAAAACCCACTAGAAAGGGGAAGTACACGCACGCACGCCACTCCTCCCCCCTTACACACACACAGACAAATACACAAGCAGACACACAGAGCGACTGACAGACACACACGCACATAACATAAACTATCTGACGACTCCTCTCCCATGGGATCCAAATCCAGATCCCGACCGTCAGGAGGGAGTGGAGGGATGCGGGGTTGTCATCAGGACGACAGCACCGTGGGATGATCAGCAAAAATGCATACCATGACTGTGTGGGCCACACGTGTACCCAGCCAGGGGAGATGGGAAGGGGGCTTGTGTGGCCTGTCTGTCAGTATGAAAAACGGATGTTTGTCGACACATCGCCAATAACACACCGAGAGACAGAGACAGGGAGACAGACAGAGACAGAAAGAGAGACCGACAGAGACAGACAGACAGAGAGACAGGCAAATAGAGAAAGACAGAGACGGAGACAGAGAGAGGTAGATAGGAAGACAGACAAACACAAGACAAACGAACAAGTAGACAGTCTGACAGACAAAAAGCAGATACTGTTTCGGCCAATCCCCGTGAACAAATGGATGCACGGGTATCGAAAATCGACAAAATCCACTAATTCCGCCTGCCTCCATTTACAACCGCCAGGACGTTGTTCATAACGGTACAGTCAGACAGACAGACAGACAGACAGACAGACAGAGCAACAATGCTATTATGACAAAGAGGTTTACTCAGCTGTTGACGAATCCACTCCCGGCTGCATGCAGTTTATAAATCATGAGATAGAAGCACAGAGAGAAAGAGAGAGAGAGAGAGAGAGAGAGAGAGAGAGAGAAGGGACGGAGGGTAGGGGTGGGGGTGGGTGGGAGATAGATAGAGACAGAGAGAGAAAGAGTGACACATACACACAGCGACAGACAGAAAGCGAATTGAATTATGAAAATATAGAACAAATCGATGAACACTCCTGGTTCACCCTAAAAGCATTGTCAATACAAACTTGGAAATCAGTGTTGGCCGCAACTGAGCTCGATCAATAATTCATGTTTTTAATGTTGCACGTAACACTACCATAAATGTGTTCGTCCGATCGCCAGTTTGTTTTGCATACAATGTGAGAAAGAGTTCTCTTATCACGACTGAAAAGATGTGATCTGATATGATGAATAACGCATGTCTATTTGCGTTTGGAATATAACGCTTAAAAACACACACACAAAAAACAAACAAAACAAAAGCAAACTATACAGTGTATAATTTCGTGCGTTTACCAAGTGAGGTATGGGTACCTATATGTACAACAGAAGCCGTTACCATGTGAAACTGGTGAGGTATGGGTATCTATAATGATGTACTAAAGAAGCCGTTACCATGTGAAACTGGTGAAGTATGGGTATCTATATGTACAACAGAAGATTTACCATGTGAAACTGGTGAGGTATGGGTATCTATATGTACAACAGAAGCCTTTTCCGCATATGATACTGGTAGATATGGGTATCTATATGTATTAAAGTAGCCTTCAAAATGTCAAACTGGTGAGGTATAGGTATCTGTATGTACAACAGATCTGCCGTGTGAAACTGGTGAGATATGGGTATCTGTATGTACAAAAGAAGCCTTTACCATGTGAAACTGGTGAGGTATGGGTATCTACATGTACAACAGAAGCCTTTACCATATGAAACTGGTGAGGTATGGGTATCTACATGTACTAAAGAAGCCTTCACCATGTGAAACTGGTGAGGTATGGGTATCTATGTGTACAACAGAAGCCGTTACCATGTGAAACTGGTGAGATATGGGTATCTGTATGTACAAAAGAAGCCTTTACCATGTGAAACTGGTGAGATATGGGTATCTACATGTACTAAAGAAACCTTTCCCATGTGAAACTGGTGAGGTAAGGGTATCTACATATACAACAGAAGCCTTTACCATGAGAAACTGGCGAGGTATGGGAATCTATATGTACAACAGAAGCCTTTACCATCAGAAACTGGCGAGGTATGGGAATCTATATGTACAACAGAAGCCTTTACCATCAGAAACTGGCGAGGTATGGGTATCTACATATACAACAGAAGCCGTTACCATGAGAAACTGGCGAGGTATGGGAATCTATATGTACAACAGAAGGCTTTACCATCAGAAACTGGTGAGGTATGGGTATCTACATGTACTAAAGAAGCAAGAACCCTTCACCATGTGAAACTGGTGAGGTATGGGTATCTACATATACAAAAGAAGCCTTTACCATAAGAAACTGGTGAGATATGGATATCTACATGTACTAAAGAAGCCTTCACCATGTGAAACTGGTGAGATATGGATATCTACATGTACTAAAGAAGCCGTTACCATGTGAAACTGGTGAGATATGGGTATCTACATGTACTAAAGAAACCTTCACCATGTGAAACTGGTGAGGTATGGGTATCTATGTGTACAACAGAAGCCGTTACCATGTGAAACTGGTGAGATATGGGTATCTACATGTACTAAAGAACCCTTCACCATGTGAAACTGGTGAGGTATGGGTATCTACATATACAAAAGAAGCCTTTACCATAAGAAACTGGTGAGATATGGATATCTACATGTACTAAAGAAGCCTTCACCATGTGAAACTGGTGAGATATGGATATCTACATGTACTAAAGAAGCCGTTACCATGTGAAACTGGTGAGGTATGGGTATCTACATATACAACAGAAGCCGTTACCATGAGAAACTGGCGAGGTATGGGAATCTATATGTACAACAGAAGGCTTTACCATCAGAAACTGGTGAGGTATGGGTATCTACATGTACTAAAGAAGCCTTTACCATATGAAACTGGTGAGGTACGGGTATCTACATATACAATAGAAGCCTTTACCATAAGAAACTGGTGAGGTATAGGTATCTACATGTACAACAGAAGGCTTTACCATGAGAAACCGGTGAGGTATGGGTATCTATATGTACAACAGAAGCCGTTACCATGTGAAACTGGTGAGATATGGGTATCTACATGTACTAAAGAACCCTTCACCATGTGAAACTGGTGAGGTATGGGTATCTACATATACAAAAGAAGCCTTTACCATAAGAAACTGGTGAGATATGGATATCTACATGTACTAAAGAAGCCTTCACCATGTGAAACTGGTGAGATATGGATATCTACATGTACTAAAGAAGCCGTTACCATGTGAAACTGGTGAGATATGGGTATCTACATGTACTAAAGAAACCTTCACCATGTGAAACTGGTGAGGTATGGGTATCTATGTGTACAACAGAAGCCGTTACCATGTGAAACTGGTGAGATATGGGTATCTGTATGTACAAAAGAAGCCTTTACCATGTGAAACTGGTGAGATATGGGTATCTACATGTACTAAAGAACCCTTCACCATGTGAAACTGGTGAGGTATGGGTATCTATGTGTACAACAGAAGCCGTTACCATGTGAAACTGGTGAGGTATGGGTATCTATGTGTACAACAGAAGCCTTTACCATGTGAAACTGGTGAGGTATGGGTATCTATGTGTACAACAGAAGCCTTCACCATGTGAAACTGGTGAGGTATGGGTATCTATGTGTACAAAAGAAGCCTTCACCATGTGAAACTGGTGAGGTATGGGTATCTACATGTACAAAAGAAGCCTTCACCATGTGAAACTGGTGAGGTATGGGTATCTACATGTACAAAGGAAGCCTTCACCATGTGAAACTGGTGAGGTATGGGTATATACATATACAACAGAAGCCTTCACCATGTGAAACTGGTGAGGTATGGGTATATACATATACAACAGAAGCCGTAACCATGTGAAACTGGCGAGGTATGGGTATCTACATGTACAACAGAAGCCTTTACCATGAGAAACTGCTGAGGTATGGGTATCTACATGCACGGGGAAACTGGCACTGTGATCTGGCACTCCTGCAAGCGGAGGCAGGAAGGAAGGAAGGAAGGCATCACAGACTGGCTCCGATTTTTTCTCTGTCTAACGCGTGGAGAAGACATTTCCCCCGGAGGGCCGAATAGAAGGGCGAAACTTCATGCCCACATGTTGTGTACCAGGATGAGATGAAGGGAAAGGCAAACGGTGCACTGAGAGCGAGATGGGGGGGAGGGGAGGTGGGGGAGGGCAGGGAGAGGGGAAGGGGAGCCCTGCTAGGGATGGGAGGATGGAGGATGTTATTTTTTAACAGCCTTCGCAACCCCAACTGTAAAGAGAAGCGCGTTCGAGTTGTCTGTCTGAGCCCCTGCAAAGCTCATTGGTCGAGCGCCGAGCTTGCATTTAAAAGGTTTTTAAGTTCGAATCCCTTGAGAGCAAAATAAATAGAACTTGGCATCCTCACTGCCTGCCTGAATAAGGCGATGTCAGTGTGGTGTTGGATAGCTGGGATGGGTATCCCTGTCAGCTTTATCGCCTGAGGCAGGTGTCGACGTTAAACCCATTGACCTGCAAATATATATTACGAACGTTTGTGTCTGTATTTGAACGCTGTGCCCGTCAATATTTCTTGACCGATCAGGTCCACATTTGATGCACTGTTCGGTGCCGGTGACTTCTTGGTCTGAAGCAAACTTGGGGGTATCTTGCTTTATTCCGGAACTACAGCTAAGGGACACTTCCAAACGATGCAGCTCAAAAGACGTTCTCGTTAGTGATGACGTAGACCTTTACACGCAACTGATTACTCAAGGTCAGTGATTATTACCAGACGTGGTCAGGATTGGTACGGCCACTTAACAAGTTCCAATCGACTTCCCAAAACAATCCTCCAGAAATGAGGGCGACAGGGGTTGAGGGTGGGAAGGGGGGAGACAGAAAAAAAACGATGAACTGACACCACTGCAGAATGGACAAGAAAATCATTTGCAGAGACCCAGGCTTTGACACACAACCAACAGACCATGAGGAATCTGGCGAACAGTTCTCTGCGACTTCACAGAATAAAAGGGGGGGGGGGGGGGGGTGAGGAGGAAAGCGAAAAAAATCAGGATTAGTTGGCTGCTTTGCTCTTAGATTGGAGACCGGTTACTTTCGGTTGCATACAAGTCGAGAATGTCTTTGTCGTGTGGATGATTTCGGGCTGTTACTTACTCAAGCGCTGAAGTCCTGCACACAAAAACCAGTCGGTCCAACCAATGATCGCTGCCGCAATCAGTTTTAACAGAGGTCGGCCCA
>NC_134882.1:15923914-15938914 GCF_041734735.1 Babylonia areolata
ACCTTGATCACTAAGACACCCATCTTGATCCTAACACTAAGACACCCATCTTGATCCTAACACTAAGACACCAACCTTGATCACTAAGACACCCATCTTGATCCTAACACTAAGACACCAACCTTGATCACTAGACACCATCTTGATCCTAACACTAAGACACCAACCTTGATCAGCTACTAAGCACCCATCTTGATCCTAACACTAAGACACCAACCTTGATCACTAAGCACACCCATCTTGATCCTAACACTAAGACACCAACCTTGATCACTAACACACCCATCTTGATCCTAACACTAAGACACCAACCTTGATCACTAAGACACCCATCTTGATCCTAACACTAAGACACCAACCTTGATCACTAAGACACCCATCTTGATCCTAACACTAAGACACCAACCTTGATCACTAAGACACCCATCTTGATCCTAACACTAAGACACCAACCTTGATCACTAAGACACCCATCTTGATCCTAACACTAAGACACCAACCTTGATCACTGACACACCCATCTTGATCCTAACACTAAGCACCCATCTTGATCCTAACACTAAGACACCCACCTTGATCCTAACACTAAGACACCCATCTTGATCACTAAGACACCCATCTTGATCCTAACACTAAGACACCAACCTTGATCACTAAGACACCCATCTTGATCCTAACACAAAGACACCGATCTTGATCACTGACACCCGTCTTGATCCTAACACTAAGACACCAACCTTGATCACTAAGACACCCATCTTGATCCTAACAAAAAGACACCCATCTTGATCACTAAGACACCAACCTTGATCACTAAGACACCCATCTTGATCCTAACACAAAGACACCAACCTTGATCACTAAGACACCCATCTTGATCCTAACACTAAGACACCGACCCCAATCCTCACACGATCAAAACATTGACTCTAGTTGAATCGGATCACACCATCACAAGAAAATTGTGTTGTTGACGACATTACGATTTAAAAGTTCTGACGTCCAAAAAAAAAAGAACACACACAAAACCACTCTCTATCCTGGCCTTGCTTTTTGATCTGTGTATGATTTGTAATAATGGTTTCCATGTATAACGTAATCAAAGCCTGAATGTTTGGCTGGGCAATAAGCAGCAAAACCACCACCAACAACAAAACAAGTACCCCCTCCCCGCACCCCACCCCCACCATCAAAAAACAAAAATAAGAACCAACTACTACACTACCACTACACAATAAAAAAAAAAAAAAAAAAACACACCCTAAAAACAACCAAACACCACTAGATAAGAACAGTGCATTTAAATGAAGAGCGATCCCAAAGCAAATTCTGAAAAAAATACCCTCACCCCCACCCCAGATCCCCTTTAAATACACACACACACACACACACACACACACACACACACTAAAAAAATAAAAAAACAAAACAAAGTTGCTTACGAATCTTTCACAAGTAGAGTTCGTGAGGAAAGAGAAAGCCAAGAACCTAAACAAAAGTTTTGCATCGTCTCGCTTTTTGTTTGAAAAAAAAAGTTACATGGAAACCTTTTAAAATGGAAGAGAGAGAGAGAGAGAGAGAGAGAGCGTCTGAGCGGATCAAAATGTCAGTCTCAGCGCAATGAAAATGTCAAAGGGAAATCTGCCCACGCCATCCACCCCCACTTACTACACCCGTTGTCGACTGGTTCTACACGACACCCCCACCCAGGCCCCCCGCCACACACACACACACACACACACACACTTCCCCTCCTCTCTCCATTCACTACTGCAGGCAAATAGTTTCTTGCTCTTCTGACTGAAGTACGAGCAGCAATAGTAAGCTTTTTTTCCCACCCACTGAACTATCCACCTTCTGCTATGAAAAAAAACACACGAGTGTTTCATACTCGTGATATAATGATTGATAAACAGACTTAGCTGATACAACGTCGGTTATGTGTTCCTTGGGGCTGTAAGTCTCGAATCCCAAAGTGCACTGTAGTCTGGTGTGGCGTTCTGATGTCATCAGCGTGGTGTAAAATAACAAACGTGCCTTCTCCCAAACACTACTGGGAAATAACATATGTTATCACACAAAGCCACACCAACTGAGCTTCGTTCATAACACAAAATAGCACAATGTAAGTTCATCGCGCAAAACAGTACGATGTAAACAAGTATTACCTCATTCTTCATCCTTATGGTGGACGCTGTGATTAGATTTTTTTTTTTAATCGGCAGAAACAACGAAGAAGAAGAAGAAGAAGAATAAAGCAACGTCGGATTTGTGTTGTTGTTTTTTTGTTGTTGTTTTTCTAACTAACCGACTTCATGTATTGGCATTCTGAGTATTAAAGGCGTTAAAGACAAATGGCTTTGGTCAACTATGTATTCCATAAATTCTTTTAGACATTTTCTCGTGTTCTGTTTATTTTTGTTTCCCGTCGAAATCAAAAAGTGTATGGTCATTACATTGAAGTGTCATCATTTCAGGAGTCACCGCCATTCGTGGAACTCTATCATCTTTGTACACATGGACTCCATCCAATCAGTACCAGAAAGGACCAGGTGAAGACTGCTTTATGATTACAGAACCTTTACAGCTACCCCCATAGGTTGCTCTCATATACCACGTGTACAGGTATTACAATTATAACCTCTTTTATGACATGTCTGATTTACATAACACGACGAAAAACGTACAGTTTGAAATGTTATGAGCAGTGACATCAGCAAAAAAAAAAAAAAAAACCCAAATGAATAACTGACTTGGATGAAACGATAGAGATACAAAAGAACCAACCCAAAATTGCGAAGTTTGCACTCAGTGGAGCAAACAGCGATCACAGGAAATACTGCTAATAATGCGGGAAAAAAGGAGTAAAGAAATGAAAAAAAAGAAGTACCACATTTGGCATCTTGTCTGGCCTCGTTCTCACAACAGATATAAAGGGAGACAGGGAAACACAATGTGTGGCAGAGGCCTTGAACCTTATCGAACTTGAAAAAAAAAAAAAAAAAATCCCTGTACAAGTTGACCTCATTGCAACGCCTCTCTTCCTTTCTTCTTCTTTTTCTTGTCTTTTCTTTTCTCCTCTCTCTTGATGACTTCGCGCAGATGACCTGACTCATCCTGCGAAGGTGGAGAGGGTGAGCGAGGAAGAGGTGGTGGAAGTGGATGTGGGGGCGGGGGGCAGGTGGAGCATCAGAGAGATAGCCTGCTGATGTGCGAAATGGAAAGTGTGGGAGTTTGGCGAGAGTGGCAGGCGGCTGCTCCACGTTATCTCTGCTCTCCTCTTCTATTTTCTTCTCCCTTGTTGCAGACTGAGGCCTACAAAAACAAAGGCCCACTTGTATTCCCCGGCAACCATTTCAGTTGGGTGTCAGCAACACGTTGAACACTAACTGCTTCAAAGCCCAGACAACCACGAAAGCCATATCAGGGCTCTGTTTTTCGTGCATGACGTCTGCTGAAATATGCATAAAAATAAAATAAAATAAAATAAAAACACTTTCTTTTCCTGTGCCTCCCCATCATCTGCACCGTCTTTTCTTCTATGGAACTCATTTCGAGTCCCCAAAACACAGCCACACCCGGGTCCGTTTAACGCATGTCTCAAATAAGCAAAGAATATGCATATTGTTTTGTTTACTGCCCAGCCAAACCTGAAAGCCACCTGAGCTCAATCAACATTTTTACTGATGATAATTTATGACTACAATAGTTATTCAAGATATCATTATCCAACTGGGGCTAAACTCCAGGTCAATACCAACACCAGATTCCATGATATCTAACGTAGTTCAATATTACGTTCGTCAGTATTGTTGAGGACCAAATTTCATTTCAGTTCAGAAAAATACTATTTCACCCTCTCAATTCTTCCAGTGGGAGTAAATAACTCTGGATATTTTGTAACTGTTGATCTTAATTGATCATTTCAATAATCGTTTACCATTGTACGGATAAATAAACCCCCCACAATACGTTTTATGGAATGCAAATTCAAACCCGGACCTTTGAACGACCGAGCCCCCAAAATACTGTTTTTATTAGTCCAAACTTTAAACTCACTATTACCTTGTCCAGGGGGTAAACATGCTTTCTTTTTCTCCCTCTCCTGTTATTTACTTATTAAATCCTATTCATGTTTATTCACGTCTCCTGTTATTTACTTATTAAATTCTATTCATGTTTATTCATTTCTCCTGTTATTTACTTATTAAATTCTATTCATGTTTATTCACGTCTCCTGTTATTCATTTATTAAATTCTATTCATGTTTATTCATGTCTCGTGTTCTGTTATTTACTTATTAAATTCTATTCATGTTTATTCATTTCTCCTGTTATTTACTTATTAAATTCTGTTCACGTTTATTCATTGCTCTATTAAAAACTACACCCAACAGGGGATGGGGTGGGTGGAGGTTTTTGTTTTTTGTTTTTCTCCGATGATTTAACACCACCTCCTGTCGGAGCCAGTTCAGAGTTGGTGTGTAGCGCCCGCTGCTTCATATATATCAATCGGATCACGTGACCTATTCATGACGCTGCCCGGATGAGGTGCTCAAGGAATCTGATTCCCCAACCACGCCTTCCCACCAGTCACCCACACATATCCTGGCCCAACCGCCCACTTCCATCTCTTTCTCTCTCAGTGCATGGCATGTTTGTTTACCTTTCCCTCTCCTGTCTGTCTCTCTCCACTGCAATTCCTGTGCCCTTATGCTCCTCTCTCTCCCTCTCTCTCTCTCCCTGTGTGTGTGTGTGTGTGTGTGTGTGTGTGTGTGTGTGTGTGTGTGTGTGCTGCCTGCCTGCCTGCCTGCCTGCGCTTGCGAACGGGTGCATCAACATATAACGATGCAGTGACATGCACAGAAAAAAAAAAAACACACACCAGGCACAGAGAGAGATCACCTTGGGTGAATAATATCACGGCATCAAACGAAAGCTGTTCCTCCCGTTCAGAAAGACAGCTGCCCTACCCTCGCCCCTCCACTTCCAACCCCGAACCCCCCTCCCCCACCCCCACCCCCCGACATCTCAGGCCCCCGCACGCCCCTTACTTCTTTCCATCACTCCTTCTCTCTCTCTCACAACCCTTAGCCGCCCCCTCACTCTACTACCACCCCCTCCCTTTCTTATTTTCCTTTCCGCGTCCCACACTCTATCACATTGACGCGCATTACATCCACACAGGCGCCACAAGTGTAAGTGATCTATCTAGCCACCACATCTCTTGGAAAGGGCCTCGCTGCAGGTACTGTATGACCCGACACTAATGATGCTAAATTAAAGAACCGGTTAAAGAAAACGCCAACAACAACAACATTGCAACAACAACAACAACGACATAGCTGTCAAAATGATATCTCGAGTAGTTTTCTCATTTTGACCCTTGAGTTACATGTTTCTATATCAAAACCATGATAAATAAATCAATCAATCAACAAATAAATAAATACAAACATCTGCCAACCATTTGGAATATAAAAAGACAACAACAAAACAAGAGAGAAAAAAAAGAAGAAAAGGAAAGAAGAAGCTTTCCAAATTACACAGTGACAGAAATATTCCAAACAAGAAATAGGAAAACACGCACAAAAAAACACTCCCCAAAACGCGCATAATCCCTGAACGCACAACCCTATTCCGTCCTCCGCCCCGAACAACACACACACACACACATCCTACCCTATTTCCCCTTCCCGCCTCCCCCTCACCCCCCCCCCCCTCCCCAACACACACACACACACACACACACACACATCCTACCCTATTTCCACTTCCCGCCTCCCCCTCACCCCCCCCCCTCCCCAACACACACACACACACACACACACATCCTACCCTATTTCCCCTTCCCGCCTCCCCCTCACCCACCCCCCTCCCCAACACACACACACACACACACACACACACATCCTACCCTATTTCCCCTTCCCGCCTCCCCCTCACCCCCCACCCCCCTCCCCAACACACACACACACACACATCCTACCCTATTTCCCCTTCCCGCCTCCCCCTCACCCACCCCCCTCCCCAACACACACACACACACACACACACACACATCCTACCCTATTTCCCCTTCCCGCCTCCCCCTCACCCCCCACCCCCCTCCCCAACACACACACACACACATCCTACCCTATTTCCCCTTCCCGCCTCCCCCTCACCCACCCCCCTCCCCAACACACACACACACACACACACACACACATCCTACCCTATTTCCCCTTCCCGCCTCCCCCTCACCCCCCACCCCCCTCCCCAACACACACACACACACACATCCTACCCTATTTCCCCTTCCCGCCTCCCCCTCACCCACCCCCCTCCCCAACACACACACACACACACACACACACACATCCTACCCTATTTCCCCTTCCCGCCTCCCCCTCACCCCCCACCCCCCCTCCCCAACACACACACACACACATCCTACCCTATTTCCCCTTCCCGCCTCCCCCTCACCCACCCCCCTCCCCAACACACACACACACACACACACACACATCCTACCCTATTTCCCCTTCCCGCCTCCCCCTCACCCCCCACCCCCCTCCCCAACACACACACACACACACACACACACACACACACACATCCTACCCTATTTCCCCTTCCCGCCTCCCCCTCACCCACCCCCCCCCCAACCCAACACACACACACATCCTACCCTATTTCCCCTTCCCGCCTCCCCCTCACCCACCCCCCCCCCAACCCAACACACACACACATCCTACCCTATTTCCCCTTCCCGCCTCCCCCTCACCCACCCCCCCCCCCAACCCAACACACACACACATCCTACCCTATTTCCCCTTCCCGCCTCCCCCTCACCCACCCCCCCCCCCCAACCCAACACACACACACATCCTACCCTATTTCCCCTTCCCGCCTCCCCCTCACCCCCCCCCCCCTCCCCAACACACACACACACACACACACACACACACATCCTACCCTATTTCCCCTTCCCGCCTCCCCCTCACCCACCCCCCCCCCCAACCCAACACACACACACATCCTACCCTATTTCCCCTTCCCGCCTCCCCCTCACCCCCCCCCCCCTCCCCAACACACACACACACACATCCTACCCTATTTCCCCTTCCCGCCTCCCCCTCACCCACCCCCCCCCCCCCCAACCCAACACACACACACATCCTACCCTATTTCCCCTTCCCGCCTCCCCCTCACCCCCCCCCCCTCCCCAACACACACACACACACACACACACACACACACATCCTACCCTATTTCCCCTTCCCGCCTCCCCCTCACCCACCCCCCTCCCCAACACACACACACATCCTACCCTATTTCCCCTTCCCGCCTCCCCCTCACCCCCCCCCCCCAACCCAACACACACACACGCACACACACAACATTCTCAATACTTCCAACCAACTGGCAGTTTGTTATGAACGATCACGTCATAATCCAGAAAGAGATGAAACAGATCTCTCCATCAATCCTTGCAGAAAGTAAACAATTCAGAGCCCATACACGAAAAGTCTAGTTCTGCAGTCAGCACTGAAAACACAATCTGCCGGGATGGGGTATGGTGTTTACCACCCGACTAAACTGCCACTGGTTTATATAAATATTTAAATAAAACCGAAAAAAAACTTGCTCATCCTTCTCCACCCACACCCCCACTCCCCCCAATCAGTAAAGACAGACAGAAGTCTTGCTAAGTAGTCTGCTGGACTGAAAATAAACCAGGAAAGTATTTCTGCAGCAGCAGCCGTCAGCAAAATCTGTTGTATTACTCACTATAACGTCACTTTTTTTTTTTTTTTTTTTTAATCGTCTTCTCACTCCCCCTTCCCTTACCCCTTCCTTCCCCCCCCCCAAATCTCCTTTACTGTTGCAGCCGTAAACAAATCTGTGCAACTGAAATAAGCTTCCTCTTTTCTTTTCTTTTTCTTTTTTTTTTTTGCAAGATTTATTTCTTTATTTGTTCTTTTCTCAGATTTGGTTTTCTTTTTATCTTGTACATCTATCTTTCTACGTTTATTGTTGCTTTTGTAACTCGTTCTCTCAACAGTGGATCTTTCGTTCGTTTATCTTCCTTCACCTTTCGCTGTTTTGCTTTGACTATGTGTGGATACTTTACCCCAAACGTTCTGTCTGTCTATCTTGATCGTTTGTTCTTGTTTTTTTGAAACTCGCCCTCTCCTTTGTACATCTTACAGTCGCTTATCTTCACCTTCTGCCGGCCTGTCTTGTCTGTGCTTCTTCACGGAAGTCGTAGTAAAAAGAGAGAGAAAAAAAGAAGAAGAAGAAAAAAAAAAAGAAATAAAAGCTTCCTGGGCCGGCGGCAGACAGGGACAGAGTGTTGTTGTTAGAGCTGTTCGCAATTTTTATTTTACCATTTTATTTTATCCAGGCGCTGTGGCAGAATCGGTAAGGCGTTGGACTTCTGATCCAGTGTTCGCCAGTGATCAGAGTTCCACAGGCCCGTGGTGTTGTGTCCTCGGAAGAGGTACTTTTCGCCGACCCCCCCCCCCCCCCCCTCTCAGCCCCACCTCCACCCCACCCTCCTCCCCCCAGGTATGAATGGGCACCTGACCTCGGTTGGAGAAGGTGAAAACGGCGAAATCTGAGGATTGGGTCCCGCCTTTCTATCCTAAGCCCAAGACGCAATGGAAAAAAATCACTGACCCGGCGGTTGTAAAAGGCAAATGAACCTTTTTATCAAATAAGAAATTCACCCAGCCGCTTGTTGCATGAAGATGTGAGTCAGAGGCGATCTTGGCTGGGATGAGATGTTATCTCTGTTACCTTGATGCTCTGGATCAAAGTCTTTGTCAGTCTGCCACCTGTTCCCTACTCTCTGACATCTTGGTAATGAACACGTCTTGAGGTACTGTTGGTGAGAGGGCACGCCACTGATAGATGTAATAGCACGCGCGTCAAATGCTCCAGCCATTAGTTTGACTTGCTCTTTACTTCTTCAGCATGGCGTTACGGTGGCATGCACTGCCGTGTCTCTGAGCCTGGTAATGGCGATCCTATCCCCTCCGCTTCTGTGAACAGCTCTTTTTTTTTTTTTTTGTTTTTTTTTTGGCTTCACTTCTTTAATTACGGGTGGTGACCTTGCGCTCAAGGCTTTTATTTCTGTCAGGTACGCTGGAATGTGAGAGTAGATGATGAAGATGGAGGTTATACGTTCAGCTTTGTTGCCATGAGACAGTGTGTGTGTGCAAGTTAGCAGAAGAAGGAGAAGAAAAAAAGAAAAAAACAAGGAGGAGGAGGAGCGGAAGGAGAAAGAGAATAATAATAATAATAATAATAATAATAAGACTGCTAACCTAGACCAAGATCTGTTAGCAAGGTTAAGAATAAATCGATTCAGACGTGCCGTCTACCAGATATATATATACATCTTCTGAAAACAATGTCTCCCCCTTCCCCACCCAACCCCTTCAGCTCCATCTCTCGGTTTGGGATGACCCAGGTGGCTCTGACCTGATCACTTCCTTCACAGAAACGCTGCAAACACTGCAGGACAGGAACATAAAGAAAGGGCAGAGGCGCTATCACGGCCATCTGTCAGCTATGATGAATGTGTATCCACTCTCCCCCTCCCCTCCTACCGCCCTCCCCCCCCCCCCCCCCCCCCCACCCCCCATTTCTCCCCGGTCGTTTTTCTTTGCTCTCGCTTGACCAGGTAATATACGTGGCATGCACAATCCCTCCATTCGCAGCAGACGTGCAGCAAAGACTGCAGGACCAAAAACAACAGAAAGAAAGAAAGGCAGGATGGGAGTTACAACCGCCAGAGCTGTTTAGCGTCCAAAGGAAGTAATCAATCCCCTTTTCACCGTCACACCATGGTTACCTTTAAACTGGCCCGTTACGTGGCCAGGTGAACCTGACGATATAGTGCACCGCAAGCCTCTCTCTCTCTCTCTCTCTCTCTCTCTCCAGTAAAACATTCGAGTTCAAGTTCTCTATCTCTTCCTCCTTCTTCACACCCCCCCCCCCCCCCCCCCCCGCCCTCCCAACCCAACCCCCTATTTCTTCTCCCTCTCATTCTCATCCTATCCCCCATCTCTCTCTCTCTCTCTCTTCCCCTCTACCACTCGCTTTCTCCCCTCTCTCTGTCTTCACCATCTCTTTCTTCTGCCTCTTTCTCCACCTCCCCCCGTCTCTATCTCTCTATCTGTCTCTCTCTCTGTTTCACGTGCAGCATGCCTGCAGGACGGACAACAAACGAACAGGGTTGCTGTCAGAATCCTGGCTGGCAATCCCTGTATACAACTTCAGGGTTCGGTCAATTTGTACTGTCAGCGTGAGTGAGCGAGTCAGTGGCCCTCCCCCTTTCCTTGCGCATCTGCACACGGTTATCTGCCTCGCTTCGGACGCGCGGCTTGTTTGGGTTGGCCAGGTAAACTTGACCTGCTGCACGGCTTCCCGAGTTCTTTGAACTTGCTCCCTCCCCCTCTCGGCCCCCATCCCTCACCGCCCTCCCTCCTCCTACTCTCTGCACAGTTTCCTCCCGTCTGTAACATTTCTACTGCACCCCCTCTTTCTCTCTGCCTGTTCTCTTTATGGATGAGTGGGTGTATACATAATGTGTGTGTGTGTGTGTGTGTGTGTGTGTGTGACCCTCTGTTGCCCCCCCCCCCTTCTCTCATTCTATACCTGCTTTTGATCCATGCCCTCCTCCCCTCTACCCCCATCTCCCCCCCCCCTCCCATCTCTCTCTCACAACCCGTCTCTTCGAACTTTCCAAACCATCGTCTGCTGCAGCAAGCAGATGGAGATGATGCTGACAGAGGGGTGGTCAGCGGAGCGAGTGTATGTTACCTCTCACCCCTTTTACTTCTGCACAGCTGCACTGCATCGCTGCACCGCAGCCACCACCACCACCACCACCATCATCAGCCCCATCACTCCCCCCCCCCCCCTCCTCACGGCCAGTGCCACACAAGGTATGTAAAGTAAGGCTGTGTACATCACCAGCACGCCTTCTCTCTTTGTTCTTCTGCCTTGTGCACCTGGCGCACTCACTGACTGACTCACATGAAACGTGTCGCCTGATGTTTCAGCTAAATATAGAGTTGATGGAGACAGCCTACACTGTACGATTTTATTCTCCATCTCCTCTCTTGTAGTCTCCGCACTTAGTGGTTTTCGTTCCGAAACAGCGGACCTGAAATCGCACGAAGAGACTTGTGATGTGTGTAATATGTATACTGGGTGTTATATGTTGTTGTGGTGGTGGTGGTGTGTGTACTCGAATTAGTGTTCGAGTGTTTGCGGGATGGATGTCTGTGCAGTGTCTCAAGTCAAGCGGGTCAGCCTCAAGTCAACACGAACTTTGTCCCATCAACATGGTCTGTGCGCATTGATCTGCTGCAGTTGACAGCAAAAACATAGATCTCTCTCTCTCTCTCTCTCTCTCTGTATCTGTCTCTGTCTCTCTCTCTGTACCAATCTATCTCCCCCCACGGGGGACTACTAACAGTACTTTAATCACAAGTCGAGTTTTTCTCACATCGGAACACCTGACGATATTTCAACGCGCACTTTATGCCTGATTTAAACCCCCTCCCCCCACCCTCCTAACCGCTTTTTGGATTTAACTGCATTCCACACGAGCATCAGACTTGGCGGGTTACACATCTTCGCACAGAACGAGAATGCCGACCGAATAAGAGACAATACAAGAGCATATTCACAAACCGCCCTGATAATTATGAACCTGTGTAGTCGGCTGGACTGTCAGCAAAAACAACAACAACAGCAACAACAATAATAATAATGGTAACAATGAAAACAGTCTTCACAAGTCGTTCCAAACCTGGCACCACAGACTCATACACAAACTGCACACACGGAAGAACTGACGTTCAAAAAGCAACCACTGACACCTACATCTGGGAAGAAACAAGCACCGTTGTGTGCATACATACATGTATAACCAGCAAGGAATTCACCACACATTGCCACAACGGAAGGGGGAACATGTTTTCCTTCCTCCGAAGAAAACGGTAATATATATATAGAAGTTCCCCCCGTTCTATTCCTGTAGTCAAGTAAGTGTAGATACACGAGATACTGTGGTAGAGCGCGTACTGTGTGTGTGGTGCCTCACGTTCCGAGTTCTCTCTCTTTCTCTCTCTCTCTCTCTAGATGGCTGGCCAGATAGACTGATGTACACACTGCTTCCTAACTCACACCACATGGTGGGAACCAGTGAACAGTCGAATTTTGTTTCTTTCTCTTATGTCCCTTAAAAAAACAAACTTTTACCTTTTTAATTTTTTTTTTTCAAACCTTCTCTTTCTGGCTCCCATCGCTTGGAGGGAACGTACGTACAAGCGGTTTTTGTTTAAAGAATTTTCATTCTTAGATGATGCCCCTTAAAAAACAACAACAACAACAACAACAACAACAAAAACAACACTTCTTTATGGTTACTTTTTTTTTCTTTTCTTTTTGTGGTTTTGTTGTTCTGAATCCTTTCTGACTCCCACCACTAGGAGGGAGCAGTGAACAGTCGGTGTGTGTTTTGAATTTTCTTCCTCTTTTAATTTAAAAAAAAAAACAACAGTTCTTTACTTTTTCTCAGTAAAAGAAAAAACAACAACAAAAAAAACAACAACTCCTGTCTTGCTGACTCACACCACATGGAGGAAACTAGTGCTACGTTGGTTTTTGTTTTCAAGCTTCTTTCTCTTTTGTGCCATTCAAAAAACAACAACAAAAACACAAACAAAAAACAAAACAAAACAAAAAACAATACACATCTTCATTTCTGTTACTTCTTTCTTTCGTTTCTAACTCTTTTTTTTTTTTTTTTTTTTTACACTCCTATCTTTGTTGTAAGTTTTCTTACTTTCCCTTTCCCTCTTTTGAGCCTCTTCTTCTTTCTTCTTATACACACACACACCAGTGTGTGTGTGTGTGTGTGTGTGTGTGTGTGATATATATATATATATATATACATAAATATACATATATATATATATATATATATATATATATGTGTGTGTGTGTGTGTGTGTGTGTGTGTGTGTGTGTTTACCTTCTCTGTCTTTAGTTATTCATTGGCGTTGTTTTGGGTTAATGTCTTCCATTTCTTTCTTTCTTTCTTTCTCTTTAGTTTAGTTGGTACTGTTTTGCGTTGCTTTCTTGCCATGTCTCTCTCTGCATTCCTCCTCTCTCAGTCCTTGCCTCTTTTATATATTTATCTTTAACCAGGCTGCATCACTCGTTTATGTTTTCCTTTTCCTGGCTATATATAATTGTGTATTATTTTCCCCTTCCTTTTTTTTTCATTTTTTCCATTGTCACTGTTTTCGATTTGGTTCGTTTTCTGAATTCGATTTAAATCTTCTCTTTCTTATCATTTTCTTCCAATTCGTCACTGTCGTTGTTCCATACTTTTTCTCTTTGCCTTCTTCAGTACTCTTGCGACCCCCCCCCCCCCCCACAACAAAAACAACAGCAATAACAACAGCAATAACAACAACAATGGCAACACACACCCTCACCCAACCACCACCACCACCACAACAACAAAAACAACAGCAATAACAGCAACAATAAGATCAACAAAGGCAACACAAAACCCGTCCTCACCCAACCACCACCATCACAACAACAGCAATAACAACAACAACAATGGCAACACACACCCTCACCCAACCACCACCACAACAACAACAGCAATAAGAACAACAATGGCAACACGCACCCTCACCCAACCATCACCACCATAACAACAAAAGCAACAGCAATAACAACTGTAATAAGAACAACAATGGCAACACACACCCTCACCCAACCACCACCACCACAACAACAGCAATAACAACAACAATGGCAACACACCTCCTCACCCTACAACCACCACCACCACCACAACAACAACAACAACAACAACAAGAACAGAAACACGAGGGTTCAGTTCCTTCGCGAAAACAAAGTTCTCCACACCATCAGCAGCTAGCACGCAACACCGACGACGACGACGACGACGACGACGACGACAACAACAGCAGCAACAACATCAACACCCCGCCGCCACATCGCCACCAAGAGCAGTTCACCACAGACTGGCCGCCATCCTACCACACACAGCCACACTCACTCACTCACTCACTGCTGTGCATGCAGCCTCTGAGGCGAGGAAAGTAAAAGGAAGATAGGCTAGGAGGAACTCCACTTTTTCTGTTCCACGGGCTTTACTCAAGATCCCCGACAGTGATACACACCGCATACACACACACACACACACACACACACACACCGTGGCACCACCATCACCACCAGCCTCACAGACACACAGATATAGACACACACACACACACACACACACACACCACTTACACCACCCCTTTTTCCAGGCTCCACCACGCACTTCACTTCTTGCAAAGCACCACCCCACCTATACTACCCCCCCCCCCTCATCGACCCCCCCCCACCCTTACCCCCAAACAGTCCCGACACTGAGAAATGATTTCAAACCCCCACATCAACAGCGAGTTCGCCCCGAAATCCCCCCACCCCCACCAACACCCCCACCAACACCAATACAACACCTCCACTCCCTTGAATACCTGGCTGCAAGAGATTCCACTTCTTCACCCTCCCTCACTTCCACCTTTACCCGCCCACCCCCCACCCCCACCCCCAAAACCCCAATCACATCACCACCTAACCCTTCCTCGCACCTTTCTCAGCAAGCTGGGAGGAGGGGATTTGGGGGTGGGGATGGGCGGGGTGTTCAGCAGAGAAACGGAGGAGTAGAGTGCCGTCTGAAGAAGACATTGGGAAGGGGGGCGGGGGGCGGGGGGGGGAGCGGGGTGGTGGTAGGGGGTGGTGGGGGTGGTGGGGGAGAAGCGAGATAAGCTGCGAAGCGAGTCGCTCGGCCACCGCTATCGGCCAACAACAACAACAACAACAACAACCGCAGCAACAACAATAACAACAACTCCAAGCGGTGCGGTTCCAGCTATACAGGGTGGGAGAGGTAGATTGC
>NC_134882.1:15943914-15946414 GCF_041734735.1 Babylonia areolata
CCACCCACACCCCCTCTCGCTACTTTCAAGATTGGTACGCTTTATGTGCTCTCTCTCTGTCTCTGTCTCTCTCTCTCTTCTCTCTCTCTCTCTCTCTCTCTCCGTCCATCTCCCCCACCCCCCATCTTCACTCTCCCCCTCCCACCACCCACGTTCCCTTCCCCAGACAGTGTGACGGAAGTGGAGGACAATCCACAGGAAAGAACAGGGACGCTTCGACCAAGAAACAAAAGTTTCCACGAAGTCTGGAGTATTGGCCGATGGTTCTGAAGTAGCCTTTTTTGGGTGCGGGGGCCGGGTTTTTTTTTTTCCTTGTCATAACACCGAACAGGAACTGAAGCCAGACAACATCGCCTCTTTTCGGTCTAGTTTCGGTCTAGACAGGCAGATTGATTGAGGAACACGCAGACACAAGAACGCACGCCCACATACACACGCACGCGCGCGCACGCACATATTAAAGTATACATTGGCACATACACTCACGACCACACGCGCGAGCGCAAACTCACAAATACAGAAACGTATACGGTACATAGATACACTTGCTCACAACCATGCACACACGCGCGCACACACACACACACACACACAGCGATGAGTGAAACAGGCGGGCAAGGAGACACACACACACACACACACACACACACACACACACACACAGCGATGAGTGAAACAGGCGGGCAAGGAGACACACACACACACACACACACACACACACAGCGATGAGTGAAACAGGCGGGCAAGGAGACACACACACACACACACACACACACACACACACACAGCGATGAGTGAAACAGGCGGGCAAGGAGACACACACACACACACACACACACACACACACACACAGCGATGAGTGAAACAGGCGGGCAAGGAGACACACACACACACACACACACACACACAGCGATGAGTGAAACAGGCGGGCAAGCAGACACAAGACAGAAACAGATGACATAACTGAAAGGAAGACGGAGAGTCCCCATATCTTACCATCTTAGCCCCACCACAAAGGTCCCACAAGAGTGGCACCATGGATAAAAAAAAAATTTAAAAAAATGTATAAATGAATAAATAAACAACTGCAAATCGAATTCGGTCAGACCTGAAAAAAAAAGGACCCAACAAAATCTCCAAATGTCAGCCTGCATTACCCTTCCACGCAAGATACTCTGCAAGGTCAACGGGGGGTGGGGGGTTGGGGGGTTGGGGCGGGTTGTATAGCGTATATGGATTTGTCCGAACGCAGTGACGCCTCCTTGAAACTCAACGGAACTACGTCGAAATGTATCCTATACAGCGCACTATGCAGATGCCTGTCATCTGCCGAGCTGTCCATGACAGGTCTCTTTTAAAAAAAAAAAGAAAAAAAAAAGTGTAGACAGTAAATGAAGAACCCCCCCCCCCTGCCCCCCTCCCGCCTCCTCCCAGCCGAAACCAAATGAGGACTTCCAAGCATTATCAAAGATCGAAGTACAAAACCAGTTTTCACAGGATAAGGACTTTCAATCTTTACGCAAGCGCACGCACAAGGGCTTGCGCCATTTTGAGGTGGAACTCCAACATCTGACATGGGCACAACGTGTTAACAGTGCAAGGACTGTGGTGGGTCCCCTGCACCCTGCACATTATTAAAGGAATGTCACCTTTCTGCAAGGAATGTCAAAGGTAAATGCATGCAAAGAATGTTAAGAAGTAAATAATCGGGAAGGAATGTTATCTACGAGTCTTTTCCTGCTGGCTCTACGTCTCTACCCACCAACACTTGAGCTGAAACCACTACACCTCAGTAATCCAAACCTGGAGAACAACGCCCCCCCCACCCCACACACACACACACACACACAAACACACACAACACACACACACACAACACAAACACACACACACACACACACACACACACAGTGTGCCTATATAAATATATATTTATTTATTTATTCATTCATTTATCCAACCCCAGGACTGCCGGTCATGCCGCTGACAAGTATGCTCATCACTGAAGACCCGTCACCTCACACGAGATAAGACTTGAGATCACAGGTCAGGTTGCCAGTCACCCAAAGTTCTATATTTGGAAGTCTTCCTCTTGGAATTATATCACCACCGACGGTTGAACAAAAGCCCACGACATCATGAAAACGTGCACAAAATGTTGGAACAGCAGTTCAAACTGATGCCACAGCATCAGCTGAGCAATCCAGGGATAAAAATAAAGTTGTGAGTTTTTTTTTTTTCTGTAACAGAAATATTTTCCAAAACAAGTCTCACGGTTCAACCTTGAGTGAACGTGAGGAAGCGGGGGCATTGGGTGTACCAAAGGGTATCCACATATACCCACAGAGGGAAGACGGGGTGGAGAATGGGCAGAGAGAGAGAGAGAGAAACAGAGCCATACAGACAGACAGAGACAGAGAGACAGACAGAGTGAGAGACAGGGACAGAGAAAGAAAGAGACAGACAAACAGAGACAGAGACAGACAGAGACAGATAGACA
>NC_134882.1:15968914-15983914 GCF_041734735.1 Babylonia areolata
TAACAACAACAACAATAACAACAACAATAATGATGATGATGAAAACAGTGATAACAATAACAACAACAACAACGATGATGATGATGATGAAAACAGTAATAACAATAACAACAGCAACAATGATGATGAAAACAGTAATAACAACAACAACAACGATGACGATGATGATGATGAAAACAGTAATAGCAATAACAACAACAGCAATGATGATGATGAAAACAGTAATAACAATAACAACAACAATGATGATGATGAAAACAGTAATAACAATAACAACAACAACAATAATGATGATGATGAAGACACAAATAACAATAACAACAACAATGATGATGATGAAAACAGTAATAACAATAACAACAACAACAATGATGATGATGAAAACAGTAATAACAATAACAACAACAACAATGATGATGATGAAAACAGTAATAACAATAACAACAACAACAATAATGATGATGAAAACAGTAATAATAATAACAACAACAACAATAATGATGATGAAAACACAATTAACAATAACAACAACAACAATGATGATGATGAAAACAGTAATAACAATAACAACAACAACAATAATGATGATGATGAAAACAGTAATAACAATAACAACAACAACGATGATGATGATGAAAACAGTAATAACAATAACAACAACAATGATGATGATGATGAAAACAGTAATAACAACAACAACAACAATGATGATGATGATGAAAACAGTAATAACAATAACAACAACAATGATGATGATGAAAACAGTAATAACAATAACAACAACAATGATGATGATGATGAAAACAGTAATAACAATAACAACAACAATGATGATGATGATGAAAACAGTAATAACAATAACAACAACAATGATGATGATGAAAACAGTAATAACAATAACAATAACAACAATAATGATGATGAAAACAGTAATAACAATAACAATAACAACAACAATGATGATGATGAAAACAGTGATAACAATAACAACAACAACAATGATGATGATGATGAAAACAGTAATAACAATAACAACAACAATGATGATGATGATGAAAACAGTAATAACAATAACAACAACAACAATAATGATGATGATGATGAAAACAGTAATAACAATAACAACAATAATGATGATGATGAAAACAGTAATAACAATAACAACAATAATGATGATGATGATGAAAACAGTAATAACAATAACAACAATAATGATGATGATGAAAACAGTAATAACAATAACAACAACAACAACAATGACGATGATGAAAACAGTAATAACAATAACAACAACAGCAACAATAACGATGATGATGAAAACAGTAATAACAATAACAACAACAATGATGATGATGAAAACAGTAATAACAATAACAACAACAACAATGATGATAATAAAAACAGTAATTACAATAACAACAGCAACAATGATGATGATGAAAACAGTAATAATAATAACAACAACAACAATAATGATGATGAAAACAGTAATAACAATAACAACAACAACAATGATGATGATGAAAACAGTAATAACAATAACAACAACAACAATTATGATGATGATGATGAAAACAGTAACAACAACAACAATAACAACAATAATAATGATGATGATGAAAACAGTAATAACAACAACAACGATGATGATGATGATGAAAACAGTAATAACAACAACAACGATGATGATGATGATGAAAACAGTAACAACAACAACAATAACAACAATAATAATGATGATGATGAAAACAGTAATAACAATAACAACAACAACAATGATGATGATGAAAACAGTAATAACAACAACAACAACAACAATGATGATAATGAAAACAGTAATAACAATTACAACAACAACGATGATGATGATGAAAACAGTGATAACAATAACAACAACAATAATGATGATGAAAACAGTAATAACAATAACAACAACAACAATAATGATGATGATGAAAACACAAATAACAATAACAACAACAACAATGATGATGATGAAAACAGTAATAACAACAACAATGATGATGATGAAAACAGTAATAACAATAACAACAACAACGATGATGATGATGAAAACAGTAATAACAATAACAACAACAACAATAACGATGATGAAAACAGTAATAACAATAACAACAACAACAATTATGATGATGATGAAAACAGTAATAACAATAACAACAACAACAACGATGATGATGAAAACAGTAATAACAATAACAACAACAACAATGATGATGATGAAAACAGTAACAACAACAACAATGATGATGATGAAAACAGTAATAACAATAACAACAACAACGATGATGATGATGAAAACAGTAATAACAATAACAACAACAACAATAATGATGATGATGAAAACAGTAATAACAATAACAACAACAACAATGATGATGATGAAAACAGTAATAACAATAACAACAACAACAACAATGATGATGATGATGAAAACAGTAATAACAATAACAACAACAACGATGATGATGATGAAAACAGTAATAACAATAACAACAACAATGATGATGATGAAAACACAAATAACAATAACAACAGCAACAATAACGATGATGAAAACAGTAATAACAATAACAACAACAACAATGATGATGATGAAAACAGTAATAACAATAACAACAACAACAACAATGATGATGATGAAGACACAAATAACAATAACAACAACAACAATGATGATGATGAAAACAGTAATAACAATAATAACAACAACAACAATAATGATGATGAAAACATTAATAACAATAACAACAACAACAATGATGATGATGAAAACAGTAATAACAATAACAGCAACAATGATGATGATGAAAACAGTAATAACAATAACAACAACAACAATGATGATGATGATGAAAACAGTAATAACAATAACAACAACAACAACAACAACGATGATGATGAAAACAGTAATAACAATAACAGCAACAATGATGATGATGAAAACAGTAATAACAATAACAACAACAACAATGATGATGATGATGAAAACAGTAATAACAATAACAACAACAACAACAATAATGATGATGAAAACAGTAATAACAATAACAACAACAACAATGATGATGATGAAAACAGTAATAACAATAACAACAACAACAACAATGATGATGATGAAAACACAAATAACAATAACAACAACAACAATAATGATGATGATGAAAACACAAATAACAATAACAACAACAATAATGATGATGATGAAAACACAAATAACAATAACAACAACAACAATGATGATGATGAAAACAGTAATAACAATAACAACAACAACAATAATGATGATGATGAAAACACAAATAACAATAACAACAACAACAATAATGATGATGATGAAAACACAAATAACAATAACAACAACAATAATGATGATGATGAAAACAGTAATAACAATAATAACAACAACAATAATGATGATGATGAAAACACAAAAAGCAATATCAACAGCAACAATAATGATGATGATGAAAACAGTAATAACAATAACAACAACAACAATGATGATGATGAAAACACAAATAACAATAACAACAGCAACAATAACGATGATGAAAACAGTAATAACAATAACAAAACAGTAATAACAATAACAACAACAATAACGATAAACACAACAACAATAATGATGAAAACAATAGTAACGATAACAATAACGATGAACACAATAATAACAATAACAACAGCAATAATGATGAAAACAATATCAACAATAACAACAACAATAACGATGAACACAATAATAACAACAACAACAACGATGATGATGATGATGAGCACAATCATAACAATAACAACAACAACAATATTGATGATGAAAACAATAATAATAACAATAACAACAACAATAATAATAATGACAATAATAATAATAATAATAATAATACTAACAACAGCAATAACAGAGACAGACAGAGGGAACTATATTACGGTAAGACAAATCTGCTGGGCTAAGTTTGAAGTTCTCTACTAGAGTTCTTGGCGATGTCTTGGTGCTGTTGCCGTATAACCACAAACACTTTCACACAGTTGTTCCCCAGCATAAAACGGTCTGCTTGTGTCGTGTGTTGGCACACTGTTTGGTTTATTCCTGATTTGAAAAGGAAAAAAAAAAAAAAATCAGTTTGGTGTGGGTGAAGTTTGCCTTTGACTCTTTCTCTCTCTCTCTTCCGCCTGTGTGTGTGTGTGTGTGTGTGTGTGTGTGTTTGCGCGCGCGTGTGCGTGCGTGCGTGTGTGTGTGTGTGTGTGTGCGCGCGCGCGTCTGTGCGCCGTGTGCGTGCGAAGCAGCCGGCAGCAGCAGCAGTAATAGTAGTAGTAGCAGTAGCAGTAACAGTAGTAGTGTTGTGTATAAAATAAAATTTTTAAAAAATTAAAGAAGGAAAAAAAAAAACAACAACTGTAAGCAGCCTGCCTTATTTAATATCTTTTCAACACGCACCAAGCACTTGGACTGCAAACTACATTTCAAAAGACTTTCATCCCCAAACCATGAATGTGGTTAATACGATGGAGCGTGGAATTACGTGATTATGATTTTCATGCTTCAATTTGTTCTCTGTTTCATAGAAACAATAATTTCAGTAAAAGAAAATAAAGATCTTGATCACTTCCTGAAACGACAGCGATATTCTACGTTCCAACTCTCTGCCTCTCGTATGTCTGAGAGCAGCACGACAGACAACAACCGCCAACTACTATCCTTGCGCCCGTTTTGAGGCAGGCATGCACGCACACTCACTCACACAGACACACAGACACACACGAACACACACCACATATCACACACAGTCACACACACACACACACACACACACACACACACACACACCACATATCACACACAGTCACAGTCAAAGACAAGGACACAGAAACACACCACACACACACACCACATATCACACAGTCACAGTCAAAGACACAGACACAGAAACACACCACACACACACACCACATATCACACACAGTCACAGACACAGACAGACAGACACACACACACACACACACACACACACACACACACACACACACCACATATCACACACAGCCACAGTCACAGACCCAGAAACAAACCCACACCACAAACCCACACCCACTCACACACACACACATAGTGGGTACAACCACAAACCAAACATCTGCACAAGTTCAGACGCTCCCTCAGTCTCACCTACACCTGTATTACCTCACCTGGGCTGGAGTAGAGGATGAGAGGGGTGAGGGAAATGGTGGGGGTGGGACAGAGGCAAGAAGGGGGACTGAGGGTGAGGGGGTGGGGGGGAAGGAGGACGGGGAGGGGGTGGGAGGTGGGGGTAGGCTAAGGAAAACAACAATACTATCAGACTGTGCTGGGGGAAAATAAAATGCTATCAGGCTGTTGGAGATCTGATACCGTGATCATCGGCAGCTGTTGGGAGCTTCCAACTTCCTCCTCAGCTTTCTGTTCATCCTGTACTCAGTGTTCTTTGGGGGGAAAAAAAGATCTGCCTACACTTCAATCAGACAGAGAGACAAGGGAAAGGAGTAGGGAGGGGGCGGGGGGTGGTGGGGGGGGGGAGTAAAGAGTCATGCGCAAGAGGGCGTGAGCGGTTGGAGGGGGGGGGGGGAGAGAAATATCGAGGCGGTAGGGCTATAAAGAAAAGACACAAGACAAAAATGTGAATATCATTATTGTTATCATTATTGTTTTCACCATCATTATCATTTTCTTTTCTTTTTTTTCTCTCCCGTATTGTGCTCCCATGGTCCTGCTTCCGTTGTTAACAGGGTGTTGTTTTTGTTTTTTTTTAATCATAGAGGAGCCCACCAAAGAAGAAAAATAACGTGCTTGGAAAAGGATTTTCTGGCACGAGAAATAAACACAACAATTCAGTAAAAAATACAGGCACAGTGACGAACGGACCAGTCAACCCATCAACCACACAGACAACAGAGGAAGGCACACACACACACACACACACACACACACACACACACACACACTCTCTCACACACACACACGCACACACACACACACACACACACACACACACACACACACCACATATCACACACAGTCACAGACCCAGAAACAAACCCACACCACAAACCCACACCCACTCACACACGCACACATATTGGGTACAACCACAAACCAAACATCTGCACAAATTCCGACGCTCTCTCAATCTCACCTACACCTGTGTTACCTCACCTGGGCTGGAGTAGAGGATGAGAGGGGTGAGGGAAATGGTGGGGGTGGGACAGAGACAAGAAGGGGGATTGAGGGTGAGGGGGCGGGGGGAGGAGGACGGGGAGGGGGTGGGGGGTGGGGGGGGGTAGGCTAAGGAAAACAACAATACTATCAGACTGTGCTGGGGGAAAATAAAATGCTATCAGGCTGTTGGAGATCTGATACCGTGATCATCGGCAGCTGTTGGGAGCTTCGAACTTCCTCCTCAGCTTTCTGTTCATCCTGTACTCAGTGTTCTTTGGGGGGAAAAAAATATCTGCCTACACTTCAATCAGACAGAGAGACAAGGGAAAGGAGTAGGGAGGGAGGGGGCGGGGGTGGTGGAGGGTAAGAGTCATGCGCAAGAGGGCGTGAGCGGTTGGAGGGGGGGAGAGGGGGGGGGAGAAATATCGAGGCGGTAGGGCTATAAAGAAAAGACACAAGACAAAAATGTGAATATCATTATTGTTATCATTATTGTTTTCACCATCATTATCATTATTCTTTTCTTTTCTTCTTTTTTTCTCCCGTATTGTGCTCCCATGGTCCTGCTTCCGTTGTTAACAGGGTTTGTTTTTGGGTTTTTTAATCATAGAGGAGCCCACCAAAGAAGAAAAATAACGTGCTTGGAAAAGAATTTTCTGGCACGAGAAATAAACACAACAATTCAGTAAAAATACAGGCACAGTGACGAACGGACCAGTCAACCCATCAACCACACAGACAACAGAGGAAGGCACACACACACACACACACACACACACACACACACACACACACACACACACACACAACACACACACACACACACACACACACGCACACACACACACACACACACAAACGACAGAGATATACAAACAGCCTGACAGACGGACTAGCTGATTGACAGGGTGACTTATGAACACACTGTATAGTAATAGCAGGAAAGACACTGAACAAAATAATTCCAAAGGAAAACACTTTTTGTCTTCCAATTTCACAATATGCAGTTCAGCCACCGACAACCAGATACTGTATTAGAAAAAAAGAAAAGAAAAGGTGTACATGTATATGTGTCTGTGTGTACATACATCCGTGCACCCATGCATATTATTCATGAATGTCTTCATCTGGTACATGTAAGCACGCACACTTGCATGTGAGCAGGTGTTTATGTGCGTGCGTGCGTGCGCGCATTGAGGCGCCGGAACTTGTGTCCGCACATAGGACAAAAATGCACGCTGACTGTAGATGGCATATGAGTGATCATAATGTCAAAACCATACCTTTTCGCGGCGGCGATAGAACTGACAGTCCAACTCGTTCCCCAACAACTGGAAACGTGGGAATTACGAAATGGGAACACTTCTGTCGACCTTGACCTCTTTTACCTCTGGCTTCTGACTCCCAGACCCTCTCGTTCCACTTTACCTCCCCCCCCCCTCTCTCTCTCCCCCTCACCCCTCCATGGCACACATCACCAAACTTCCTTGGCCCCTTGGCCCCCAACAACATCTGTCGCACCAAGTCGCTCTTTATTCTCCCTTCCCCTATGCAGGTTAATCATGCAACAGAAGACACACGCACACACGGATGCACGCACACGCATACATGTGCATACACACACACGCACGCGCGCGTGCACACACACAAAGATTGACACATACACAACTCAACTGTAGCACAACAAAGTCACTTGAAATGAGGAAAACAGCAGGACAAATCATCTCTCTTATTTTGTAAAGATTCTGACAGAGAACTTCAAGATCTAATACAATAAAACAGAAAAAAAACCCACAAAAATACAAACAATATTACAACAACAACAACAACAACAAAATGAAAACAAAAAAAAAGAAGAAGAAAGAGACAGAAAGAAAGAAAGGAAAATGAATAATATAGGGGGAAAAAAATCATACAAATTACGAGGGAGGGGGGGCGAATCAAAACATATGAAATCAGAAAACACACACACACACACACACACACAATAACCACAGTTGGAAGGTGGTAGAGGCAGCAATCAAGGGAAAGGGGAGGTAGCATGGGGGGGGGGGGGGAATGAATGGGGGTGGGAAGACAGCAAGAGAGAGAAGGGGTGGGGAGAGAGAGAGGGGGCGGGGGGTGAGAAAGAGAGAGCGGGAGTGGGTAGAGGACAGAGAGGGAGAGTGGGGTGGAGAAAGAGAGAGAGGGGGGAGGGGGATGGAGAGAAAGGGGTTGGTAGGGGGAGAAAGAGAGAGCGTGAGTGGGTAGAGGACATCGACAGAGAGAGAGGGAGGGAAAGTGGGGTGGAGAGAGAGAGGGGGGGGGTAAGAGAGAGGGGGTGGGGGTGGGGAGAAAGGGGGTTGTTGGGGGAGAAAGAGAGAGAGGGAGAGGGAAGAGGACAGAGAGAGAGAGAGAGGGAGGGAGAGTGGGGTGGGGAAAATGAGCGAGGGAGAAATGGAGAGACAAAGACAGACAGGCAGGCATGCAAGAGGGCAGACAGACAGAGACAGACACAAACAGCAAAAGAACGTATATCTTTATATATATACACACACACACACACACACACACACACACACACACACACACACACACACACACACACACACACACACACAAACCAAGAATGAAACTTCATTTCGAAAAGATAGGATGAAAACCATCGAAAAACCGGAACAAAATGAACAGAAAACAAGAACAATATGCATACACACACAAAAACAAAATAATTAAATTATACTTTATTAAAAGGGGAGCAAAGGTGCTTGAAGTGCTCGCACGTGCTCTATCACTGACAAAACAGTTGTACTTTGTGGACGCGCCAAAGTTCGTTCGAGCAAACCTTTCGATGTATTGTGAAGCATGGTTACAGACAGTTTAGAGAGAAAAAACCATAATCATGATGTAAAACAAGAGTGCGGGAGATACGAGGCAGCTGTGGTGACAAAAAAACTGAGAAAGCAGATAAGAGACAGACAGACAGACAGACAGAGACAGAGAGAGAGAGACAGAGAGAGAGAGAGAGAGAGAGAGAGAGAGAGAGAGAGAGAGTGGACGGAAACGAAACGAAACGAAACGGAACGAAATTTTATTTCACCAGGGAAATAAGATAAGCAAGTACATATGTTTTTTTCCACCCAGCTCTGGACAAAAAACAACAACAAAAAAACAAAAAAAAACCCAAAAAACACACGCACAAATACGCAAATATCAAGTAGAAGAAAATAAATTTAAAGTACTAGATCAAAAAAAAAAAAAAAAAAAAAAAAGGGGGGGGGGGTGAATAAAAGGGGAGGGGGGGGAGGAATATTCCATCGACCATAAACAAAATTACATACACACTCGCGCACTCGGGGAAAACAATGTTACATAGAGAGACAGAAAAAACAAACAGACAAACAACAAAAACCAACCAAACAAACAAAAAACAGTCAGGCATCATACACTACTCGCACACAGACAAACTAGAACATCAGTGACAGAACCAAACATTATCAGAAAAAAAAGACAGACAGACAGACAGACAGACAGAGAGAGAGAGAGAGAGAGAGAGAGAGAGAGAGAGAGAGAGAGCACTGAGACAGACAAACAGACAGACAGAGAGATACAGACAGACAGATTGACAAACTGATAGGCAGACAGAGAGAGAGAACAATTGAAAAAAAAGAGAGAAAAAAAGAGAGCACCAACAATGAAACTTCATTTCAAAAAGACAGGATGAAAAAAAATTTAAAAATTAAAAAACCCAAACTCAATACGAAATCATGAAACGAACACTCTATGTTCTCACACCCAAAATATAACCACCCTGACGAAATGAAATCCTCTTCTTTAACTCTCTCCATACGAACGGCGAAAGAGACGACATAAACAGCGTTTCACCCCAATTACCATCATCAAAATATTGCAAGCGGGAGGCTCTTATACTGAAAAGGTAAAATGGTGACAAAGAAAACCACAATTCTGACGACGGAAGCTAAAGGTTGGGTCATTCAGACACCCACTGGACATCCGAGGGGTCTGTGTAGAGGAGAAGAGAAGACTGGCTGTACTGATTGAGTTAAAGAACTGGGTATAGGGACGGATGGGGCCTGTAGAAAACTCACACGTGTTCTAAACATCACTTATAGAAAAGACGCCGTCTTTCCCATTCTAGTTCCGTGTTGTGGGTGTGTGTGCCTGCCAAATGGTCGGTCGGTCGTTCGAGCGGTTCTTTGAAGAAGTGTAAAACATGGTTACGGACAATTTAGCGAGGGGTGCAGTGAAACAGAACGTGTAAGCGATTGGAGAGAAGAGGCGGGATGACTGAAAGTGGAAGAGATACAGTGCTGCAGAGAAAGAGAGAGAGAGAGAGAGGGAAAAACGAAACGAAACGAAACGAAATGTTTTATTCAAATAAAGACCATAGCCCCTTACTGAAGGGGTGTGATACATATACAGTGGAATATAGGAAATAATAATAACAGTCATACTGAATACCACAGCAACATACTTTGTATACCATAAATTGCACAAAATCAAAGTCAAACAAAAACACAACAGCAATATACCACACATGTCATAAAATACACTGACAAGAAACAACAACAACAACAACAAAAACTAAGATATCATAGCAGTCAACCTTTTCAAACATTTCTAAATATATAAACTGCGAGCCCACCAAGGGTAGTTTCATTTATGGATGACAAGTTCAATCTAAAACTATAAGGGCTGTGTGTGTGTGTGTGAGAGAGAGAGAGAGGGGGGGAGAGAGAGAGACAGACAGACAGTGTGTGTGTGTGTGTGTGTGTGTGTGTGTGTGTGTGTGTGTGTGTGACAGAGAGAGAGAGAGACAGACAGACAGAGAGGAGCAGAGAGAAGGCGGATGGAATAAGGAAGAAGGACAGCCGGAGGGAGTGATGCACAATGACAGAAAGAAATCAAGTCCCGAAGGGAGAGAGAAACACAAACAGACATAGAGACAGAACGGACAGGGAAAGGGATACGGGCAATCAGGCTTAAAATAAACCACAGGAAACACCCACACACCCACAACACTTCAGCAAAACTAGTTTCGATTTTTAGCACACACAAAAAAAAAAGAAAAAAGAAAAAGACAGGAAGCAGCGCATCACGTAACCCACTCATGACAAGTGTATCTTTCAATTCCAACTGACGTTCCTGACCTGAACCAATCACACATCACATCCCCACTCCATCCACCCTTCCGACTTCCACTCCAGTTGTTTTTTTTTTCATCCCCCCCCCCCCCACCACCACCCGCACCCCCAATTCCAACAGCGACGGTACAGTTAAGAATCAAGCCTGAAATTCATTATTCAATTTTTCTTATATTTTTTATTTGAATCAGATCTGACCCAGGTAAACACGTCTATTCAATACTGAACCTGGCTTTCGGCCGATGTCAAAGGGAATGGCGCACTTAGTGGCAACAAGTTACTCACAAATGACACCACCACCACCACTACTACTACTACTACTACTGCTGCTGCTGCTGCTGCTAATAATAATAATAATAATAGTAATAACAATACAAGTTATAATTACTGGCCGCAGCGCCTGGCTGTCCATAAGGGAGTTCTGGCGTTTGAGAAAAAGCGTCTTCAGAACCTGGACCAGAAGCGTCCATCCGGCAAAAGAGGAGAGACGAGAGGCCCATCACCTGCTGTTGTCTGCCCACAGCGTGGCCGGCCGCATTTCACGTTGTGCGTCTGCCGTCTGTCTGTGTTCTCATCTCCAGAGTCACTGACGTCTTCACTGTTCACGAAGGAAGGACTTCCACGACATCCGTGAAGACAATGTTGATGTTGGGCACTGAGTAACGCCTTGCCTTGCCTTGCCTTGCCTTGCCTTGCCTCGCCTTGCTTTGCCTTCCCTCGCCTTGCTTTGCCTTCCCTCGCCTTGCTTTGCCTTGCCTTGCTTTGCCTTCCCTCGCCTTGCTTTGCCTTGCCTTGCCTTGCCTTGCCTTGCTTTGCTTTGCCTTGCCTTGCCTTGCCTTGCCTTGCCTTGCCTTGCCTTGCCTTGCCTCGCCTTGCTTTGCCTTGACGCAGTGGGGTCCTAACAGTGTCTGTATGGTGGCGGAACAGTCAGTTCCTTGCGGAGTGGGAGAGCGCCAGCAGTCTGTGTTGAAGACCTTGCTTCGGAAACGTGATGGGACAGGATCGGCAGCAACAACTGACATCGACACTCGATGCTCTGTCCCTGTCACTGGTCCCGTGGTGTGGTCGCAAGGGGAGCTCATCATCACCAACATTCTCTTTAAAAATTCTGTTGGTCGTGAGACAGGGCACGACTCAAGATGGTTTATAGTTAATACACGGGAATAGAAATTAACTTTGAGACAACTGCCAAAATAAAATAAAATAAATAAATCAATTAATTAAAAAAATAAAATAAAATGAAATACAAATAAACAGAAGCTTAGTCAGATAAGAAAAATGTAAATCAAGATAAAATCACACACACAAGCACACACACACACACACAAACACACACACACACACACACACACACACACACGATATTCTCCTCCTCCCACCTCTAACCCACAAACCCACTGCCTTCCTCTCCCATTTTCCCCTTCGTCAAAATAATATTATGATGCTTCCCTCCTCCTCTGTCTGGCTTGCTGGATCCCCTCTTCCACTGTCTGCACCCAGTGCAAATCATAACAGAAGAAAGAAAAGAAAAAAAAAAAGAAACAGAAAAAAAAAAGTGGTGGTGATGGTGTGAGAGGGGCTGGCGATGAACAGAATACCTGTGGTGCTCCCACGTGCTCAAAACATCACAGAGCAAAGGCGTCACCTCCCAGACTTTTTTTTTTTTTTTTTCCCTCTGTGGCCGTGCCAAAGGTTCGCTTGAGTGGCTCTTTCATGTCGTGTAAAAAACACCGTTCCGTGTTGTTTGTATTAATGGTGGGCTCATCCCGGCATCCATGCCACACAGAACCTTCGGCTCTTGTGTCGTTCCGCCTAATGCCGGCGTGATGGAGTAAGAGAATGCACTGTTTACGGAGAGTTCAGTGAGGCGAAACTGTTTGTGACGAGACCCGTACGGAGTGAGGAACGGTGTGTGGGTAGTAGTGGAGAGGTAGGTAGGTGGTGGTGGTGGAAGCGGAGAAAGAGACAGACATGGGGATAGAGAGAAACAACGTTAGAGATAAGAGGGGGAGAGTGGGGGCGGTGGGGGGCAGGGGCGGGGGGGGGGGGGGGGACAAAATGGATAAATGGAGAGAGAGACAGACAGACAGATACGGATACGGATACGGATAGTTTATTCAATAAAGGCCATGGCCCCTCATGAAGGGGGTACAATGAATCAACAATCTAAATCAAAACCTTACAAATTACAGAAGTGAATAATAAACTGCAAACAATAATCCACAAATTGGATAATACACAACTAATAATAATTAACTACATAATACACTGCGAAACTTAAAAGCCTTATATAAGTAAATAGCAAACTGTTTTATAATAGTTTCGTTAGTTGATGACATAAGCATGGCAAGTCGAAATAAAGTAGGGTGTCTATAATATTTTTGTGGAATCCACTCATGTCTAAGGTCATTCAAAGCAGGGCAACACAACACAAAGTGAAGTTCGGACAGAGACAGAGAGAGACAGAGAGAAAGGGGGGGAGGTGGAAGAGATCGAGACAGGTCGACACAAACACGGTAATCAAATAAACGGAGAGAGAAGACGGGGTGAGGTGGAGACTGAACCACATAGAGAAATCCATTACTGTAAGTGGGTGGTGGGGAATAAGGGGGTGGGGAGTGCGGGGGGGGTGGAGGTGGGGGAAGCAAAGAAAGAAAGAGACGGAGATAGAGACAGACAGACAGACAGCGACAGAGGGACAGAGAGACACAAAGAGAGAGTCAGAGAGAGACAAGCAGACAGACAGATACAGATGGAGAGAGAGAGAGGAGATCACAGAAAACACCACAGCCTTTAGCATCACAACAAACTGAATCGATTTTCGGCAAACAGCAGGAAGCACAACATTACATAATCACTCTCCACAAGTGTACCCTTCACTTTCAACTGAGGTGCTTGGCCCAAAACCTATCACACCACACACCACACACACACATGCCCCCCCCTCCTCTCCACCCTTCTCCCCCACCCCACCCTTGTGTTTTTATCCCGTTGGCGGTGTTTCAGATAAGCCATCAGCCTGAAATTCCCTTTTGAAATCAGACGTTACCCATGTATGTATACACGTCTGTTAACACCCCCACTGAGCTTGGCTTTCGGCCAAGGTGAAAAAAGAAAAGGCGCACTTCATAGCAACAGGTAACTCAGAAATACTCATGATGATGACGACGATGATGATGTTGATGATGATAATAAATAAATAAACAAAATTGATTTAATGTTATCATTATCAGTACTGGCTTGTTGGACTGTCAAAGTCAAAAGTCAAACTCAAAATAGTTTAATTTGTTAAGCCCTTGGCCCAGACAAATGTTCACATTCGTGGAGGTACTGAATACAATTAATGAACTCATACATTCCTTGGCTTGTTGGCCTCTGTGTGTGTGTGTGTGTGTGTGTGTGTGTGTGTGTGTGTGTATGCGTGCGTGTGTGTGTATGCGTGCGTGCGTGTCTGTGTGTGCGAGAGAGAGAGAGAGAGAGAGAGAGTGTGTGTGTGTGTGTGTGTGAATACAGAGGACCTACCTAACACTCCAACGACACCACCACCACGACAATGTAAGATGAGCAGCGAAAATACCCTTTTTTTTCTTCTTTTTTTTTTAAATTAAATTTTTATGATGCGGGTCTGTGATTCGAACCCTC
>NC_134882.1:15996414-16003914 GCF_041734735.1 Babylonia areolata
ACACACACCTGAGACCATGCACATTACCTGACCGCTTTCTCAGTCTGACCAAACCAAAGATCCCCTGGGGACGACTTTCCCGTGGGTATGGACTCTTTTGGTATGACGCTGGAGCAGACGCCCGATCAGGACGCCAGTGTCCACAGGTCCAGTCCCATCCATACACAGACCGGGAATTTTTGCTGCCCCCCCCTCCCACCCGGTACCCCCTCCGACCTGGCTTGAGTGCTAATCTTTTTGGCTAGGGCGATAAACCGAGGTCCCGTGTGCAGCATGCACTTATCGCACGTACGCAAATTTCGGCAGAAGAATCCACTTTGCTGGTAAAAATAAATACACTTGCATATTATAAAAACAAACTCTCCCCCCCCCAACCACACACACACACAAGCACGCGCGCGCGCACACACACACACACACACACACACACACACAATCCACTGCAGTGCTGTGGTGCTCCGTGACTGTAAAGCTCTCAGAATCTCTGGAATCCGTGTCCATTTCTCCATGGTACAAGTGCACATGCAGCATTCGGACAGCCACACGGGCCAACAGATACGTGCCCCCTCCTAAGTACCCTCACAGACACACACTGACACATACATGAAGAAGCAAATACAGGCACACACGCACGCACACCGCCAACACACACACACACACACACCGAAGACACAAACTTAAAAGTATCTGTGATTTTTTTGACTAGTGACAGCTGCACGTGAGACACGTACACACACACACAAACACACACACACACATACCGAAGACACCAACTTAACGGTATCTGTGATTTCTTTGACTGGTGACAGCTGCACGTGAAACACGTACGGTTTATGTGCAAGCCCCGAGCAAACGCACCCGAGTTGCTGCTGCTGCTGCTGCTGCTGCTGCTCTGCATGTATCCATCTCCCCCGTGTTTTGTACCTGTCTCCCCACAGTCTGAGGCAAAATGCCTCCGACCTTTCTCATGCATACCTGCTTCTCCTCTGCCGTTAAAACGGCGAACAGCAACAAGACAGCTGTCATCAGTTAACAGAACCAGAAACATATATACATATATCTGAACCTGACAAGAGGTGGAGAAAAGGGGTGATTTCAGCATCTCACACACTGTCGCAAGACATTTTCTCCTTTCCCCAAATGCCAAGGGCTAGAAGAAAAATGTGCAAGATACTCATGTATAATTATTCCTGCGTTCGTGTGTCTCCCTGTCTGTCTGTTTGTCTCCCTGTCTGTCTGTTGGTCTCTTTGGAGTGTGTGTGTGTGTGTGTGTGTGTGTGTGTGCGTGTGTGTGTGTGTGTGTGCGTGCGTGCGTGCGTGCGTGCGTGCGTGTGTGTGTGTGTATGCAAGCGTTGACTTAGCGAATGTGTGCACGTATGTGTGCATGCGTTGATTAAGCAAATGTGTGTGTGTGTGTGCGTGAATGCATGCGCTTGAACGTGTATGTATGTGTGTGTGTGTGCGCGCGTGCGCGCATGCGTGAGTAAGCGTGTGTACACGCTGGTGTGTTCACGAGTGTGCAGCAGCGAGCAGACAATCACATGAGGTCTTTGGTAGGATTGCTTGGAAGTGTTTCTTTGATGATGGCAGGAACCCCCCACCTCCCACCCCCCACCCCCAGTCCCCCCCCGCCTTCAACCATCTCCACACACCCCACCTATCCCGTCATTTCTCCCCACCCCATGTTCACGGTCTTTGTCTTTTAAACCTAGTTATAAATCATTATAAGACAACCGTCCCTACTTCATATCAATGGAAAATCAAATCAAATAAACAAAAAAATATATGATGAAAGAAACAAACAACAACGAATTTTTTTTTTTTTTAAAGAAAAAGAAAAAAAAGAGCCTTGATCACATGATCTGACAGCTGTGAGTTCTGCCAAAACCTGCTGACGTAGGGGAAAGGATAGAGAAAAGGGTAATGGGTTGGGGGAGATGCGATCATTTATTGTTTTCTACGCACTTATTAATGGAACAAATCTTTATAGGGGTTGGGGGAGATGCGATGATTTATTGTGTTTTCTACGCACTTACAATGGAACAAATCTTTATAGGGGTTGGGGGAGATGCGATGATTTATTGTGTTTTCTACGCACTTACAATGGAACAAATCTTTATGGGGGTTGGGGTAGGTGCGATGATTTATTGTTTTCTACACACTTACAATGGAACAAGTATTTATATGGGTTGGGGTTGGGGGAGATGCGATGATTTTTTGTGTTTTCTACGCACTTACAATGGAACAAATCTTTACAGGGGTTGGGGGAGATGCGATGATTTATTGTGTTTTCTACGCACTTACAATGGAACAAATCTTTATAGGGGTTGGGGGAGATGCGATGATTTATTGTGTTTTCTACGCACTTACAATGGAACAAATCTTTACTGGGGTTGGGGGAGATGCGATGATTTATTGTGTTTTCTACACACTTACAATGGAACAAATCTTTACCGGGGCTGGGGGAGATGCGATGATTTATTGTGTTTTCTACACACTTACAATGAAACAAGTCTTTCTAGGGGTTGGGGTTGGGGGAGATGCAATGATTTTTTGTGTTTTCTACGCACTTACAATGGAACAAATCTTTGTAGGGGTTGGGGGAGATGCAATGATTTTTTGTGTTTTCTACGCACTTACAATGGAACAAATCTTTGTAGGGGTTGGGGGAGATGCGATGATTTATTGTGTTTTCTATGCACTAACAATGAAACAAATCTTTGTGGGGGTTTGGGGGAGATGCGATGATTTATTGTGTTTTCTACACACTTACTAATGGAACAAATCTTTAAAGGGGATGGGGTTGGGGGAGATGCGATGATTTATTGTGTTTTCTACACACTTACTAATGGAACAAATCTTTAAAGGGGTTGGGGTTGGGGGAGATGCGATGATTTATTGTGTTTTCTACGCACTTACAATGGAACAAATCTTTAAAGGGTTGGGGGAGATGCAATGATTTATTGTTTTCTACGCACTTACAATGGAACAAATCTTTATGGGGGTTGGGGTTGGGGGAGATGCGATGATTTTTTTTTTTCTACAAACTTACAATGGAACAAGTCTTTGTAGGAGTTGGGGGAGATGCGATGATTTATTGTTTTCTACGCACTTACAATGGAACAAATCTTTAAAGGGTTGGGGGAGATGCAATGATTTATTGTTTTCTACGCACTTACAATGGAACAAATCTTTATGGGGGTTGGGGTTGGGGGAGATGCGATCATTTATTTTTTTTCTACAAACTTACAATGGAACAAGTCTTTGTAGGAGTTGGGGGAGATGCGATGATTTATTGTTTTCTACGCACTTACAATGGAACAAATCTTTATAGGGGTTGGGGGAGATGCGATGATTTATTGTGTTTTCTACGCACTTACAATGGAACAAATCTTTATGGGGGTTGGGGTAGATGCGATGATTTATTGTGTTTTCTACACACTAACAATCGAACAAATCTTTATAGGGGTTGGGGGAGATGCGATGATTTATTGTTTTCTACGCACTTATTAATGGAACAAATCTTTATAGGGGATGGGGGAGATGCGATGATTTATTGTTTTCTACGCACTTATTAATGGAACAAATCTTTAAAGGGGTTGGGGTTGGGGGAGATGCGATGATTTTTTGTGTTTTCTACGCACTTACAATGGAACAAATCTTTATAGGGGTTGGGGGAGATGCGATGATTTATTGTTTTCTACGCACTTACAATGGAACAAATCTTTATGGGGGTTGGGGTAGATGCGATGATTTATTGTTTTCTACACACTTACAATGGAACAAGTATTTATATGGGTTGGGGTTGGGGGAGATGCGATGATTTTTTGTGTTTTCTACGCACTTACAATGAAACAAATCTTTATATGGGTTGGGGGAGATGCGATGATTTATTGTGTTTTCTACACACTTACAATGAAACAAGTCTTTCTAGGGGTTGGGGTTGGGGTTGGGGGAGATGCAATGATTTTTTGTGTTTTCTACGCACTAACAATCGAACAAATCTTTATAGGGGTTGGGGGAGATGCGATGATTTATTGTTTTCTACGCACTTACAATGGAACAAATCTTTATAGGGGTTGGGGGAGATGCGATGATTTATTGTTTTCTACGCACTTACAATGGAACAAATCTTTATAGGGGTTGGGGGAGATGCGATGATTTATTGTGTTTTCCACGCACTTACAATGGAACAAATCTTTATAGGGGATGGGGGAGATGCGATGATTTATTGTGTTTTCTACACACTAACAATCGAACAAATCTTTATAGGGGTTGGGGGAGATGCGATGATTTATTGTTTTCTACGCACTTACAATAGAACAAATCTTTATAGGGGTTGGGGGAGATGCGATGATTTATTGTTTTCTACGCACTTACAATGGAACAAATCTTTATAGGGGTTGGGGGAGATGCGATGATTTATTGTGTTTTCTACGCACTTACAATGGAACAAATCTTTATAGGGGATGGGGGAGATGCGATGATTTATTGTGTTTTCTACACACTTACTAATGGAACAAATCTTTAAAGGGGTTGGGGTTGGGGGAGATCGATGATTTATTGTGTTTTCTACGCACTTACTAATGGAACAAATCTTTAAAGGGGTTGGGGTTGGGGGAGATGCGATGATTTATTGTGTTTTCTACGCACTTACTAATGGAACAAATCTTTAAAGGGGTTGGGGTTGGGGGAGATGCGATGATTTATTGTGTTTTCTACGCACTTACTAATGGAACAAATCTTTAAAGGGGTTGGGGTTGGGGGAGATGCGATGATTTATTGTGTTTTCTACACACTTACTAATGGAACAAATCTTTAAAGGGGTTGGGGTTGGGGGAGATCGATGATTTATTGTGTTTCTACGCACTTACAATGGAACAAATCTTTATAGGGGATGGGGGAGATGCGATGATTTATTGTGTTTTCTACGCACTTACAATGGAACAAATCTTTGTAGGGGTTGGGGGAGATGCGATGATTTATTGTGTTTTCTACGCACTTACAATGGAACAAATCTTTGTGGGGGTTGGGGGAGATGCGATGATTTATTGTGTTTTCTACGCACTTACAATGGAACAAATCTTTCTGGGGGTTGGGGGAGATGCGATGATTTTTTGTGTTTTCTACGCACTAACAATCGAACAAATCTTTACTGGGGTTGGGGGTTGGGGAAGATGCGATGATTTATTGTGTTTTCTACGCACTTACAATGGAACAAATCTTTGTAGGGGTTGGGGGAGATGCGATGATTTATTGTGTTTTCTACGCACTTACAATGGAACAAATCTTTGTGGGGGTTGGGGGAGATGCGATGATTTATTGTGTTTTCTACGCACTTACAATGGAACAAATCTTTGTGGGAGTTGGGGGAGATGCGATGATTTTTTGTGTTTTCTACGCACTAAGAATCGAACAAATCTTTACTGGGGTTGGGGGTTGGGGAAGATGCGATGATTTATTGTGTTTTCTACGCACTTACAATGGAACAAGTCTTTATAGGGATTGGGGTTGGGGGAGATGCGATGATTTAATGTGTTTTCTACGCACTTGCAATGGAACAAATCTTTATAGATGTATCATCATACTTCCCTTAGCAAAGACAACCGAGAAACGATTAGCTCGTTGTGAACTGAGAAGAGGAAGAGAGAAAGAGACACTCAGGGAAGAGAAAGAGAGAGAGGGAGGGATGGAGGGAGAGAAAGATTAGGAGAGGCAGACTGACAGAGACAAGAGACAAAGAGCTAGAGACTACTGAGATGTAGTGTGCAGGTCAATGGGTGGGACAGAATGAAGAGTAAGAGACTGCGGAAGAAGATGGGGTGGGTGGGGGAAATGTGTGTGTGGTGGGGGCCGGGGGCGGGGGTTGGTGGGGGGTGGGGGGGGGGGGGCAGCGGGAAATGTAAGAGGGTAGGGGTAGGGGTGAGGGTAGGGGTGGGAGGGTAGGGAGCCAAGCTCATCAAAAGGATAACGACGTGGAAGCGCCAAGAGTTGAAAAGAGCTCAACATGTTTTTTCTTTGAAATTCAGCCAAACAAGCCGCCTTTGGGTGATAACGCTGCTACCACCGGGAGGGAGAGAGCAGAGGGGTGGGGGTGGGGGTGGTAAGTGAAGGGAGGCGGGGGGGGGGGGGGGGGGGGATGGAAGGGAGACAAGACAGGGATGGGGAAAGAAACATACAGCAAGCCAGAGAAGCAAATTAACTGTGGGAGAGCGAGCGAGCGAGCGAGAGAGAGAGAGAGAGAGAGACAGACAGACAGACAGACAGACAAGCAGGCTGGCAGACAGACCGACTGACAAAAAGAGACAGAGTCAGAGACAGAGACAGACAGATCAAGACAGAGAGAAAAACAGCGATCAAAAACAAATGGGAGAAAAAAAAAAAAAAAAAAAATGCTAAGAACTTCACATCCAATTAACGGGGGGAAAAAACATCACAAATAATATAGGAACACACACACACACAGGAGTTATTGCTTACTTGCTTTATTTATTGCCGGCTATCTTGATCAACATATAAACATTTATTTCCGAACGGACTTCTCTGATCCTCTGGCTGATTAAACGGTTGCGTAACTGCATGATTACCATTGTTTTTGTTTGTTTGTTTCTGTCTCTGTATCTTCCGAGGTGTCTCAGTGGTATTGATCCCCTTCTATTCTGCAAAACACTGCTCACACATCCACGAACTATCTACGTTGCTCAAACGCCTTCCGTCTACAAGAAGCTGTTATCTATCGACTCACCAACCCGAGGCCTACTATCAGGATCAGAACCTGCAGTGATGCTAAAGTTATTTATGCGGTGTATCACTGAAGTGATTCAAAATTATGCTGAACACCTCAGTTTCACAGAAATTCCATCGTTCTGAGCACGGAGGGACTGTATTGTGATGATGACGGGATTTCATACAAAGAAATTTGTTGTGACAAAAAGCAACACAATACAATATAATACAACACGTTACAATACAAAAAAAACACAATGATACAACACAATACAATACAACACAAGACAATGCAAGACAATACAACTGATACGATACGATACGATACTTAAGGACATGGTCGCAGATCCAGAAATAGTAAGCATCTTTCCAAGCTACCTCCCTACCCCTGTTGTTGTTGGCGTCCGTCTGTCTCGGGAGACAATGGAACTCTGCGCCTAGCTCCGTCAAGTTGTTGAGTTGCAGCGCCTTGTGTGGCTGTACAGTCCGATTCTGGATCGGTAGGCTCTGTTGCAGCTGTCGGAGGTGAAAATCGCGCCTGGCTCAGAAGGTACGGATTCTGCCCTCTGTCGTCTGCGCTCTTTTCCCTCTTCCCAGTGCTGTTCTCTCTTCTCGCTCCTCTGGACACATGCCTTCGCGGTCCTTCACCAACTGTTACGATCTTCAACCACCACCTCCCAACCTGCTGGGTCGATGTCGCCTGCCCTCATGTCTCGTTTGCAGACGTCCCTGTAGCGTAGGACAGGTCTTCCTGCAGGTCTGGAACCAGTGACG
>NC_134882.1:16008914-16016414 GCF_041734735.1 Babylonia areolata
ATTTACGCTGAGAAAAAAAACAAAATACAAAAAAAACAAGTAAGCATAACAAGCAAAACCAAGATAATCTTCGATATGAAAAATATGTATCGCTCAATCTTCCATGAACCAAGGTTGGTTGGTTTGTTTTGTTTTGTTTTAAATAATAAATCTTCGCCACCTTGTAAAAAAAACAACTTAGACTAAAAACTGTAACTGAACAGAACCTGGCCACTCCTCTCCAAGCATGAAATGACCAGCTATGCCAGTATGGGTTTTGGACAGTCCCAGAGAAGGATCGAATCGTTGTCGTGGAGTTCAACTTCCTGTTGGCCTGCGTCCTAAAGGCCAAGTTGTTCAGAGCTGGGACCTTGGTGCTGTCAACATTTCGAAGAATCGAACGATCCCGGACCAGCAGCCAGGTCACAAGCAGAACCCACAGTTAAGAACAGGTCCCAATTCCGTTCACAGACTGACCACTGACTGACCACTGACTGACCGATGACTGACTGAATACTGTTGCTGATGGGGGAGAGAGCAGAGAATAACGACAATGGTGTGGCGTTGTCACCGTTACCCATACCGTTTTCCACTTTACTACAATGTCTCTCATGCTTCTGTGGAAAACTAAAAGATGCTAGCTTTTATTTAGACGACGTTAATCATTACACGATATAAAACAACAACAACAACAATAAAAAGCCAAACAGATGAACTTGATTCATTCAGACTTCTCTGCAAAGTGGCTGACTTAAAAGCGATTAGGCAATCTGCCGAACAGCTGACATATCATCGCGCGCGCGCACACACACACACACACACACACACACACACACAGCACAACACACCTGATTTTTCTTTCTTTTTGACACGAGTAAGACACTGTAGGGAGGTGCCGATACAGAGGTGTCAATGTCTGACCAAGACCATCTGACGCCACACAGACAGACACGGATCGACCAATCAAGCCATCGACCCAGCGTGGCCAGACCAGGCACTGCCATGGGACAGCAGTACCCTGAGGCCTGGCGTGTAACCTCTAATGACTGCTGTGCGGCGATGGGAAGCGATCTGCTGGTGTTAACTCTCTCCATACGAACGGCGAAAGAGACGACGTTAACAGCGTTTCACCCTAATTACCATCATCAAAATATCGCAAGAGGAAGGCTCTTATACCGAAGAGGTGAATGTTGACAAAGAATACCACAATTCTTACGACGGAAGCTAAAGGTTGGGTCATTCAGACACCCACTGGACATCCGAGGGGTCTGTGCAGAGGAGAAGAGAGGACTGAGGCCGTACTGAGTGACTTAAAACCATGCGTGTCTGGGTGCTATTGATGATGGATGAACTGGGTCAGGTCTTACACTGAAAACTGGTTGACCAGACAGACTCTCTCTCTCTCTCTCTCTCTCTCTCTCTCTCAGCAAGCACCACTGGGTGGGGAAGAGAGAGAGAGAGGCAAACAGACAAGGGGGTGGGAGAGAGAGGGGGAAGGAGAGAGAGCGGGAAGGAGAGAAAGAGAAACAGACAGAAAGAAAGGCGGAGGGAGGGAGAGAGAGAGAGGGGGGAGAGGGAGAGAGAGATAAAGAGAGAGAGAGAGAGAGACTGAGACCCAGATCTTTTATTCATTTAAGGCCATGGCCCCATATGAAGAGTGGAAACAACAGAGTTAATACGTGAACAAACAAACAGAAAAAAGGCAAAATATATATACATTGTGGTTACAGAACAATTTTGCGAAGCAGCAACCTCCTTGTACTTAAACGCTTTGTATATAAAAAAAAACCCAACAAAGAAACATTTCAGATGGCACTAATGTCATTAACAAGCTCAGTTTGAATGCAGGAGTTTGTAACACATCACTTTTCTCGGTCGAATGAATTGAAAGAGAGAGAGTGGAGAGAGAGAGAGAGAGGGCGGATATAGAGTGAGTGAGAAAGAGAGACGAAGAGAGACACACACAGAGACGGAGAGAGAGAGAGAGAGAGAGAGAGAGAGAGAGAGAGAGAGAGAGAGAGAGAGAGAGAGAATGAATTTTTAATCCTGAGGATAATAGAGTATGCAAACCATTGCTTTTTTATTTTCATCCAGCCCTCGAAAGGGGACAATGTCAAAAGAAAAGGAATGAAGAAAGACCATAAGAAAGAGCAAATGTCGCTAAACAAATTCATAGAGAGACAAGAAAAGACACAACATTCTTACAAGAGAGAGAGAGCCACACACACACACACACACAGAGAGAGAGAGAGAGAGAGAGAGAGAGAGAGAGAGAGAGAGAGAAGCGTGTGTTTGCATGCATGATGCTGATCATTTTATTTCACGTGTCCTCTCCAGTCCATTATTTCCGTTCATAAGGAGTCGTATTGTCTGTCTCCGTCCGTGGCACGTTTCTGATGCTGAAAATAAATGGTTAGTTCTCATGACGATGATGATGATGGTGCGTGCGCGCCGCGCGCGTGTGTGTGCGTGCGTGCGTGTGTGTGTGTGCGTGTGTGTGTGTGTGTGTGTGTGTGTGTGTGTGTGTGTGTGTGTGTGTGTGTGTGTGTGTGTGTGTGTGTGTGTGTGTTCGTTGTTGTTGATCTTTTATCTGTCCATAAATAGCTAAGAAAAAAACAGTACACACTTTGCCCCTCTACATGGCCCCGCTCACTTGGGGCTGTGCTCGTGCCAAAGCCATCATACTCCCTAACAGTGGATTTCATTCAAACTATGATTCTTTTTTTTTTTTTTTCTTTTTTTTTTAATGTATAACCATCCCCAGTTCACGTCCAGCGACCAGTCCGATCCAGCTATAGAAACTACATAGGACTGTTGATGAAGTTTGTACATCATTTTGAAGAAGGGAGGCAGAAGAAAAGGCGACGTATGTGCAAGACGAAGATATGGCAAATCGTTTGCAAGGAAATAAAATGAGGTGCACCTCGTTTATAGTTTATTCGCTGGGTACGTCCTATGAAAAGTGTTTGCTTCTTGGCCGATCTCTCTCTCTCTCTCTCTCTCCCTCTATTTTTGTAGTGCTCAATCTAAATCAGGAAACTTCATTACAGTCACTTGCAAAATATATTGCCGAAGCGAATAACATGCGACGAAAAAAAAACAACAATAAAGTAGATCAGGTGTTGTTCACTGTGAAAATTGAAATCTGTGTTGACAGTTTCATATGGAAGATACATATGTTATACATTTATATATGTATTTTTTTTTTTTTCTCTACATCACTTTACTTTGGATGGATGGTCGAACTGCATTTAGTGGAACAAATCGACTGATTTCGTTTTGGATTTGGTTTTCATCAATATTATTGATACATTTTGTTATTTGTATTATGAACCCCCATGTCGTTAGGGCTGTAAAACTATTGACATTAAAGTGTTCAGTGTTCTCTCTCTCTCTCTCTCTCTCTCTCTCGCCCGCATGACACTTCACTGACTTGATCAGTTGGCAGCTCGGCGCTTGGCACACTGTATTCAATGCCCAAAACTTTTCCTTAAATCTGAGAAACTAGTCTTCCCAGAAAAAACAACAAAAAAACAAAACAAACAATACTCCCTTCCTTCCAGCCTCTCTCCGTATCTGTATGTCTGTCTGTCTCTAATTCTGTCTATCTCAGTACATGTCTGTCTCTCTCATCCTTTCCCTCTCGCCCTCTCTCTTTCTCTCCTATCAGGCAACTGACATATTTATATTTCATGCTGGAGTTTTTCCTAGTTGTATCTCTACCCGTTAACCCCTGTTGTCCCGCTGGACTTTGATCCACACTTTCCCATTCGAGTTTTAAAATCTTAATCAGACTGAAAACACCGAAGTTCTCTCTCTCTCTCTCTCTCACTCTCTTCCTCTCCATTCCATTCCTCCCTCGATACCAATTTCTCTCCCCCTCTCTGTAACTTCCTCTACCCTTATCTTTCTATTTTCCCCTCTCCCTCTCGACCCATAGTCTCTCTCTCTCTCTCTCTCTCTCTCTCTCTCTCTCACACACACACACACACACACATACATATATACACACATCCATCACCCCATCTCTCTCTCTCTCCCTCCCTCTTCCTCATTCTCTCTGATCAAAGAGATGTCAGTCAGGAGACAATCAGGACTGTCCCGTGTCCTCAGGACCACTCTACACGGACCACCACAGACAGAGGCCTTCATCGATAGTGGTGCCATCAGTCAGGCCTTTCATTGCCCCTGTCACCGATATATTTGCTGAACTCTTTTAGCCCCTGACTGCTTGATGCTGTCCGATGATGGGGTCGTAAAATCCCCTGTCGCCCCGCCACCACTCGCCCCCAACCCCCACCCCACCATCAAAGCGCTTCCAGTTCTATAAGCCCCTACCAGGATTGTCGGCTTGTATTACCGACTTCCCGTTTTAAAAAAGAAGAAGAAGAAAAAAAAAAAAAGGGGGGGGCGGGGGGGGGGGGGGGGGGGGGGGGGGGGGGGCAGGGAGAGGGACGGGAGAGGGGGGAGGGGACACGGACAAATTATGATACATACATGTCAATGGTGGTAAAAATAAACAAATAAAATGGTATGCAAGTAAGTAAAGACATATCGAAATGAAGAAAAAAGCAACCAACACGTCATCTATTATCGACGAGGTCAAAATATGACATGCATGTTCTGTTTACCCCATCCCTATCTATTTCTTCTCCCTTCCTCCCTGTATCATATTGCATCTCTCTCTCTCTTTCCTTCCTTCCCTATCTTTTCTCTTCCATTCATTCCTGCCACACCCATCTCTCTTTCTCCCTTCTCTTTTTCATGTCCCTCCATCACCACCCCCCCACTCCCCCCCCCCTCTCTCTCTCTCTCCTCCTCATTCTCTCTGATCAAAGAGATGTCAGTCAGGAGACAATCACGACTGTCCTGTGTCCTCAGGACCACTCTACACGGACCACCACAGACAGAGGCCTTCATCGATAGTGGTGCCATCAGTCAGGCCTTTCATTGCCCCTGTCACCGATATATTTGCTGAACTCTTTTAGCCCCTGACTGCTTGATGCTGTCCGATGATGGGGTCGTAAAATCCCCTGTCGCCTCGCCACCACTCGCCCCCAACCCCTACCCCACCATCAAAGCGCTTCCAGTTCTATAAGCCGCTACCAGGATTGTCGGCTTGTATTACCGACTTCCCACGTTAAAAAAGAAGAAAGAAAAAAAAGAAAAAAAGGGGGGAGTGGGGGGTGGAGGGGGGGGGAAGGGAGAGGGACATGAGAGGTGGAGGGGACGAGACACGGACAAATTATGATACATACATGTCAATGATGATAGAAACAAACAAATAAAATGGTATGCAAGTAAGTAAAGACATATTGAAATGAACAAAAAAGCAACCAACACATCATCTATATTGACGAGGTCAAAATATGACATGCATGTTCTGTTTACCCCATCTCTATCTTTTTCTTCTCCCTTCCTCCCTGTATCATATCGCATCTCTGTCTTTCCTTCCTTCCCTATCTTTTCTCTTCCTTTCATTCCTCTTCCCCCCTTCTCGCTCGCTCTCTCTTTCTCTCCCTCCCACCACACCCATCTCTCTTTCTCTCCCTTCCGCCACATCTGTCTCTCTTTCTCCCTTCTCTTTTTCATGTCCCTCCATCAACCCATCTCTCTCTCCCTCTCCCTCCCTCTTCCTCATTCTCTCTGATCAAAGAGATGTCAGTCAGGAGACAATCACGACAGTCCCGTGTCCTCAGGACCACTCTACACGGACCACCACAGACAGAGGGCTTCATCGATAGTGGTGCCATCAGTCAGGCCTTTCATTGCCCCTGTCACCGATATATTTGCTGAACTCTTTTAGCCCCTGACTGCTTGATGCTGTCCGATGATGGGGTCGTAAAATCCACTGTCCACTCCCCCCCCCACCCCCCACCCCCCATCTCCTTCTCCCCCTCCCACACGTCATCATAGCGCTTCCAGTTCAACAGACGCCTTTAGGCTTGTCAGCTTGTATGAAACACATCTAGTGTAAAAATAGAAAATAAAAGAATTTTTTTTTTTTTAAGAGGGATGGGGGACAAAATTCAATAATTTAAGTGTGAGTTTTCTCCCAAATTTAGTTTGAAAGCACCTTGTTATTTGTTTGTTTGTTTGCTTGCTTTTTTTTTTTTTTTTTTTGTTTTGTTTTGTTTTGTTTTGTTTTTTGTTTTTCAAATGTTACCTGTATTCTATGTAATGAGCAGCCCCATCCCTCATTTTCTATCCGCGTGTGCGTGCGCGCGTGCGAGTCTGTGTGTGTGTGTGTGTGTGTGTCTGTGCGACACACACACACACACCCTTGTGTGGAAGAACTTATCCTCTACCGTTGAGCAATTTCCGTGGTCGTCAAATATTTCAAGTTTAAAGATGAGTTGTGTAAACACACACACACACACACTATCGTTAAGCCATTTCCGTGGCCGTCAAGTATTTCAAGTTTAAAAGATGAGTAGTGTGTAAAAACGATTTTCTTCGATCTGCGAACCACTGCAGTCTGCGAACCAAATCTTTCTCCTCACTCAGTCCATTCATTACATACCAATCAACCACGCGTCATGTGCATATACTTCACACACACACAAAAAGCTATGGGCTACTTCATAAAAGCAGATATGTTTTTATCTTCTTTTTTCTTAAATCAAGAGATGATTTAGATTACATCGACTGCTTATGGTCTACTACCGGCCTCTCACTGATTATACTGACGGCTGTTTCAGGTACACATGATATGCACCATGAACGGCATGAAAGAAATGGATGTTTCAGACAAAAACTGACAGTTATTTAGTGGTCTGTAAACGAAGGCTGTGGGGTTTTCATTGTTAAAAAAAATGATGCATGTGCGAAAAAAAAAAAAAAAGCACCTGTGCTTATGAGTGGTGCTCAATACACTGGCCCAACACACCACTACTTGCCGACAAATTCAGTATCGTTTCATCATTATGTAATTTCCCAAGTGGTCCATACTGAACTTTTTGCGAACCCTGTACAAAAATTAATTAAAGCGCGAGTTATACAGTGTATGCAAACTGCCTCTGAGTAGAAGGGCACCTTGTGAGGGCAGAAACAAAGCGGGCGGGAGAAGGTACAAAGAAAAAGATGATGGTGATGTTAACAAAAAAAAGAAGACCACAACACAATCGGAAAAAAAAACACATAAAATAACCACGTCTGTCAACCACCAGCCATGGAGAACGTGACACAATCAAAAGGCTTCCGCGAGTCACTAACACACAAAAGACACGTGCGCACGTGCCGGCGCGGACACACACACACACACACACACACACACACACACACATACCCGCACACACACAAACAAACAAACCTCACCGAATCGGACTCCAGAAGCACGTTTCAACTTCCCGCTTTCCCTGCTTCCTTTTCACGAATAAACACACTGTAGAAGAACCTCAAGCTGCCCCACACGCAAAAAAAGAACCGAAGTAAAAAGCAACAGAAAAAAAGATATTGCACGCGCCTACGCACCTACGTTACAACTCTCTAAAGTCGCGCACACGTGCACCACCAAACACT
>NC_134882.1:16018914-16128914 GCF_041734735.1 Babylonia areolata
GAATACGACTGTTAACTGGGAAAAGGGATCAGCTGTAAGCTTCCGAAATAAAAGAACAAAATTTCTAATAGAAGAGGGTAGGGTACAAAAACGAAAAAAAATCGTCATAAAACAAAATCACATGCAAAGATTGATATAAACTAAAGATAAAACAATCAACACCGAAAGTATCTCGAACACCAGAAATTCAGGAGGAAACAAAATCTGGAGACAAACGCACACAGGGACAAACTGACAGGACGCACACGCAGCCAGACTGACGGTCAGAAGAAGGAAAAAAAAAAACGAAGAGAGAGGGCCCCCCCCCACCCCCACCCCCCCCAAAAAAAGGACCCCCCCCCAAAAAAAAACCCACATAAAACAACTCCACATTCTTCTCCATAATCTGAACCATGTCGGTAATTGAGAAGAAATTCCCGGCTCACATGTTCCTCCTTGACGAATTAACGTTACGCTGGGGTTGAGGCAGAGACCCTGGGTATACAGTCTTCGGTCTGAGTGGAAGGTTTTGGGTTCCCTATGCACCACATGTGACGGAAGACTTTAACTCACTCAGTACGGCCAGTCCTCTCTTCTCCTCTACACAGATCCCTCGGATGTCCAGTGGGTGTCTGAATGACCCAACCTTCAGCTTTCGTCGTCAGAATTGTGGTATTCTTTGTCAACATTCACCTCTTCAGTGTAAGAGCCTTCCGCTTGCAATATGTTGATGATGGTAATTGGGGTGAAACGCTGTCAACGTCGTCTCTTTCGCCGTTCGTATGGAGAGAGTTAAACAAGCATACTGACTTTGGTGTGTTTCCAGCCGATTTAAATATTCATTTACTGTTCCTCACTTCTTCACGGCTTACATCACCTCGCTAACCAACGGCACTTTGCGAGTGAAATAAATTACATACATGGACAGATACGATGGAATGCCAAACTCGTTTTTTTTTTTTTTTTTTTTTTTTGCTTAACCCACTTCCTAATTAACTGCTCCTTGATTACCGACTGACATAATCTGAAAAAAAATTCTTTAAAACAAACAACATTATTATCATTATCATCATCATTGTTCTTGTTATAATTACAACTATAATAACAAATAAGTAGACGAATACATATACTTCTTAAAATATATTTATCAAGAACAAAGCCAACAACACTCCCACTCCACCTTGCTTTCGTTGTTGTTTGTCACAAACAAAGGTAAAATTCTATGATACATGCACGTCTAAACTGTGGGGGTATGGTGGAATTGAAATGTTCAACTAGTCTGGTGAACTGGTGAACCCAATGTTTTATTTTTGCTTTGTTTTGTTTTGTTTTTGTTTGTTTTTTCTTCTTTGTTTGTTTTGTCTGACATTCCTGACAAGACTTGATTCGCTGACTAGTCCCTGTCTCCGCAATCGTGATATTTTCTTATTCATACTACAGATTGTTTTATTATGACCCCCCCCCCCCCAAAAAAAAAAAGAGAGAAAAAAAATGAAATGAAATATAATCAAATTTAATAGAATAAAAAAAAAAGGAGAAAACTAAACCCACAGCTTTGCTCACCACGAGCAAGGGTGAAATCTACTGTTGAGCTCGATGGGTGCAATCCCGATTTGCCTCTCTCTAAATTGGAATCCCGATTCGCAGTTCGACTATGTATGTACTTAGTTGCTCTGTGTGTGTGTGTGTGTGTGTGTGTGCGTGCGTGCGTGCGTGCGTGCGTGCGTGCGCGCGTGCGTGAGTGCGTCCGTGCGTGCGTGCGTGTGTATGTGTGCTCGCGCGAACGAAGTGTGTGTACGTTTAAAAAAACAACAACTGAACATTCGTGTACACACACACACACACACACACACACACACACACACACAGAGAGAGAGAGAGAGAGAGAGAGAGAGAGAACCTAAATAAATTACCTGTGATATATATATGTATATCTAGTAGAGAGAGAGACAGAGACAGAGACACACAGAGAGAGAGACAGAGACAGAGAAAGAGAGAGAAACGGGAACGACGAGTTAACGCTGCAAACAGGACATAGTGCGGAACTCTCAAAATGGCCATTGTGGTTAGTTCCACCGGCATGACCAAGAAACGGCAACAGGCGAAAGGGACCTGCTGCTCCCAACGCCAGATCATCCTGAGCGGAGTCATCACTCACACAGTCATTATTCTCAGACGGTCAGCAGCCCGCCCCCGCCAGACACGGTCGTTCATTTCTTCTTCATAGCGCCTTGTCACTGTCCCTGTCAGTGGTGGCTTGGGCTGCTGCAGGTGCAATTATGCCAGCCAAGAATAGATCTCGTGTACACAGTGCGTGTGTGTGTCTGTGTCTGTGTCTGTGTGTGTAAGTGTGCCTGTGTGTGCGTGCCTGTGTGTGTATGTGTGTGCGCGCGCCTCTGACTGAGATGTAGATGTTTTTTATACAGGTCAATCCTGCCGCTTTTGGGGCTTGTGTTTACCTGTTGAATCGTTCCTCCTTTCCACGTGCTTTGTGTTTGGACAGAGAGAGAGAGAGAGAGAGAGAATGCGAATGCGAATGCGAATGGTTTATTAATCAGGCCATGGCCCCTCATGAAGGAGTGAGTTAACAAATACTATTACAAAACACTCAAGAACAAAATCAGATTTCAACAAAATAACACTTGACATGATAAACAATAGTTCATGACAGACTACGAGATTACAATTTCTCTTAATTTGAACGCTTTATATAAGATTCTACATGATATATTACGCGCGTTACGTTGTCTTGTGGATGACATCAGAAGACTTAACTTAAAGACACACGGATATTGGTGATACTTGTGTGGAATAAACTTTAGTCTAATCTCACTAAGGACTGGGCAGCATAAAACAAAACATAATTCATCTTCCTTGAATGTTTTACATAATGGACAAATCAGATCTCTTTCATTATGTTCTCTGTGTCTATAATAATGTACAGCCGCATCAGATGCACCTAACCTAAATTTTGTCGTTATATGTGTTAAATGTTTATCTATATTGAGCATTAAATATTGTTTCATATCATCAGTGTGTATTGCAAAAGCTTCTACACATGCTAAATCTTACACTACCCTGAATACGATTATGCCATTTCTGTCATCGACATTCAATCAAACGCTGTCTAAAAACATTGATAAATCCATTTACGTTACCAACACCCTGGTTTGAGCAAACGTCACCAAAAACATACTCGAAGAAACAAACACGTATATCTGACACCCAGTTCTTTTTCCCTTTACTATCTAGTTCAAACAACATTCTATATGCTTTACGAGGTAATCGAGATTCTTCCACTTCTATCAACTTAAGCCAGTAGCGAATACACTGAACAGCAGAGTTTAAGCAAACAGGAGAAAGAGAGAGAGGGGGGAGCGGGGGGAGAGGGAGCAAGGTGATTACATAAACTCATTTCGTTTTCTCGTTTACTGCACACACGCACGCACGCACGCACACACACACACACACACACGCGCGCGCGCGCGCGCGCGCACGCCTCTTTCTCCAAGCAAATATGCGCGACGACTACACACTGGTTCCTACACCTGTACATGAGCGCGGCCTCAGTGAGGTCTCACGTGCGCGCGCGACCTTTCTCCTCTTTCCTGACACATCCACTCTATATATACACATTATACGCATCCACCTCCGATTTCCTTTTCCCTTCACCCACATCATGTATACATTCTGTTCCCCCCCTTCCCCCGCCCCCTTCCCCGAGCCAATAGGCACGCGCACGTGCGCTGCTCGTTTCCGTGCACCGCTCTCATAACGTTACGACTGATGCACTTGGCCCCCGTTCGTGGGAACGATCAGCGAGCTGGTACCGTTGGTTGCGACTCCACCATCTGATCTTACTTCCTCAAACCCGCTTTGGTGGTGTTCACCTTCTCCCATTCCCTCCGGCCGAGATCCAACCGCCCACCTCCACCCCCCTCCCCTACACACAATCTCTCTCTCTCTCTCTCTCTTTATATTTGTTTTTGTTTTTATTTCTCTCTACATCACATTACTTTGAATGGATGGTCGAACTGCACTTTGTTGCACAGATTGATTGATTTCGTTTTGGTTTTGGTTTTCATCAATATTATTACTATTGATACATGTTGTTATTTGTATTATGAACCTCCATGTCATCAGGGCTGTAAAAGCTATTGACATTAAAGTGTTGTGTGTTCAGTGTTCTCTCTCCAATCACTTCTTCAGTGTGCTCTGTACAAACTACGCACCAGTTTAATATGTGGCTTTTTCTCTCGGTTTTATGTGCAGGCACGTACCACACTGATCTGCATCCGAAACATGTTTACATTTCAGCGGCTCGTCCGTAGTTCATCTTTCTGATCGGCACTGGTCGAAAACGTTGTCAGTTGTACTTACAGATAGAGGACGGTAACGAATACAGAGAATATGCGACAACTACTCAACTACAGAGGCAGTCATTAGCACAGAGAGAGAGAGACAGAGAGGGAGAACACAGGCACAGGCCATTAGCACAGGGAGAGAGGGAGAAAATGGGAGACAGAGAGAGAGAGAGAGAGAGAGAGAGAGAGCACAGGCACGTGCACTGTACACACACACACACACACACACACACACAGCGAGAGAGTGCGTACAAATATGCACAGTTATGAGCACACACTGAGAGAGAGAGACACAGAGAGACAGAGAGAGAGAGATTACAGAGGCACCGTTATGAACACAGACACACAGACACACACACAGAGGATCAGCAGACTTTTTTTCTTTCTTTTCTTTTCTTTTTTTTTTTTTTTTTTTTTTCGCAGTACCACTGCACGCACCTTGCAAACTGTTCCCAACCGACTGTGTCTGGAGTCATTTGTCACTCTGCCAAACGGAGATAATCTAAAAGGCCTGAATAAACTGATTGTGTCCATATACAGTGCAGTATGAATAAACCTTAAGTTCCGTATTTCTTTCTAAATGTCGTGGGTGTGCTGCAGTTTGTCTGTCTGTCTCTCTGTCTGTCTGTCGCACACACACACACACACACACACACACACACACACACACACACACACTAGCTAGAATGTGCACGTAAGTGTCCATGAACAATTTTTTGCACGCGTGCGTCTGTCAATGAGAAAAAAAAACGAAGAAGAAAAAAACACGTTAACCGGATAGCTCAACAAGCGTGCGCAGCGCATAACAAACATACACCTACACGAACACCACACACACGCGCACAAACAAACATGCGCAAGCTTAAAAAAAAAAAAAAAAAGAAAAGAAAAAAAATCTCTCTCCAGGTAAATACACCCGCGTGACTAAATACTGGTATGCACACCTGTGTATTTAAGCGCACGCGCTTGCCTTCTTTTCTTTTCTCACCTGTCCAGATTCACTCCACATATATCCGTCTCCGATACCCCCCACCCCCACCCCACCCCCTGCAACAGACTTCTAAGAAAAAACAAAAAAATCATTGCCATGCCTCTCTCCCTCCCTCTCATTACTCAAACGCTGTCTTTTACATCCTCCTCCACCCTCCCCCACTTGTGATTCGCACACGTGCGTGCGTGCGCCGCTCGTTTCCGTGCACACTCTTTTAAACGTAATGATGCACTTGGCTACCATTCGTGGGAACCAGCAAGTGCCGTCGCGAGTTCAGCCTCTTCTTTCCCCTTCTCAACCCCCCCCCCCCCCCCCCCCTCTCCGCCGGGCCCCTCTCCCCGGCACCAGGGCTCCCCCAAAGAATACACACTGCTGTGAGTTAACCCCCCACTCCCACCCCTGCCTTATTATATCCCCTCTCTGCAACCACCTCTCGAGTTTCCGAAACGACGCAGTTGTGTGTGTGTGTGTGTGTGTGTGTGTGTGTGTGTGTGTGCTTTCGTGTGTGTGTGTGTGTGCTTGTGTGTGTGAGCGCGCGCGCATGCGTGCCTTCGTGTGTGTGTGTGTGTGTGTGTGTGTGTGTGTGTTTCCTTTATCTTTTTTTTTTCTCCTCTTCTCGCTTTCACTTGCTGGCACGTACGTAGTTCCGCTTTTTGATGAGGCCTTCAACAACGGACGTCCTTGATCGACTTAGGGTGAGCACACTTTCGTTGAAACACGACCTTACATAAACAAATGATTCGCAAGGGCACTTTGACCACATCTGTGTGTGTGTGTGTGTGTGTGTGTGTGCCAGATGCTCGTGTTCAAGCATTCAAATGTATACCGTAAACGAAGATCACAAACACATACAGCGTAAAGAACAGAGAGAGAGAGAGAGAGAGAGACGGAGTCGAAAAGTTGGCAGTATCATCAAGGCCCGTTCGTATAAGCAATCCATACGAATTTGCAGACTGGCTCGTTTAAATAGTAATATACTGACAGAAAGGCATAATGAAACCATAAATATTGTAAACAAATTGACTCAACTGAGCACATAAGTGCGCAGCTTAATCAAAAGCTTTGTATAAGTGCATACACAATTTCCTTGCTGTTGATTCATTTTGATTTGCCGTGAGCAAAGCAGTTCTAAACAAGGAAGGGTCTTCACAATATTTTTGTGGAATATATCAAAATTTACGTCGTACTGCATAAAAAAAAGGACAACAAAGCATACAGGACGTAGCAAATTTACGTCGGTAGAATTTCTATTCCGGTAAGTGTTTTGTAATATCTGATACTCCACACCTAAATCTTGTCATGAGACACTTAATGTGACTGTCAATGTCAAGCAAAAGACACTGTTCACAATTTACAGATATTTTAAACATTCTGCAAAAAGAATATCGGCTTTGTGCATTCTCGTCCCAACTTTGCCATCTCATATCTATCAGTATTTCACGTAGTTCTTTTGAAAAGACATTTACATCTTCAACATCTTGATTCATCCAAAGCCAAATTATCCATTTTGAAACAAAAATCCAATGACGCTAGAAACCTAAGATGTTTTTTTTTTTACCGCGTGATTCTACTTAAACAGCATTTTATGTGCTTTAAATGGCTTTAAATCTTCGCCCCTGCGTACCATCTTTAACTAGTATCTAATACACTGGAACGATGAATTAATGTAAAGAGGGCAACGGCCTGTTACTCATTAAACAAAATCAGTAGGCGTTTTGATATGAACTCCCAAAAATTTCTTTTGAGCAAATAAGACTTTTTCTGTGTACATAGCAGCTTTTTTCTGAGAGAGGGGATGAGAGAGAGAGAGAGAGAGAGAGAGACAGAGACAGAGAGAATGATCGAATGAGAGAGGAGGTGTTGGGGGGGAAACACAGAAAGACAGAGGCATGAGGCGAGGTCGTCTGACAATTGACAAAACAGATCTGTGCAAACAGGAGAGAGGGGATAGGGGAATTGGGGGTGTGGGGGAACGGGGCGGGAGAGTGGGGGCGGGCGGAGGATGTGTGTGTGTGTGTGTGTGTGTGTGTGTGTGTGTGAGGAGGGAGGGGTTTGCAGCTTAGCCCATCACGAGCACCTTTGCCATAAGCCAACAGCGTGTTTGGAAAGTCGTTTGTCATTGTGACAAATGCAGACATCTCTAAAAGCCAGAACGAGCGGCTTCTGCCCCCCTCTCTCCAACGGTCATGCAAAACATGTTCCCATGAAACGTTTCCAACTTGCTGACTGATCTCTTTCCACCGATAGTGTGGGGTGGTGCTTGTCTTCCCTTCCCTCTATCTGTTTTCGTTGCACACACACACACACACGCACACGCACACGCATACACGCACACACACTTTTCTCAGACTGCAGACCAGTAATGTACGTGCGAGAATGTGTACGTGTGCACCAATGCGTGTCTGAGTGTGAAAAGGGAAGGGGAGAGGGAAGGAGAGAGACTGAGTGAGAAAGAGTGAGAGAGAGAGAAAAAAGAAAGAAAGAGAGAAAGAGAAGCGAACTGAGAGAGAGAGAGAGAGACACTGACACTGACACTGACACTGACACAGGTTTAATTGTGAAGGCCACCGGCCCATACACAAAGGGGTGGGGGATACAATGGGGCAATTCGATCGCTCTTCACACACAAACACACACACACACACACACACACACACACACACACACACAAAAAAAGAAAAAAAAGAAAAAAAGGTGTACTGTACGTGAGTAGCCGATAACTGGATGAAAAATACATAGCATGTTCGTCCTCATCATGTTTATAGTTATACTAATTCATTCATTGTGTAAATTCGTCTCTAAATTTTAAGGCGTAATAGGTGTACATAGCAAGATTTCTCTGGGAGGTAACACATGGGGTTTGTAGAATAGGAAACAATGTATTGTCGTTGATATTTATAAACTCTAGAATATATTTCTGACGGATATGACCGTATTTAGGACACACAAAAATGAAATGGTATTCATCTTCCAGGGTGCCAGGACAAAACGGGCAGAAACGGTTTACATCCGCGTTCTGGAATCTTCTATTTATACCAAGCTCGTTTAGACCAAGTCGCAATCTTATCAAGGTATCTCTGAAACGTTTGATAGTGATATTGTCCAAGTAAAGTTCTGAATGAAAATCTGTTTTAAATGATCGATAAATAGAAAATCTGTCACTACTACAAAGTTTAGAAAACCAGTCCATTTTAAATTTGTCTATCAGTTTTTGTTTAAGAGAATTTAAGAAGGCGAATTCATTTTCAGTACCCTGGTTCATCCATACATCAGGGAAACCACACATCTCTAAGCATGCTTTAATTTTACCAAGCCAATTTTCTGACGTCTTGTTATTTCTGTCTAGAGAATTCTTCAGCATCGATTCAGCCTGTTTCGGAAATCGTGAAAGTGGCATCCTGGTCAGTTTCAACCAGTAGCGAACACATGATACAGTCGAGTCAATAAAGAGAGGATATCGACCGGTCTCTCCGTATACCATATAATTTGGTGTCTTGTTTGATACACTGAGTAATCTTTTGCATGCAAATAAATGCGCCGATTCAATGACGTCTACTTTAACTAAACCCCATATCTCCGCTGCGTACAGTAACATTGGTTTTACTTGTGCATCGAAAAGCTGAAAGAATACCTTTGTATTTAGATTGCCAAGTGCCCACATTGTTTTTAGAATGTCAAGTATTTTATTTTTTGCCTTACTTGCAAATTCCTCACAAGCACAAGTTTCTGACAGCTTAGTAGTGAGTGTGAACCCTAAGTATTTGTACTTGTTTACTATTTCAATTGTGTTTCCTCCATATGTCCATTTTTCTATGTTAGAAGCATACCCCCCTTTCCTAAAAATCATTATTTTGGTTTTATCCAAATTCACCGTAAGTCCCAGTTCCCTTGAAGACTTTTCTAAATTTTTAATTTGGTTTTGCAGCCCACCCGGAGTTGACGACAACAGAACGATATCATCTGCAAATAACAACGAATAAATTTCATCAGAACCGGGTATTAACTGGATACCATGTCTTCCCCACTGTCTCACAAAATCTGCAACTTCAGATATCAGAAGTGAAAAGATTATTGGGCTGAGGAGACAACCTTGTTTAACCCCTTGGGGACAATTGAAAAAATCGGTCATATTTCCACCCCACCTCACACAGGCTCTAACAGAACTGTACATGGCCTTTAACATGTTAATTAGCTTAGAGGATGCTCTTGCATTTTCTAGTGTCATCCACAATTTATTTCGGTCAACAGTGTCAAAAGCTTTGCGGTAGTCTACGAAGGCAGCATATACCTTTCCTCCTCTTTTACTGTTTAATTTGTTTTTTATTATTGTGGTCAAGGTAAAAATATGGTCAATTGTCGAATAGTTTTTACGGAAACCTGCCTGTTCTTTACTGATTTTGCTTTCATTTTCAGCCCAGTGGCACAATCTTTTGTTCAAAATGGCCGTAAATACCTTCCCTACAACACTAAGTAAAGCTATGCCTCTGTAGTTATCTGGATTGGTTTCGTCTCCTTTTTGGAAAGTGGAATTATAATTGATTTGCACCAGCCCAAAGGGAAATAACCGGTATCGTACAGTTTGTTAAATAATTTTGTCAGAAAAGGGGAAACAGAGTCTTCAGCATATTTCAAAAATTCTCCACAGATTTCATCTAACCCAGCTGCTTTGCCCAGCTTAATGTTTTTAATTGCATCTCGTACTTCTTTTTCTGTGATGTCACTATCGAGTTCTGGGACAACCCTTTCTTCTGTCCTGTTCTGTTCAGTTACGTCATGAGGAAGAGCGTCTGCTTCCTTTGCTCCGAAAACTTTTCCAAAATGCTTTTTCCATGCATCTAGTTCTATGTCGGGTTGGGCCTTTTTCGTGCTTCGCGCTTTTCGAATCGTATCCCAAAACTTACTGCTGTTTTTCTTATTATTTAGGAGACTGTCCTGGATTGACTTTTTATGAATTTGACGTTTTTCCTTTGTCAACGTCTTGTAATGTGACCTAAGATTTTTATATGTACGTTTGTCCAGATTGTGACCAGACTTATTGTACATTTGTAGGGCTCTCCGTGCTTCGCGTTTCTTCTGACGGCACTCTTTGTCAAACCACACATTTCCGACATGAGCTGGCGTACCGAATCGAACACTTTTTCTCATGCACTCCCCTGCCTGCAGAACAGCCTTTGTAAATGTATCAAGGGCTGTCTCCATAGACATTTCTATTTGGTCATAAGCAGTTTGGAACATGTTTTGTGATTGATCACTGTTTATGTTTTCGATATATTCTCCCTTCTTTTCGTTAGTCCATTTTAAACTAGTTATTTTTGTGTTTGGTCTTGAATTGTCCTTCTGGTTCCCTAATGTAGTAAGTGGTTTGCAAGGCAGTGTGAGACAGATAGGCATGTGACTGGATTCAACTCGGCTGTCAACTTTAAAGAGGGGATTGCATGAATAGAAAAAATCAGATGACATAAGAGCATAATCAATAACACTGTTCCCTTGGTCTGCAACAAAGGTGAACTTTCCAAATGCATCACCTACTGCATACCCGTTTAGAGGGATGCAGTTTAAAACTGTACAAAAATCAATTAGAATCTTGCCAAACTGGTTTGTAACTTTGTCTTGAGACTGTCTGGTGTTCTGAATTGCGAAATCTATAGGTTCATCGTCACCATCCCCATCAAGGTTCCAATTACCGATTCGAGCATTTAGATCGCCCATGACCAACAAATGCATGTCTTCTCCCCTCTGAAGAATATCAATGAGGAATTCCTCAAGCTTATTTAAAGAACAGTTTAAGTCCGGTTTCGTGTCGTAATAGGGACTTTTGTAAGGAGGCACATATACAAAAGTACATAAAATGTCTTTGTCACATCCAAATAAAGATTTCGAAAACTTTAAACAAATCATATTGTCATTTTTGCAGGTTATTTGAGACATGAAAGGCGTTAACGATTTTCTAACTAGTACAACCACGCCTCCTGAAGGTCTGCCTCGCCTGGAAATTTTGACGGCAGGTGCATGGAAACAGCAATAATCATCGAAATGGATGGTAGAATCAAAATGTGACGTAAATGTCTCCACCGCACAGAAAACATCAAACGACTTCACATACTTTATAAAGTCAGATTCACTAAGTCTGGCAACTAAATTTTCAACATTGAAGGAAGCGAACGTAATTTTACTTCCAGAAATAGATAAGTTTGTGTATGGGCGTTGGCCAGTGTCCTATCCTTTGTCTTTAGTGCTGTCACGAGGTACGTGTTGAAACTGGTCAAGAAGACTAGTTTGGCGTGACCTACTACGTGTCCTGGGTCTTTTGTGGTCATCCATGTCTGCTGTGGTGTCGGTGGGCGGGTCAGGGAACGCTTCCTCTGCCAAGGGGGTTCCCTGTGTTGTGCTTTCCTGTGTGGTGACCGTTTTGAAAGAGTCTGCAGGCACGGTGGATGTCTGCACAGGGGCTGCTTCCATGGTGTCTGCAGGTGTGGTGACTGCTTGTCTGGAGAATGCCCGTGTGGAAGTTGCAGGCATGGTTGTAGTTTGTGTAGTGGTTTCCTGACTTGCATCTGTCTGATTGATGCCCACTTGTGTAACGACTGTCTGGTTGAGGTCCGTCTCCATAGTGGCCGCCTGGTGGAGGCCCGTCTGCGTGGATGTTGTCTGGTCGAGGTCCGTCTCCATAGTGGCCGCCTGGTGCAGGCCCGTCTGCGTAATGTCTGTTTGGTTGAGGCCCGTCTGCATACTGGCTGCCTCTAAGGTCGTCTCTTGTACCATCGGGGACTGTGTAAAAGTCACAGGCACAGTGGAAGCTGTAGTCATTTTGACTGCCTTGGCGGAGGCTGCCTCCATGGAGGCTGAGAAAGAGGAGGTTGTCTGCTCTGTTGCCATCTGCTTGGAAGACGTCTGCATACCAGACACGTCCGTAAAGTCCGCAAGCGTGGGGTTTATCAGTTGAGCATCTGCAGAAGATGTCTGTGTAGAGACCCTCTGCGTATCAGCTGTCTGTGCATGTTGTTGTGACTGTGCTGGTTGTGGTTCACTCTCTGGGTTGCCATCCGATGACATGTAGTGCACCGGACTCCAGTAGTTGACGTCCTCCATGCTGCGGCAGTGTGATGATGGGATCGTTTCATTGTGTGACGTGTAGTGTAGAGGTGAAGTGAACGGTAGTGACCCAGTGACTGTGTGCACTGCATTTAACAAGGGTGGCCACTGGCTGCAGTCACTTATGGCTGGTACAGAGTGATGCAGTGGACTGGGCTGCCAACCTTGATGCCAGAGGAAACGATCATCTGGCTGGTATGGAACTCCCAAGCTCTGTTCACAGTTATATTGTCCCGCACCACTTCTGCGGTCTGTCCTCGTTTGCTCTGAGCTTGGTGCATCTGTCTGGGGTCCTACGTCACATTGCGATGATCTTCCAATGTTTGATTTGGAAATCTGTATCTGTGGGTTCAGTCCCGACTCTGCCATGTCCAGTCCCTGTAGAAGTCGGTCTCTGTATGTGTCGCCTACAGAGTTGTGGAAGTCAGCATTCTCCTGACGGCTGGCTGGGGTGCCGTTATTGTGGTTCTCTGTTGAGTTGCGGTGATAACCAAACCTTGTGTTGTTCTCTCCAAACCGGCTGTCTTCAACATGGAGTTTTCCATTCACGTAATACGCTATCTTTCCTTCGTCACGCAGCTGCTGCAGCCGTTCCCGCTGGAGCGGTGTCAGGTCAGTGGAGACTCTGATGTCAGACTGTCGGAGGTTGCCTCTAAGCTCTTGGTCTTTGAGGATTCCTACTTTATCATCCACGTTGCGGAAGGTTACAATGAGAGGCCTTGGTGACGGATTGTTTCTTGCTCTTTGTCCGATTCTGTGCGTGTGCTCGATGTCGCTGTTTTTCCAGTTCTGGCTCGAGGAATGAAAATTCAAAGTTGCGACAATTTCATCAACATCCGTTAACCTTTCCCGGGGATCTGCCTCGTAAATACCGAAGAATTTCAGATTTTTCTCTCTTGAATTGAGTTCCAGACGGTCCAGCTTCTGTTCCAGTTTGTCAATGCGTTGATGCACGGTGACGCTGTCCTTTTGGAGTTCACTGATGTCAGATCTGTTGTCACGTATATCTCTTTTCATTTGTCGCAGCTGTTCTTCCATTCTTCTCAGTGAATGTCCAAGACTATGGAAGTGATCATGCATTTGTCTGCTCAAACTGGTCCCTTGTGCGTGCAGACTATGCATGATCTGGGAGAAGCGCAGTTCAAGATTTGCTGTCACTACACTGGCAAAGCTTCCATCTTCCGCAGGACCAGGGTTGCGTTCAATATCGTTTGACTGCATCAGAACAACAACGAAGAGACAGTAGATGACAGAGAGACTGATGCATGTGAACCAAGAATTAAGTTCACTTTTTATGTGTTGCTTCAAACGCCTGTTGCCCCCATGACAGTCTCGTCTCTTGTCTGTCTTCCGCTTGAGGATTACCATCACCACAGGATAGAAATTCCCAATTCCAGTTCTGTGGTCCAGCGCCGTGTTGGGCATCTCGTTGTGGGGACTGGGAGGTGGTGGCGGTTGATAGGGAGGGGGTAAACGGGACAGCTAATAGGACATGTGGTGGTGGTGGTAGATAGGGAGGGGGTAAACGGGACAGCTAATAGGACAGGTGGTGGTGGCGGTTGATAGGGAGGGGGTAAACGGGACAGCTAATAGGACAGGTGGTGGTGGCGGTTGATAGGGAGGGGGGTAAACGGGACAGCTAATAGGACAGGTGGTGGTGGCGGTAGATAGGGAGGGGGTAAACGGGACAGCTAATAGGACAGGTGGTGGTGGCGGTTGATAGGGAGGGGGTAAACGGGACAGCTAATAGGACAGGTGGTGGTGGCGGTTGATAGGGAGGGGGTAAACGGGACAGCTAATAGGACAGGTGGTAGTGTGGGAGAAGACTTCTTTGTAGTTTTCGGTCTAGCCTTTCTTCTGACGATCCTTCTTTCCCATCTCACACGGCACTCGACAGCAATGATTCGACAATTAGTGTCAGTACTCCAATAGGTACAGAGTCGCGCAACTGAGTACAGTAGGACTACACGTTTTAAAAAAACATAATCGGTGGGAGGGTGAGGGGGGATAAGGAAGTCTTCACACACGAACGTGAATAACACAGCCTGAATCAAAATGGTACGTCAAAGTTTGCATCAGCGCAACATATCAAGTCTATCTCTGAAACGATGGAGGGGTGGAAGGGAATTTTCCTAACAGGCAGTTTATACGAGCATACCTTGCTGCAATGCGAGTCGATGTCGTGTTGTCAGCACGAACAGCGAATAACAGTGAAAAACTTTTCTTTTCTTTTTTTCTCTTGAAGATATAAACCTGTTACTTGCTGGCAGCAGTGTCGAGGAAGAGAAAACAAAAACCTTATACAGAAATCAAACGAGAGAGAGAGAGAGAGAGAGAGAGAGAGAGAAGAGCAAGAACGATGTAAACATACCCTCACGCACGTGCGTAATTCCAACATAGCTCTCTCTCTCTCTCTCTCTCTCTCTCTCTCTCTCAATATGTAAGCATTCATTAAGATACGGAAGTCCTGCACTGCAGTTTGTATGTCCATTCACAAAATGTCAGCTGAAGAGAATGAAATACATTTTGTGTTTCTTTGCCCTGCATATAGTGATCTTAGAGAAGAATTTATTCCAAGAAAACATTACGGTGATCCATGTATTATTTCGGCTGAGCCGTTTGTTTTCATCATCCAACAAAGAAATAATAGGGAATTTATTACTATATCTATATTAAGCATTAAAAAAGACGAGCAGTTGTTGTTAGTTAGTTAGTTATATTGTTGGATGAGATGTTTTCTTTGTATATGATTACGACTGTAACATACTTGTTCAGGTCCCTTCAGAATGGGCCGATCTTCTAAATAAATATCATTAATTTTCCTCTCTCTCTCTCTCTCTCTCTCTCTCTCTCTCACACACACACACACACACACACACACACACACACAAACACACACACACACTGACAAGCAGAAAGAAAAAGACATGGAGACTGAAAGACGGAGACACAGAGAGAGAGAGCCATGTTGGAAGAGAGTGAAAGAGACAGACGGGCAGGCATCCACACAGACAGCGCCAGACAGAAAGAGATCTGGCGAGAAAGACAGACAGAGAGACAGAGAGATGGGACAGACATGCAACCAAATGGACAAGACAAGGCAGAAAAAAACAACCCAACACCAACCACCAAAAAATGAAGACCAAAAAAAAAAAAAAAAAAATCGCAACAAAAAAATCAACACCGGAAGTTTACAAGGTAGCTTCCGGCAATTTGTTTCCTTGCGCCAGAGGGGCGGAACTGACATTGTCATTAGCTCATGGCACTGCAAGGCTTCCTGTCCCACTTCCACCCTTATCTCTGCTCCTCCTCCTCCTCCCAACTATTCCTCCTCCCCAGGCCCCCCCCCCCCCTCTCTCTCTCTCTCTCTCTGCGTTCTAACCTATGACTTTTTGAACGGGCTATTTCTCCATGCTCACCCTTTCCGCTTTTTCTTCTTTTCTTTTTGTCTTTTTTTTTCCCCTCTTTCCTCAGGTGGGGAGAGGAAGGAGGGAAATGGGGAAAAGCAGAGAGAGATGAGGATGGATGAATTGGGGAAGAAGGGAGAAACTAAGAGAGAAAAAGAGAGAAAAGAGAGAGAGAGACAGAGACAGAGACAGAGAGACACAGAGAGACAGAGTGAGTTTTAACACAGAGGAGAAAACTGAATTTACAGAAAAAGCAATATTGCAAAGGAACACCATGGAATGAATAAAATCAACGAAAAAAAAAATATATATATAAGCGATGAAATAAATGGAAATGAAATGGGCTTGATTTTATACAGGGCGCATAAAAATGTCTACACTAAGGATGTGTATTCACAACGCACACGTACGGAAACAAAGTAAGAAAAAGTCAAATGCTAACACACACACACACACACACACCACGACAAATTTTATTAGAAAGTGCAATGAACAGAAAAAAGAATGAATGAAAATGACTTTGGTTAACTTTGGAAGTAATGTGCTTTAACTGATTTCTCGAAAAGTGCAAGAAAAGGCATTATTCTGAGGTTCTCACAAATCGGAGTTCAGAGAAACGGAACAGCAGACTCGGAGGCTCGTTGACCATATTAATATTTTTTTGTTTCAACGTCTCTTGGCATTGGAACATCAGTCAGACTTTTTGAAGCAGATCTCAGTACGCAAGGATTGCTGAAGAAATAACTGAATAATAAAGGAATAAAGGAATAATGGCTGGAACCCCTGACAAGACATAAAAAAATCATAAGACATATAAGAATCAACATTTAATTGGTAACAACTTGCGGAGTCCTCTGACCTCTCTGACCTCTCTCTCTCTCTCTCTCTCTATATATATATATATATATATATATATCTATATATCTGTTTGTTAAGCCTGACGATTTGTTTTTCTCAAGAAGGCCTAAAAGTTATTAGTCCTAAAGATTATCTCTAAAATCTCTTTTCCATTATATACATATATTCTTTACTCGAACAACTTCGACAGAGCAACTCATGATTGGCAAACCTACGGAATAATGTATGTATACTAAATATGCATAAATCTGTTCAAGTACATTCAATCCAAAAAGCTTCATTGCAGGCAATACGTTTTTACGCACATATTTTTTTTCTTGAAATGTGATACTAATCATTAAAAAAAAGGGGGGTGGGGGGTGGGAGAGAATCGTGAACATGTTTCCAGATTAGACCGGATCAACTATATACACTGGAAATCAAGTTATTAAAAAGCTAAAATATAATGGTTTCGCAAATGTAAGTTGTTTGCAATCCAAAGATCACATTTAAGAGAGAATGTCATAAAGACTTTTATTGATAAATCAATGAAAGAATAAATCAAAGACAGAAGGAAAAACAGAAACTCTCTCTCTCTCTCTCTCTCTCTCTCCCTCTGTGTGTGTGTGTGTGTGTGTGTGTGTGTGTGTGTGTGTGTATGTGACAGAGGGAGCTCTTGATATCAGTTGCGTCAGTCACAAAAACTGACTGGGAGGGAATGAGCATAATAAAATGAAAGAGCCGTACAATGATCAACTTGGCAATTCACTGTCCCTATAATTATTGGAACTGACAGGTTGTGATGAGTCCTGCTGGTGCAGAAGAATAAACAGAAGAGGGTTGGGGAGGGGAGGGGGGCGGGGGTGGGGGGGAGGTGAAGGAAGATATATACACCACTCCTGAAATCCGTCGCTAAAATCGGCCATTCTATTTTCTGGCCTGGGATGCATTACAAGAATTCGAAAAAGAAATAGATCCCGGACTGCGTGTTTTTGTGTTTGTTTTGTTGTTGTTATATATATGTGTGTGTGTGTGTGTGTTCAGCCCCTTCGCTTTCCTTTCCATCAATACTCTTCCCCATTGATGGCTCTGAGCTCTGGCAGCAAATGTTTTCGACCTGAACTGAGGAAACGTTTTCTTCATGACAACATCTGTATTTTGCCCAACCGTCGTTCAGACCAACTCCAGCGATAACTGCGCCCTTCCCTGTTTCTTCATTTTCGCCCTGCTTCCTCCTTCAAAAAGCCTCTTTCTTGAAGACCTTCCCCGTCCCTCGGTTTCTTGCTTTGTCGGTTACTGTTATTGTCATTTTCTTTCTCGCTCGGTATTCATCTTCTTCACCTCTACCCCCTTCTCCCCTACCGTCCTCCACCCCCCACCCCCACCCCCCACTCGCCCCCATCGCGCATTTACTTGTACCATTCCTCAACCCGCTCACAATATTACATACATTTCTTGAAAACTTTCCCCTCCTGCTTTACGAGTTACGGGTACCTCCGAATGACGTCTTAAAACAGACAGCGTCTTTTCGAATTCCACAGCCAACGAAGTAATTTTATAGAACCTCAGAAGTTCTTCCAGGCGATATCCCAGTATTATTATCCCCTACAGCCCCAGCACTGTTTATGTTCGTGTTGTTGTTGTTGTTGTTGTTTTTATTCATTTTTTTAACAACTCAGTTTATTCTACTTCGTGCACCTGTGGGGGTAACGTTAGATCCAAAGCCTGTGAGAGAGAGGGAAACTCTCAACCGTCATTATCCACACCGTTTAGTCTTTTTTGTGTGTGCATTTTGCTTGGTTGTGTGTTGCTTCATTTTTAATGTTTCCCTTTGATGGGAATCAAGACGGGGTCATGTGAGATGGAGACAAAACACAAGAAATACAAATGAGATAAGGCATTTAGTAGCGTAGGATGAGGGTGGTGGTGGTGGCAGAGAAACAAACACTGACATCAGTGACAGAAAGCTACACTGACGATGACAGAGAACTGAACATCTGGAACACGATGGAATATGGCCGCACGATATCCTTTTAACTCACTCAGTACGGCCAGTCCTCTCTTCTCCTCTACACAGACTCATCGGATGTCCAGTGGGTGTCTGAATGACCCAACCTTTAGTTTCCGTCGTCAGAATTGTGGTATTCTTTGTCAACATTCACGTCTTCAGTATAAGAGCCTTCCGCTTGCAATATTTTGATGATGGCAACTGGGGTGAAACGCTGTTAACGTCGTCTCTTTCGCCGTTCGTATGGAGAGAGTTAAAACAGCACGTACCACAAATTCAACACTGGACTCATCTCCACCTCTTACAATTCGTACACAACCCCGACCAGTTCTCCCAGAATTGACTTAAACCTAACACTTCTTGTTGTGAGGTCCCACACATGGGCGGGCAGAGAAACCCTCTCGATCTTTATGCTGCGTCGTCTCTTCAACCCCACAAATGCGTTTCCCCCTTCGGTAGCTCTTTAAATATCAACTCTTTCTCCGTTCTGTAACCCCTCTGTGTGGTCTTCAGTAAACCTGTCTCCTCCTATCATAGACGCCTGTGCTCCTATCGATGCAAACACCCGTGACTGACTCGAGAGCAGCAGATACTTCTGACAGACTCTCAGGCCGGAAGGTGGCTTGCAAACTACGAGTGAACATATCACGATATCACGGCTTTCAGTTTGAAGACGTTCAACATTTCGTGCGTTGGGTTTTTGTTTTGTTTTGTTTTGTTTTTTTCCCAAAGCCACACACCACCGGGCTCGTTCACATTTTGGATGGCAAGAACTGATAAGAAAGGAACCATTTATATGTAAATATCTGAAAGTAGTCTCCTCTTTCCTATTTTCAGTGACTGCTGATTTCTTTCAGATCATTTCAAAGGCTAAGAGAGTTTCTTTACAATGACATCGTTTAGTCACGGCTGTTACACATTCAGTGCAATAGTAATTGCGCCGCCAATCCTATCTTCGTCGTTTTCGCCTTGTACAGTCATTGCTTGATAACATTTTTTCCTCTTGGCTTCTCTGGTCAACACTGTTTTGTCATTTACTTTTTCACGTTCCACATCTCCTGCACTTCTTCACCTCCCCCCCCCCCCCCCTTTTTTTTTTTCCCCCTCCCAACGGGATGGCGTGCTATGTTCTCCTTCAAAGCTCTGAACTACTCATAATTTCAACTGCGTGTATCCACTTCCCGCGCTTCGAATTCCACTTATTCCAAAATAAAGTTTCAGGATTCACTGTGGCCAGACGACTTTCACACCAGCAAGATAATATCCCAGATACGGGAAAGTAGCTGCTTCTTTTTCTATTTGTTTGTTTTGTTTTGGAAAGCCCGTTTCCCACAATTTCTTTCCCACGAAAGAACGTTCCTTTCTTTGGCTAGCAACATCCAGTCAAGACAATACATGTCATGAAGTTAATGAACAAAAATAATCATATAATGCTATATTTCCATTGTACATTAATATGTGAACCTCAGTTGAAGCACGTTACTGATTAAAATCATCTTTATGACATGGAAGAACAGTAAAATAAACTATAAATAGATAAATAAATAAATAGAGAGACAGAAGTACGGTGAATAGGAGAAGTCAGAAAGAGAGAGGAAACAGGTGTGTGTGTGTGTGTGGTGGGGGGGGGGGGGGGGGGGGGGGAGTGGCAGGAGAGAAACTGTAAGACTTTCACGAGAGACAGTAAAACAGACTGATAGGCAGAAACAGACATTCATTAAAAATCCAGTCCACACACGAGAGACAGTAAAACAGACTAACAGGCAGAAACAGACATACATTAAAAATCAAGTCCAGGAAGGAGCATGATTGTGTGCTGTTATTTCTGAACGAAACACACTTCCATTGTGCCGTGGAGAACATGATAAGGAACTCAGCAGAGCACCTTACATCGGTCAGCCCTCCCCGAGAACTGACGTACACCCAATTACAGACTGTACCCAGCCCCACACATCACGCGAGGTCACTCACTCCCCTCGAGACTTTCAGAGCCAGGGAAAGCTCTTTTAGGTAGATGCTGAGTCGCCTCCTATAATCCCACCTCATCACTCAGTTTGGTAACTCACTCTGTGTGGTCTTCAGGAAACCCTGCCTCCTCCTATCGATGCCAACACCCGTGACTGACTCAGCGTTGAACAGCACTGGGGCTTGTAAGTAACAAATGTTGAGGGTGTAATTACTTCTAACAGGTTCTTTGGTCGGTAGAAGGCTTGTGCGTACGTTTCCCGGCTTTCAGTACGATGATATAATGACGAGTTTGCGAAAAGGCATGCACCGTGGCGGGTTTTATTCAGATGCGCGGCATCTGCCAGTCCCTTCCACTGTCATAGGGAATGGCCTTTGCTGGAACCACCTACAGGCCAACAATCCTTCTGCACTGCTACCACCCAGAGCGGAACAGCCTGTCTGCAGACACAACTAACGCGTCATCCCTGGCTGCCTTCCAGGCCAGGAAGGCCTCCCACGAGTAGAAAATTTACACTCTGAAAGTGGGTTAGCTCGACGTTTTCAATGCAACTGCCATTTCTTTCCTCCCCAGAAATTGTCTGTCTTTTTTATTTTTTTCATTCGTTAAGCGACGATGATGTGTGGTTATGGACAAGACATTATGTTCGTGCGTTGATTGTGTCTGCGGGCATGCATTACAATCTGGCAAAGGAAGGAGGAAGAAAAATAAGGGACTTAGCTTCGCCTCGTACACCAGCCAGTTCTCCCAGAACTGATTTAAACCCTGTTAAAGACTGCACCCAGCTCCACATGTCGTGTGAAGTCCCTTCGACGCTTACATGGGCAGGGGCATTTCCTGGCTTTTAAGCAGGAGCTCTGTCGTCTCTTAAAATCCAACCTCCTTGGTGGTTCACTCTGTGGGGCCTTCAACAAACGCGTCTTCTCCCATCATAGACGTCTATGCTCTTATCGACGTGAACACCCTTGACTGACTCAGTGCTTGACGTTTAACATAATTTACGGGTTTGCTAGAAGGCTTACAGAACCGGATCTTGTTAATCTTTTGGGTGACAAGAATTGACCAGAAAAAAACAGTCTATATCTCATAAGCAAGCTGTTGAGAACAGCTTCTTCTTTTCTATTTTCAGTGTAGAGTTGGTTTTCCTTTAGATTTCTTCGAAGCAGATTAGTTTCTCAATTCTTTCCAATAACATCACTTTGTCTCGGCTGTTATTCATTCTGTTCAACAGTAACTGCGTTGCTTTTCCGATGTCGCCGTTTTCGACCTTCTGATCCCTTCTGTCAGTTCAAACCACGAACCTATAAACCTTATATAAACCTATTTATGTTCGTGGTTCAATCACACATTGCTTGGAAACATTTTCCCCTCTGGCTACTTGTTTGGTCGAACATCGTTGGTGTCATTTTCTTTCTCCGTGTTTCTCATCTTCTGCCCCCCGACCCCCTCCACCGTTCCAACATCCTACCCCCTCACTCCCCCCCCCCCACCCCCGCACCCCCTAACCTTCTACCGATCCCTTTCTTTGTTTTTTTGTTTTTGTTGTTGTTGTTTTTTTTAATCCGTCCACCAAATGATTTACCTGCAACAGTCATCGCCCCAGCTGTGGACCACTTATAATTTCATTTTCGTTTCTTGGGCTCTTTTCTTCCCTGTTCTACGATTTAAAATGCGTCAAAATGATTCAGTTCACACCAAGGACATACCCAAAAGCGGAACAACCAGAGACAGAAGACGACGGAGAAAAAACGTTTTTCAGGGAATATTCCAAACGATCTCCACCCACACCCACATTCATCACGTGTTTTTTTGTTGTTGTTTTTTGGGGTGGGGTGGGGTGGGGTGGGGGTTCGGTTCAATATGGGAACTGGAAGGAGTATGGAATAGGAGAGAGAGAGAGAGAGAGAGAGAGAGAGAGAGAGACAGACAGACAGACAGACAGACAGACAGACACCAGTGTTAGACAGTAACATCCGGCACACAGTAACTGACATAAAAATATGTAGGCTAAAGGAATGCGGATGGCCACATTCTGTCATTATTTAGAACTTGACGAAACATCATTCAAAATGACCGTGGAGGAAATGTAAAGGAAATCAGCTCAGTCTCTTCATTTAAACAGTATCTTATTTGACAATGTCAGAAGACAAATACAGTGAAACCGACAGGACAATGTCCTGTCTTACAGATGTACATGATTATAGCACGAAAACACAAACTATGAGAAGAATTCCCTACAGGTAGAAATCTGTACATTGTATCATGAATCATAATAAAATGGAATGTAAGAACAATACAGCAGAAAAATAGAAAATGAAAAGGGGACATGTAGCGGAGAGAGTAAAATGGATCATCAGTATTGATCAACAGACATCGGGATCTGCTGTCTCTTTCAACAGCCAGTTCTTCCGGAACTGAAAAACCAGATCCAAGACCTGTACCCAGCCCCAAACAACTTTGTCGTGAGGTCACGCATTCCCCTCAAAGTCTGCTATGGGCAGAGTATGCTCCCGATCCAACAAACACAAACAGCGTCACTTTTTATAATCCCAGCTCATCACTCAGTTTGCTAACTCTGTGTGCCCCCTACCCGGATGCAAACACCCGTGACTGACTCGGTGTAGAGCAGCAGCGGGGGCTTGTAAGGTAACGACCGGTGAGAATGTAATGACTTCTGACAGACTCCCAGGCAAAAACGTCGAGTGTGAAGAACGAACGCACGTATTCTGGCTTCCGAGTGTGATTGTGTTTAGCTGGCATGAAGCGGCGTGGTATTTCTCCTGAAGCGCTGTCCCCGCCTGTCCCACCTTTCCCTTCCCAAGAACCACCCACAAGCAACAACAACAACAACTCTTCCCCAGTACAATTCCGCAGTGCCCTGTCTGCAGACACAACTGATGTGCCATCCCTGACTGCCTTCAAGTTAGAATGGCTTCACTTCAGTTCACCATTTGTTGGACTGTGTGGAAGTGGGTTAGGTAGGGGGCTGTAAATTGTGAATAGCTGAATTAGTAAGCTGAAGCATTAATATTTAAAGATCATAACTGAAACAGCAGATTTTCAAAGCAATACTTAAGTTTGACAAACATAAGCTACCTTGCATCTTGTGAGGAGAGAGGAAAAGAATTAATATCATTGTTGGTTTAAATCAATCCTTAAGGTGACTGTGCAGATTGTTGCATAACTGGAATACATGGCAGTGTGGACAGAATGTGGAATGAATGACAGTGTGTTTTATGGCATCTCAGTTTTTTGGTTTTTTTGGTTTTTTTCTCAACTTTTTCTTTGAAGTTTTTATGTTATCACTTCCTGCAGTTCCAATTAAAAAAAAAAAAAATCTGTGAGGAATCCAAACCCAAACAGAAGTTTATTTGTATAAGTGTGACCCCTTCACACACAAACACACACACACACACACACACCAAACAAAAACAAAAACAAAACAAAACACACACAAAATAACGAGAGAAAAAAACCCGTTCTTCTGGCACAGCACTTGGTTTCACCAGAACTGGAGGGGTGGAGGTGGGGTGAAGTCCCCACCCCCGCCTCTCTCTCTCTCTCTCTCTCTCTCCTCTCTCTCTCTCTCCCTCCCTCAATGGTCATTGCACGCAAAAAAAAAAAAAAAAAAAAAAAAATAAAAGTAACAAAAATAAAACTAAATGAAAGTCTGTGCCGAAGTGACAGGATAATCAGTTAGCTGATTGTGGTCGCTGCCAAGGAAGAAGAAGAAGAGGAAGAAGCTCACACACTCACACTCACTCACTCACTTTCTAGTCTCTATCCCCCTCTCTCCTTCTCTCTCTGTCAATGGTCATTGCATACAATAAACGTTGATCACGTCCTGAATTCATGTTCATGCTAGCTTGCTCGCTCTCTCTCTCTCTCTCTCTCTCTCTCTCAGTATAATCGCTCTCACACACACACATACACACACACAAAACAAAACAAAAACCAACTAATCACATGCTTAATTCATGTTCAGACCCACCTCCCTCCCACCGCACCCCCCATCTCTCCCTCCCTCTCTCTCTCTCTCAATGGTCATTGAACATACACAAAAATAAAAGTAAATGCTGCTGCTGCTCTGAAGTGAAACACACACACACACACACACACACACACACACACACACACACAAAGAATAAAAAAAGGAACCACCAAGGAAACGGCTGTACTACGAAAAATTTTGTCTTCTGTTCAACATAGGTTGTTTTTTTTTTTTTTGTTTTTTTTGTTTTTTTTAGTTTTTAACTTTAGAACAGTTATCAATCAATATGATGTGGTTTTTTTTTTTTTTATCTGGGACATAAGTGATTGTGAGCTTTTGAGCTCTAAAAGCACAATTTTATTTTATACATGTATATGAAAAATATTTAAACAAAAACCAAAAACAAACACTAAACGAAAAACAACACCTACAGTTTTTTTGGGGATGACATATATTGGAAGGTGGGAGGGTGGGAGGTGGCTGGGGGGGCACTGGAGTTTTAACATAACATTTACTTTCTATTCATGTTCATCTGAACTACATCAAAATATTTGGTTGTAAATTAGGCTTTTAACTGGTTCATACTGCTTAAATTTAAATATTTTAAGAGAAAATACACAAAAACGTTTAGTCGTGATTTACTAATTACTTAGTATAATGAAATGAGGAAGAACAATATTATCTAAAAATGTATTCAAAGCTCCGCATAAATCAAGCAACAGCAGACCTAATATCTTTTCTTTTGCTGTCCCATCATCTGCACCGTTTCTCTGGCATTACTTCCATGCCCCTCATTCTGATCCCACCATACACAGCCACACCCAGGTTTGTCTGTCTCAGTGCCGCAGACCTAAAATCTTGTTACCATTCACATTGAGTGTCAAAGTGACCACTACAAGGATGTAACATCAGTATTGTACTTATCAGTGTGCTGATGGGAAGGGTTTTCAGTACAAGTTTGTTTCTTTGTACGTTGTTTCTTGTGAATTTATCAAACTTTTCATGAGTTTTTTTTTCCTCTTTGCAAACCAAATTTTCTCCTCCACCCTCCTTATCAATCTCATTCTCTTGGAACTCACATGCTTGACATTACTTATCAGGATGTCCTCTCTCTCCTCCCTCCCTCCGGAGAGAGATCTCTCGTCCCCCTCTCTCCCCCACACATAAAGCTTTCTCTGTGTCCTGCTCCGTTTATCACCTCTTGACTTCATGGAACCTGAAACCCACTTACAAGCACGTGCACACTCTTGCTGTCCACTCTTTGTTTCAGGAAGCAAAACAACCAATACAAAAATACATGCCGCCCAGTAGCTGCTTCCTTACAGTGAAACCTCTCTCTTTTCTTTATCCTTTCTTCTGTCTGTCTGTCTGTGCATTTCTCGCCACATTTCTTTTATCTATTTATCAGTTCATTGCAATATCATCATGGCTAGAAGAAAGTGTATTTTGAGCTCCATTCTGTTTGAATGACTAGATGATTTTTATAACTCCCCGTCACAAAAACTGACCTTCTGATGTCCGACTACCTTCTGCTCAGATTAAGTCAGCATAGTGCATACTATTAAAATAAATTATATGATTTAATGTTTAAAAACAAAAAGAATGATCTATAACAAGAAAGTGATTGGTTTCATATAGTTACAAAGAGGCTATTCATCATCAAACAAACTTCTGTTAAAAGATAATATTCTTGTTGCTGCAGGAAGGTGTGCAAGAACAAATGCTGACCCTTTTCTCGTCCTAACCCCCCACATTCCCAGTTCCCTTCATCCTTACACACACACACAGACACACACAAAGAGCCTGTTAGAATTGAAACAAATGAGATACTGATGTACTGTGTGTGTGTGTGTGTGTGTGGGAGGGTGGGGGGGGGGGGGGGGTATCACTCATGTCACTATGTGTGTGCTGGCGCGTGTCACAATACACACTTTTGCTTGTATACATTAAATAATGTGCTAATGCTGATGTGAAAAATCATTAAAAAAAATAATTCAACAACTTGTGCCACTCTGACTACTTCTAAAAGTACTCCTCCCATTAGTCTTCAACAGTACCATCAGAAATATTTTATCATCAATCTTTTTGAAAAAAAAGAAAAGAAAAAAAAAAGACAGGAAAAACAACAGTTGGGAAGGTGGGTGCATGAGGAGGAGCAGCAGTACAAAAGAGGGCGGTGTGGGGGTGGAAGAGGGGTGGGGGAAGGGGGGTGGAGGGGAGTCCAAAAACATGCCTCACTGTGCACCACCACAAAGCAGAAACCAATCAGGCCAGCACCGGGCATGCAGCCACGCCGCAAGCCAAGTGTGAAGAAGAGGGTTTTCCGAGTTGATCCACTTCAGTCTCATGCTCTGCGTGCTCCTCAACCCACTGCATTCCAGCTCTCTTGACAATTCAGTCTGCATGTCACCCACGCTGTGTGCCACAGATTTGTGCCTATGACTACGCTGCTATATTTTATTGATAAAGAAAAAATTGCTTTTTACTTGGGGGGAAAAAAAAGGTAAAATAAAGTTCCACCTTCCAACAAATTACTTCCCACACACAACCTGACTTGTGCCACTTACCATGTGCAAGTACCTCACTTGTTAGCAAGTTGATCAGGAACTAAGATTACCCTAGTTTTTTCTTCTTTATTTATTTTCTTCTTTCTGAGAGCTCATTTATTGCTCTGTGAATGCATGTCACTGTGACTTGTTAGGATGAAAGGAAACCAAGAATCAGGGCCTCAGGGACCCCAGTTTTTGTCTGAGAGTTCAAACAGAGCAGCTCGCACAAGTGAGCAATCATTACGTAAGCTTCTCTCTTACCATGTGAATGCCAAGTCTTGTAATGTGTTCTCTTTAAATCTTAAAAGTGATTTATGCTTATCACAATTCATTTCAACAGTTTAAAACACCTATGAGTCTGTAAATATCATGGCTCTGTCAGGCTCCTTCATCCTTGACTGCACATGCTAATCCCCTAAACTGAGCTTAAGTCATTCGAATGAGATGATAAACCAAGGTCCTGTGTGCAGCATGCATTTGGTGTACTGTAAAAGAACTTATGACAACAGAAGTGCTGACCTTTAGGCAAAACTCTGTAGAAGAGGAAATCCACTCTGACAGGTACACACGTACACACACACACACACACACACACACACACACATATATATATATATATATATATATATATATATATATATATTCATGCTCAAGGCCTGACTAAGTGCATTGGGTTATACTGCTTGTCAGGTATTTACCTGGCTTAACTTCACACACTTCACCCAGTAGACCTCAATACAAGAGTGACCAGCATCACCAGCCCTCCCCCTTCATTTTCTCCTTTTTAACCAATGACTTCTCTACCTTTTTCTTTCCTCTCCAACATCTTCTTATGTCCTTTCACTTTGATTTTCATTATCATTATAATTATTGCTGTTATTGTTGTCATTGTTACTACTGGTGCTACCAGTACCAGTACTACTTTTTCCCACCCCCACTCAATTCTTTGACCTTCCTTCTTCTCCAGTCCAGTTCTCCTTTCACCCTTTCTCTGAATGCCAGTAACCTGATCTGTACTCACATTTCTGCCCCTCTCTGCTTTTTCTGCTGAGTAATACTCATATTCATAATAACTTCTCTGAGGTCTTATCTTTTTCTCTGCTGTCATTTCCACTTGTCAGAGTCCCTGAAGGAGGGTGGATACCATGGCCTCTAACGTTGACACTTCTTCTCAAAGTGAGTCTCATTTCACAACCCACCGTTATCTATCTTCATTTGTCAATCTTTTCTTGTTTTTGTGTATTAATTCATTTTTTAAATAATTTATCATTTTCTTTAAAAAAAAATCTGATACAAATTAGAGTATTGTTAATAATATCCATCATTCCATGTGTGCCAACCACATGTGTGCATAAATACATGTATGCCCTTCTTTCTTTTGACCACCAATGAAATCGGTGACACCCCCCTAACCTCTGTGTGTGTGTGTGTGTGTGTGTGTGTGTGTGTGTGTGTGTGTGTGTGTGTGTGTGTGTGTGTGTGCGAGAGAGAGAGTGTGTGTGTGCATTTAAGGATGCACACATATATATATGTATGCCAGTTTACAAGGATAACTGTAAGAGGAACTAAAACTATTAGCAGCAGTATTGAAATTGGTTGATAACCTCAGGCTTCACTTTCTTTTCTTCCCAATTTGCAGCAGATAATCTCCACTTCAAGAGTTCTGTGCACACACACACACACTCTCTCTCTCTCTCAGGAATTTTTGTGTCTGTAATAGTGGGCCAAAGCAAACAGATATAAAATAAATCAAACCACAACAGTTCCTCTAATACTATGACAAAGGCAACAAATGTACAAATCTTAGTCCCAGTGGTGAGTCAGAAACTGAACAAACTATCCCCAAACTAGCAGACATTCAGCGGTTAAAAGAGTATCTCTGGAGAAAATGCCTTAAAGTTTTTACATGTTCAAGAAGTACTTCCAAAAATCTGCATAATTCAGTCACATTTCAGCACTTGTGTACCCAGTGCCACTACCTCCACATGGCTCATAACAAGGAGCAAAGTGAATATGACCAGATGATTATGAATATATATGTGCTTGGAATAATATATCTGATAAACATCTGATCTAATCATCTATCTTAATCCTCTCTTTCAAATTCATCTTGTTTTTCAGTTTTGTTTTGAAACTCATGTTGGAAGAAATATTTTCAGAAACATCACCAGCATTGTAAATTGGATATGAATAAGGACTTTAAAATGTGTTTTTGTTTTTTGTTGTTGTTTTTTAATCACTTTGTGTGTGTGTGTGTGTGTGTGTGTGTGTGTGTGTGTGTGTGTGTGTGTGTGTGTGTGCTACTTTCAACTTTTTTTTTCTGGATTATCAACTGTTGTGTCATGATTTTCCACTCGGGTTTCATCAGCTACCTTTTAAAACAGACATGAGTGTAGACTGTTGACAGTAGAGAGAAAAATTTGGGGAGAAAAGACTGGATAAGAGTCTTAATGATGATTCATAAAGAACACAAACTTTATGTAGATCATCTAAATTATTCATCCACTGTGTCCCTAAAACTTATATACTTACATCAGTCAAAACCAACCTGCTGCCTTTGTGTTTTTTGCTCTGTCTTTATGGATTGTTTTTTGTTACTATCGTTACAGTAACTAAACAGTGACCAGTTAGCAACTGCTTGGTATCCTCCACAATCAATAACTTGTCCATGAACCTCTTTGAGATCATTCACCTGCGACAAACTTGTGAGTTTTGTCGCCGATTTCGGAATGCAAGCCAGAACGAAAATGCACAGTGCAGCAAAACAAAATGAAAACAATGGTTCAAAAGTGCTTTCTGACTGCAAGTTTGCCAGAAATCACTCTTACCTCAAACAAAATCACTTGATTAAGGTCGTATGGTGCCGGTTGCAGTGCCTTTACAACCCTCGTTACACCAGTACCAGCTGTGCACACACAAATAAAAATATCGTCTGCCGTATCTGTCACTCTGGATTCAAAACACCACACCACTAACTTTGTTGTCTGCAATAAGATGTGTCACACCTTTGGGAGAGAGGGGAAGTAACTATGTGCGCTACCAAAAATATAGGACATTATAAAGAGAAAAAAAAGTCAACCAAATTTGATGTTAAAATCTTAGGCTTTTTAAAAAAAATGTTGTGACAATGTCGTTCCGGTTTTGCAAGTTAGATATTTGTTTTATTTTCAGAACTGTTGTAAGTGCGGTATTAGTTTACACATTAATCATGGCGACGACCATCGCAGTACGAACAAGAAAAAGCAGAAAAGGTTTGATTTTAGGTTTTAAATACTGCAGCACTGAAGTTATGCTTTAATCGCACTACCCTTCTCACTTTTCTCTCTCGTGGTCTGTTAAGTATTAAAGATTCCATTCTCCAGATCTGCCCTCTTTTCTTGTCTCTTGTCTGGTCTCATGCCTTGTCCGTCGGAATCTTGGTGCAAGATATGATATTCACACAGCCTGATAACCGTGGCTGCTCAATCTGTATTCGATCTTGGTCTGTTTTGCTCTGTTTTAACTTTCATTTAACTCGATATAATCTTTTGACGGTGACCTAGTCTGGCACTGTTGTGAGTCTGGCAAGGTGAGTGAGCGTGACACTGGTGGATGGCTAACACAAATTGGCCATGGATTTTTCTGTCATGTATTGTCTATAATCTTCAATCTTCAATCTTCAAATTGGAAGGTCAGCCGTCATTACTGACTACTAATGACCTGTGTGCGCAGAGGCGTAAATACCTAGCTATAACCTAAGTAGACCTATCTTTCCTCCGGAGGGGGTGACAATGAGAAAGAGCATGTATACATACTCCCTCCCACTGTCACTCGCAGCGTCCCTCTGGGAAAAAAAAAAAAAAAAAGGTGGGGGGACTAAACTGTGATCTTGTTCAGCTCCCTCTTGAAAGCTGCCAAGGACTAAGGAGGGAGCCTCTGCTGCTGTTGCAGGCAGGGAGTTCCAGACAGGGATGGTTGATGGGAAAAAACTGTATTTATAAGGGTCAGAGGAGGAGCTAAGATGGACAAATTTGTGTCGATGATTTGATCTTGTTCTGCCAGATCCTTTCTTGAGAAATTTGTCAGGAGGGATGTCTACAATGCCGTTGATCATTTTATGCATCAGGGTCAGCCTTTGTCTGTTCCGCCGTGATTCGAGGGATTCCCATCCTAGTTCTTGCAGCATGTGTGTTACGCTGCTGGTCCGCCCGTAGTCATTGTGTACATAACGTGCTGCTCTTCTTTGCACCATTTCAATCTTGTTCTTTTGACCTTCTTTGTACGGGCTCCAGACTGATGAGCAATACTCCAGGTGCGGGTGTACAAGAGTTTGGTAGGCATTGGCTTTGGTGGTTCTATTGGATGTTTTTAGATTCCTTTTTAGGAAGCCTACCATGCTATTGGCTTTATTGGTGACTCTTCTAACATGTTCTTTCCAGTTTAGATCATTTCTTATGTCGACGCCGAGATATTTTGCGCTGTCAACATGCTCGAGGGTGTGTCCTTTTAATTTGTAGTTGTAGCTGATGGGGTTCCTTGATGTTGTACAGGTAAGGACATTACATTTTTCTGGGTGGAATTCCATTCCCCAACGCTGTTCCCAGTCAGACAGTGTGTTGAGGTCTCGTTGGAGCATTTTACAGTCTTGGATTGTCTTGATGGTAGAGTAGACTATACAGTCATCAGCGAACAATCTAATATTGGCCTTGATGTTCTGAGGCAGATCGTTGATGTAAATCAGAAATAGGATGGGGCCTAGAACTGTCCCCTGTGGGACTCCACTGATGACAGGTGCTGGCTCAGATTTATCGCCGTCAACTACGACGATTTGGGTGCGGTCAGAAAGGAAGGCCTTGATCCAGTCCAACGTCGATCCTCGTATACCATAATGGTCCAGCTTACGGAGGAGGCGTTTGTGGGGGACCTTGTCAAAGGCTTTGGAGAAGTCCAGGATTACCATGTCGGTCTGCTGTCTGCTGTCCTGGTTTTTGGCGATGTCTTGGAACAGTGTTAGCAGTTGAGTTTCGCAACTCCTTCTGGCTCTAAACCCATGTAATCCTGTGGTAATACCTATACAGGGCAACTATCCACAATAAGGGGGTGCGCTCTAGATGACTGATGTCTGTGTACAACCGTTAAGCCCTCTAGTTCAGCCAGGGGAACTTGGGCCCCACACGGAAGCCAGAAAAAAAGAAAAGAAAAAAAAAGAGAAGAAATCCACAACATGATTTGAGAAGTGTTGACATGGTCTAGTTTTACAGAATTATTTTTTCAGTCTATAATCATGTCTTCTTGTTAGACTTTATGCATTCACTTCAAAAGCCAAAGGAGTTTTGCAGTTAAAATAGAAACTTTTTTTTTTTTTAATTCATACCTTGATTAGATCATGAACTTTTCTTTTATAATTCATACTAGTACTTAATAGGCAGTTTCAGGATATCTAGCCTTTGATCACCATGAACTCTTCAAAAAGTGTAATGCATACCAGGCAGTTTCAGGATTTTCACTTTCAGTCTTTCTTCATACTCCTTGTCTTGTAGTCCTAAAGTTAAACACACTTTATTAGTTTATACAAATTATAGCTCTTCTAAAAAAAACATCTTCAGGTGTGTTTTTTGTTTGTTTGGTTGGTTGGTTGTTTTTTTTGTTTTTGTTTTTTTGTGTGTGTTTTTTTTTTTTTTTTGTTTGTTTTTTTTTCCAATGTGGGCTCCACAGTTTGCATAATCTAGAAGAGGCCTTGCTAAGGCAGTAAACAAAAGTCTCATGGTATCAGCATTAGCTTATCAAGGTACTCATACAATCACCACAAGAGACCCAAGATTTATTCATATGATCACCTGATGAGACCCAGTATTTTTATTGCTTTGTTCTCTTGGATATATTTTCTATGTGCTTTGGGAAATTCAGCTATTATCAACAATTTTCATCTCCGCTGTTTTCTGACGTGAATCTTGTATTTTCGCCATGTTTCATAAAATAATCATGATACTGGTTTCTGTTGCCAAGTCTTAGGATCTTACATAATTCATTACCATTGAATTTTAATTCAGTAATTGCCACATATATGCCCAGTCCACAAGGGAATCTAGACTATTGTGAAGTGACCTAATCTTTAGTAGAGACAGTACTGTAGATTTTCATATAATCTGCACACATACTACAAAGACTTCCTACCATATGAGGAAGGTCATTGATAAACAGCAAAAATAAAGACTGGTCCGAAAACACTGCCCTTAGACACTCCGCTTGTTAACATCTTTCCAGCTTGACAAAGCACCATTTACATTTACACGTAAATCAAGTCTTGCATTGTATTAAGGGAAAAGAGTTTGATTTAAGAAAGAATAAGAAATGTTAACCAAGAATTTCTAGTCATAGATTAGAAGAGTGTCTTTGTCCAGGCCTGGACATGGGTAAGACATTTGATAAAATCAGCCATACTTTCCTGCGAAAGACATTTCCTCCCAGGACTAGATTCTTCAGCCATTGTACTTGCAGACACAGTATGTGAAAGGGCGTTATTTATCACTATAATTCCTTAAAAGTCATTTCTTCGTTGCCTTTTTTTAAAAAAATTTTTTTTTTCAGATGTAAAAAAGAAAGAGGGGCAGGGTTGTGAGGTAGAGAACCAGAAGAAAAACTACAATACCCACTGCAAAAAATAAGACTGTGACTGTGAGATTATTTTTAGATATATAACAACCAAAACAAAAAAGAGAGAGGGAGGGGTGTGGGGGTTGTGAAAATCACTCATTATTGTTTTTGTCTTTGTTGTCAATTAATAATAAAAAAGAAAGAAAAGAAGAAGAAATCTTATTGTGTAAAATATAAGTAAAAATGTCATACAGTTTTTTGTTTTTTTTTCTCCTGCAAAGCTGATACTGTTTGCACACTATAGTATAACTATAAGCTGTTGGAACAACACAACATAAATTTTGGATTCAGACTTTGGAAAAAAAACAAGTTAAATTGTTGGTTTTAAAAACTATTGTACTTGCAGGATGATGTGGTAAATAATCCATCTCCAGAATGTCTGTAAAGAAAAAGAGAAAGTATTTTGAATGAAAACAAAATACTGGGTGTTCTAACAGGGTTTTCATTATCATTTATACATAAATTCTACATCTCTATATAAATGAAAACTCAAAAAAGAGTTGAACAAAAAGACTTGGCAAATGATTCTTACTTCCCTCATCTCAAATAAAAAAGATGATTTGCTTTGTCTTTCAATAGCAGATGCTGTTGTGCGAGTAATTTTGGAGTCTTACTTTGAGGACATTATTGCAGTATATGTTTTACAGAGTGATAACAATATAATGCAGGGTTCAGGTTTGAAGTTGGTCATGGGTCATTGATCGATACAAATTTGAAATGACCTAACAATGTAGCAGCCAGTCAGCCAGTTGACTTACTGATTTTTCAGCAAGTCTGTCAGCCTAAAAGGTCTTTTTTCAGGTTTCTCTCATCTTTCTGTGAAATAATCGCAACATCAGTTTCAAACTTAAAAAAAAAAAAAAAAAATCCTTCCTTTACAGTTGGATGCCAAGCAGACAACATTGCCAACAACCAACCTCAAAATATGCACAGACAACCAACCAAGACACTGACACAAAGCCATAGTCACTTGTATTTTGTGAAAACCATCCTTAGAAAAACCACCCTTGATGGCTTCTAAAGTTCTATAGTCACAGAAAACACACAGGCTCAAACGACCACCAACCACAAAGACAGGTTTTCCCAGAACACCATTGCCCGCTCCCTTTGATCACGGTATCCGTTTCCTGACATCTGCCATGCAGGTCTATGTTTAAACAGGAAACATTCATTGTACAGTAGTCAAAAATGCAACAGCAACAACAACAACAACAACAACAACACACACACACACACACACACACACACACACACACACACACACACAGTGTGCATTTTAACTGTTTCACATGTTTGTGTTGACAAAAGAAGGCTAGGAACAATGTGTAAATGAAAATGTACATTGTGTGCTGTGGGAGGGGTGTGTCGAGAATTGCCAATGGGGGAGAAAACAAGGAGTATTTTCATGACCCATTAATTTTGGAAAATGACCCACTGATTATGTTGTGAACAGGCCAGATGACCCTTACGGCCATAGTGTGCTGAACCAAATCTAAACTCTGCATATGGTAAACTATATTATATCCAAATCTGGAATGTCTCAAGACAGCAAGGTATTGTAACTAAAAACAAAACAGTTGCTGATTGCAATATACAGAACGTGTTTGTTTGTAATCTGTAGATCTTTGTATAAATCAACCCCAAACCCCGGTTTTGCAGAAACTCGTGCCCTATCCCATGTCCGCCAGAAATGGAGATTGTGATGCGTTTAGCATTGCAGCACCCCCACAACCTAACCAGGTTTCAGGACCAGTGACAGTGACCACCACCCCCCACACCACCCAAGAAATGTTGAACAAAAATGAAAGACATTGTGACAGATTATTTTTCCTGATGTCAGATATGTTGGGTTTTTTTTTTTCTCCTACAGCTGATGCTATTGCATACAGCGAGCTGTCCATGCGGCAGAACTCCGCCATCTTGGAGTACTGTCGCACGTCCATGTCAGCGCTGTCAGGGGCGACGGCAGGCATCATGGGGCTGACAGGACTCCTGGGCTTCATTTTCTACTTTGTCTCAGCATTCATCCTCTCTGTAAGTTGCCCGGAAGTTCTTCTTTTCTTTTGGTACAGTGTTTGGACATTGTGAGTTCAAAATCTGTGAGAAAAATCTCTAGAAGGGTCAAGAGGTCAAAGTTTAAGATTACAACATGGCTGACAGCATAATGAAATAATGGGGGGAAAAAAGTGTGCGTTGTTGATAGCATGGGGGTGAGGGGGGGGGAGTATCAAAGCATGTGGTAGAGCTTGGGGTTTTCATGTAATTTTCATAAAGCAAGATACAGTCATTGGTTATGGCCAAAATGTAGAAGCTTTGAAAATCAGTGTTAGAAGTCAAAGGTCAAGGTTGGAACTGACTGAAAATGTTGCAAGATGGCCTTCTTTGCAGTGTCCTTCTTCTTCTGCGTTCGTGGGCTTCAACTCCCACGTTCACTCGTATATACGCGAGTGGGCTTTTACGTGTATGACCGTTTTTACCCCGCCATGTAGGCAGCCATACTCGGGGGTGTGCATGCTGGGTATGTTCTTGTTTCCATAACCCACCGAACGCTGACATGGATTACACGATCTTTAACGTGCGTATTTGATCTTCTGCTTGCATATACACACGAAGGGGGTTCAGGCACTAGTAGGTCTGCACATATGTTGACCTGGGAGATCGTAAAAATCTCCACCCTTTACCCACCAGGCGCCGTCACCGTGATTCGAACCCGGGACCCTCAGATTGACAGTCCAACGCTTTAACCACTCGGCTATTGCGCCCGTCTTTGCAGTGTCCTTTTTTTCTTTTTCATGATACTTGATAACATGTGCTATTGGTATCACACAGGAGTTGTAACTTGGAAGGCATTGCCTCTCTTATCAGGCAATGACATGGAAAGGAGAACGAATGCTAACATAACAGCTTGAAATGATATTGATAGTTTAAATGATATATATTGACTGTTAATATTATATCAAATGATAAAAAATACTTATGAAGTTATGTGCATGTGTTTCATGCTGCATGGTATATGAGTGTGTAATGCGTCTTCATCTGCATGCATGTTTGTTGAGATGCAGTGTGATACACTGTTAGACAGAGGACCAAATATTTTGTAGTTGTATGATGTTGATTTATGTATGTAAAAATGTGTGTGTGAGTTTCAGTTTCAGTTTCACTTTCTCAAGGAGGCGTCACTGCGTTCGGACAAATCCATACACTCTACACCACATCTGTTGAGCAGATGCCTGACCAGCAGCATAACCCAACGCGCTTAGTCAGGCCTTGAGTGCATGCTTACATATTTGTGTACCTATGAAAGGGGATTTCATTTTACGTAATTTCGCCAGAGGACAACACTCTCGTTGCCATGGGTTCTTTTGTGTGTGTGAAGACTAGAGTACTGTGAGTGCATATGTGCGCATATAACAGTGCATTATCATTTGAATGGAACATGAACTTTATATTGGTGTAAATGTAGTTTTAACACCTTTTGTTTTTTTTCATGACATTTAGATAATTCCATGATTAATTCCATAAGTTTTTCCTTTGTCTGACATGCATTTTGAAGACCAATGACATTATTTACAGGTGTTCCTGACAGCAAAGGCTGGTTCCAGGTGGAACAGTTTCTTCATTACCAGACGTGTTCTGTTCATCAATGGACTATTTGGTGGACTTTTTGTATCCTTCGAAACAAATATTTCATGCAAATTACTTTGTACTGTTGTTGTATTAGAAATATTAGTGAAGATTTTAGTCTATCCTTTTTACACAGAAAAAAAAGAAAGCAGTATCACATACCAATTAATTAGAAATGGAAGGAGAAAAACAAACAGCTGTTGCCACAATATTCCCAAAAGTAGTCTTCAAAGTTTTGAAAAAAATCTTGCCATAGTGATCAGATTATGTGAAATAATTATGAGTAATTGGCAAGAGTAGTGTCAGGTATACTAAAACCTGTTTGTTTGGGTTTGAAGTGGAATGAATTGAGATTACAAACTTTTGAGTGCAATTGCCAATGCTGCAGGAACCAGAAAACAGTTACTGTGCTTGCTTTTCTGGTTTTCTGACAACTCTTCACTAATATTCAGATAGTTGTGCTCATGTAAAAACCTCTCTTATTAGATTTTTTCAGAGAGTAGGTATTCTGTGTGCATTGCTTGACTTTGTTTTCCTAATTTCATTAATTTTTATATGATTTTGCTATTGCAGAAATGTATTTGGCCAGAATACTGGCGGTATTTATGTATTTATTTACTTATTTCTTTTTATTTTATTTTATTTAGTATTATTATTATTTTTCTTTTTTTCTTTTATTTATTTATTTTATTTATTTATTTTCTTTCTTTTTTTAAAAATTATTTTTCTTTTCTTTTCTTTTTTTTTCTTTTTTCTCAAGGCCTGACTAAGCGCGTTGGGTTACGCTGTTGGTCAGGCATCTGCTTGGCAGATGTGGTGTAGCGTATATGGATTTGTCCAAACGCAGTGACACCTCCTTGAGCTACTGATACTGATACTGATACTGGCAGTGTGTTTATGAGCTTTTCCTTATGTAAGACTAAGAGTAAGATTTTTTAATTGATTTCCTTGACTTTGTTCTTTTCAGACATACATTCTCTTCTGGACGTATCCTTTGTATTGTGTCAAGAAATGAAAGTTATAACTACCAAACTAGTCTAGTCTGTGATGACAGTGTGTGTGTGTGTGTGTGTGTGATCGGTTGAGTGTGTGTGTATGAGACAGAGAGAGAGAGAGAGTGTGTGTGTGTGTGTGTGTGTGCAGACTGTTCTGTGTGTGACAGTATGCATGTGTGTTTGTGCTTGGGCTTTGTCATCTGATTGTTTGTGTGAATGACACATGAGTAAGATTAAATTTAACAAATTAGTAATTGTTTGCAAATTTGATGTGCACCTTATTGCATCTTGTGAGTCATGGTAAGTATTTTTATTGAACATAATTCGAAGGGAAAAAAATCCACTACATAGAAATAAGCTGGTGCACAACAAAGAACTGTGAAAGTCATTGATCATACGACATGAATTATCACGTGAGGGTTATGGTCCTTAACAGGTTTTCAGATTTTTATATGGAATGGTGCATGTGTACTGACAGCAGAGGAACAAACTTCACTGTTGTCTACACAAACTAGTATTCAGAGATGTATACATTTTTTGTATTGTGCAATAAAATGTTTGCAAAAACACAGTTGTGTGTGTGTGTGTGCGCACGTGTGTGTGTGTGTGTTTGCTGTTTGTTTTGATACTGAAATATGAAACCAATAGATCCAGTTTGGATTTACAAGTGGTGAGTATGGGTGGAGGAGGAGTGCTCATCTTGTTTTTTTTCCAGAATAAGTGCAGAAGTTTGCAAGATCACAAACCCAACTCAGTCCCACACAAACCTGCACGGACACACACGAACACACACTTCCATATCTCCTCTTAGTGTTCATGCTATTTAAGGCTCCATTTCTGACATCTAGTTACTAAAATTAATGTGAAAAGCTTGATTCATCAACTTGTTTTGTGAGTGTAATGTTTTAAACAGTCTTTATTCGTTTCCTCTGGATACAACTCAATGAGAAGTTTTGCTGATTGCAGATGTTATATTTGAGAGAGAAAAAATGGGAAGTAAGCAAACTGGGCGTGTCTTGCCATCCATGTGAGAGGCTTTGTTAAGTGATGAAAGTACTTGACAGTACCGGAAGTATATTTTATTAGTATTATGTTGGAGTGAACAGTCAACATTAAAATGAGGCCAGAACTAGTCCTAGATTTATATGATTTATATCCCATAGATTCTGCAAAACTTTATCATTAGTATTTCATCTGTTCAAACCATGCATTAAGAGAGATGTGATTACGTTGTAAGACCGGAAACCTGAAAGGGATGTGAATATCATTGTTGGAATTTATTTCAACAACCTAAAAACACATACACACAGGAGATGGAATGAAATGGTGATGCCCTCCTGAACAGATGTGTTCTTGTCACATGAAAATAAAGAATGATAAAAAGCATACAACCTCAAATAACAGCAATGCACAGATGTAAAAAAAAATCACAATAGTTTATTCAGCCAGTTCTTTTTTACATGCAAATGCCAATGAAAAAGGAGAAAAAAAAACACCATAAATGTAAAATGATAAAAAAAAAAATTTAAAAATTCCCAGCAAAAGGGGGAAAAAATTGTCAACAAGACACACAACAGAAACATTTTGTAAAAGAAAATCTGGTTCAGCAGTCACGAGTTGGAAGGAAGAAGAAAAGCTAAATGTTTATCTGGACCTCAAGAAACATCTACAGACCTGCTCCTGATTCCTCAACACTTTCCCTTCTAGGTCCCTCTACTGACAGCAAAGCATTGTCAAATGACTGCATGTGTAAATATTGTTCGGCAATCTGTGAAGACAGATCAGTTTATGGCAGCAGTCAGAGTGCAAAATAAATAAAGGCACTGGTAAGTACTAAGGAGGCGTACTGGAGACTTTAAATTGGAAATTAAATGAAAATTATTAGACGGTTTTCTTTGGAATTGCTAATAAGTGTACAACTTCAAGAATACAAATAAGAACTAGTACCTTAAAGGTCAGAGGTAAACAGTTTTGTACGATGCATTTCAGTTTCTTAGACATTGCACTGGAAAATTCCATAGAGAATGCAACTCAGTTTGGGTGAGAGGAGCAAATATCTTACAAATTTAAAATGATTTAAAATGGAAGAAAGAGAAAGTGCTTGTTGAACAGCAAAGGTTAATGGAATAATTGTAATGTGTTTTGTCAGTTGAAGAGATGAAAAGCATTATGACAGGCCTTGTGTGGGATGTACATTCACTGTTCAGTCAACTCTCATATAGGATTCCAATACAATACCACCACAGGTTCCAAGTTTCATGTGATTCCGAGAATAACAATATGACAAAAGAACAGCAAATAGCGCTACAGAATATATCACAGGGTCATTTTATTTCATATCACATATTACAGGTGTTAAAGGAAAACAGTCAACCTTCTTAATCCGACTTAAAACTTGGTTTCCAATGCTGAAAGCACATATTTCACAAGATGACACATTTGTTCTCCTTTTGGAGAAACCATAACACATAAGAAAATGCACATTCATACAATGGTTCGATAGATGATTAATTTCTCTGTCATTTAAATAATATTCTGTACTTGATGGTTTTTCTTTATAACAGAAGCCATCACCAAGCAACAACAGACACTTCCAAATAAAGTAATAAAAAAAACATGAAACGCAGCTTAGGTTAAAAGTAAGGTAGAGTTTTAGATGATGCTGATATGATCTAAAAACCTATTATTAAAACAACTGGCTTTTTTTTTTTTTTTTTTGAAAACCTTTAAGCAAAAGTAATATCTGTACTGATTTGTTAGTATGCATGTGTCCCTTCACAAAACTTGTATCTTTGCACTTGCGTGCATTATGCGATACAAATAATGCTTATACATGCAATATCAGTCTCTCTCCAGCCCATCCTTCCAAAATGAAATTGTTTTTTGAATGTACAGGAAAAGAGGAGCAGGGAATGAATGTTGTTGTTGAGGAGCCTGACACCGGAGAACAGTTCCTGACATGCCGAGAGACCCGTGTCTTTTTGTGCTGATGACGACGACACTGTTATTCCTTAGGTTGGTCAGCGTCTTCCTGAGCGGGTTCCTGGCCAGTTTCTTCTGGTGCTTCTACCTCAGCTGTCTCAGTGACGGGCTCTTGCACTGTGGACGTCTCTTCCTTTGGTGGGGGTTCTGACTGCATGGACTTCCTCACTGAAAACGCCATAAAGCCATCAGTTGGAGTCACAAACTCGGAAACGAGAAGAGTTGTGGGTTTTTGTGTGTGTGTGTGTGTGTGTTTTTTGTTTGTTTGTTTTTTTTTACATCTTAGCAACACCAAACACCATTGTAATTTATGTCAAACATATTAAACCTATCACTGTGTGATAAAGTAATCAAATAAATCAGAACCACAAGATCAGAAACACTTTAATATGCACATACAAAAGCAAGCTGCGAGTTGGATTCTGAGATAAGTAATTTTGTCATATGCTGAATATTTCACAGAAAACAAGAGCAGTACCTTCTGCTCTTTTCTTAAACTAAACAGAAATTATTGTTGTTTAAAAATTTATGTCTAAGCCTCAGTTAAGATTTTCCTGGGTATTTTAACCATTACTGTTATCTATATTAGGTGTTAACCATTTTCAGTTGGTCATTTGAGGTTGATTGTATTACCGTTACTGCAAATATACTTTTCAACATATGTTGGGTACTGCAGTTTTACCCAAACCAAGCCTTTAAGGCTTGAATATTTACGTTCTTACTGAAATTGTTATTAGGAAAAAAGACATCACAGACTCACATATTTATTGTTCAGAAATTGAAACAGCTTTTCCTTCCACTACCTTCACCCACTTGTTGACAAGTAGCACCATGCACCCCACCAAATGATTAAATCTGTCTTTACAAACATGACTCGGGCTGATACCAGTCATTTTCATTTCATCCCTCCTTACTTATAATACCAGTCCTTACACAATTCAACCCTCCTTATAATAACAGCCCTTATACATTTCACCCCTCCTTACTTTCAATACTAGTCCTCACATAATTCATCCCTCCTTGCTTATATTGCCAGTCCTTACACAATTCACCCATCCTTCTAATACCAATCTTTAATCCACCCCTCCTTATGCCAGTCCTTCCGCAATTCATCCCCTCCTCCTAATACCAGTCCTTACACAATTCACCCCTATATCTTCTAATGCCAGTCCTTGCATGATTCACCCCACCTACCTTCTAATGCCAGTCCTTACACAATTTACCCCTCCTTCCAATGCCAGTCCTTACATCATTCACCCCTCCTAATGCCAGTCCTTACATGCGTCACCCCACCTACCTTCTAATGCCAGTCCTTACACAATTCACCCCTCTTCCTTCTAATACCAGTCCTTGCACAATTCACCACTCTACCTTCTAATACCAGCCCTTACACAATTCACCCCTCTACCTTCTAATACCAGCCCTTACACGATTCACCCCTCTACCTTCTAATACCAGCCCTTACACGATTCACCCCTCTACCTTCTAATACCAGCCCTTACACAATTCACCCCTCTACCTTCTAATACCAGCCCTTACACGATTCACCCCTCTACCTTCTAATACCAGCCCTTACACAATTCACCCCTCTACCTTCTAATACCAGTCCTTACACGATTCACCCCTCTACCTTCTAATACCAGTCCTTAGACGATTCACCCCTCCTTCCAACGCCAGTCCTTAGACGATTCACTCCTCCTTCCAATACCAGTCCTTAGACGTTTCACCCCTCCTACCAATGCCAGTCCTTAGACTATTCACCCCTCCTTCTAAAGCCAGTCCTTAGACGACTCACCCATTCTTCCAATACCAGTCCTACGATTCACCCCTCCTTCCAATACCAGTCCTTAGATGACTCACCCCTTCTTCCAATACCAGTCCTTAGACAACTCACCCCTTCTTCCAATACCAGTCCTTAGACAACTCATCCCTCCTTCCAATACCAGTCCTTAGACAACTCACCCCTCCTTCCAATACCAGTCCCTAGATGTTTTACCCCTCCTACCAATGCCAGTCCTTGCATGATTCACCCCTCCTATTGCCAGTCCTTACACATTCACCCTGCCTTCTGATACCAGTCCTTACACATGCACCCCATCTACCTCCTAATACCAGTCCTTAACCAGTTCACCCCCTCCTTTTAATGCCAGTCCTGACACAGCTTCCCCCCCCCCCCACCCCCCCCTCACACGTCAGCCTTCTCCTTACTTCGTTCCTCCCGGGACTCCTGGATGTTGGCCCGGATGCTCTTCCAATCGATGGTGCGCTCCAGGTAGTCCCTGGACTGCGCTCCCTCAGCCACGACGTGCGAGAAGAGGTTCATCATGGCGTGGGCCTGCGCGATGCCGGACTGCACGCGGTTCACCTGGATGGCCTCGTTGTTGTTCATGGCACGTGAAATGTTGTAGGCCCGGTTGAAGTACTCCCCTGCTTCTTTGTAGTTGCCCTTTGGAGAGAGAGAGAGAGAAAAAAAAGTTCACAGAGATCATGACATATACAGAAGGGAGGTAATGTACTAAGGGAGGCTACCAGCTGCAGTCACTTTTGATTTCTCTGCTTTAGAGTGGTAGTTTGCACAGGACAGGAATTAGACCTCTGCTGGAGCCTGCACCAGTGGGTCATGGTAAGTTTGTTGAATTAGAAATATCATTTTAGGAGGAAAAAAAAATCCTTTCCTAGCAATTTTCCTTTGTTGACATGTAACATGTAAACGATGATTAAAAACTAAAAATATGTGAATGATCTGAACACTACCAGCCTGAATGATTTGAACATCACCAACTGGAGTTACATAATATTAGATGTGATATTAACTTTTTCTTTTAAATCCAAAACTGTAAATATTGATCGTGTTTTGAACTGTTCACCATCAATTAAATTTGAAAACTGAGTAAATGCTAACATTTTCTAGATTTGCCAACTACTCCAGATTTTTTGTGGTTTTTTTTGGGAGAGGTGCGGAGGTGGAGAGGTTATGTTCTGTCATACAAAAATGTAACTAGGGGTTTACATCTGCACAAATTGTTCAAATGTGCTTTTATAAGAAATTCCTTCTGAATTTTTGTCCTGTTAATTTTAGTTGAATTGGTTCAACTGTGAGACATCAGTCTGTGTATGTTTTTTTGGTGTTATTTTTTTTTTTAATATGAAAAAGATCTCTAATGCAATGCAGGTACTACACTAAGGTGATAAAGACTGAGTTTTGAGCTAAAGGAAAATATTGAATTCAAGTGATTTCTCTGAAAATCATGATCAAACATTTTTAACAACAAAAATAAACTTTAAAAATGACTATGAAGTATGTGTGAGTTTTTTGGGTGTGAGAAAATGGAGTTAAGATACCAGTCATGCACACACACACACACACACACACACACACACACACCAGAGAGTTGAGGACATTGCCCAGGTTGTGACACGCCTGGCTGAGCTCGGCATCCATTCCACAGGATTGTGCTGTTTCAACAAACTCCTTCAGGTACTCGATGCTCCTCTCCTTCTGGCCAATTCTGAAGGGAAAAAAAGTAAATGAGCAAATAAGATAAAACATCTATTTAAACACGCAAACACACACACACACAAATGCTCACGCACACACACACACACACACAGATTTATCTATCTAGATATAATCAGAAAAATTACTGTCATGACTTTGCATGCATTATAATACTGGTTTTTCAAAAATCATTCCTTTCATTAGATAAAAAATATATATTACAGACCCCATATTCATACCATCCATAGAATGAATTATTTTCATCTTGTTCAAAACACAATTATGTCGACCTCATATCAACTGTCCTTTTGAATAATTTGGAATGTAATTTTCTTTTTACATTCATATATATATATATCAATTATGATTTGAAACACCAAAAGTATGCCTGAACTTTGATAAGAGAGCTTCATACTTGGCATAGGCTTTGGCAATGGCATCACAAGCCTTCCCCATGCAGTCTGTCCGACCGGCTATCTTGCTGGCTTCATAGAAGTTATTCAGGTGCTGAAAGTAGAATGAGATATGATCAGTTCATTTGTATGGTTATGAATAAAACACATAAACACACACACACACACACCACACACACACACACACACACATTATGCAGTTAAAAATCACAAAACAAACATACCCTTAAGAATCCATATGTACATAAACACATACACATGGAATCATTCTATGAAAACGCTTCAAAATCTAGATAATGGAATCTGCTCAACAAAAGTTTCATGAGACAAAATATTCGGCTTGTGCAGATTGTGTCTGAAAAGATGCAAATAGATGGGTGTTGATCAGAAATGCAGAATTTGTGTAAACCAGGTTATCATGACAGTTATCTAAACTTGTATAACAGTAGAATCTACTTTAACACATGAGTATCTTGGGAGAAAAGAAATCTGCTTGTCTTTACCGAAATGCAGAATTTGGTTGCATAATCCAGGTTATTGTGTCAAACAAATTTGTATCAAATGGACTCCCGGTCATAAATACTCCATAGAGATTATATCAACAGAGTAATTGACTTTGAGCAGACAATAATAATACTTAAAGGTTAAAGGTCCTGAAGACATTAATGGCCACCAAGGCAGTGAATTCACATCCACTGTGTACAGGGTTCAGCACAGGTAGGCGGGGCCCACTCCTCTCCTTCCTTCACTTTAACCTTCCCCAACTAAAGTCAGGAATCCAGTCACAAATGGGTGAAGTGAGGAAAACCAGGCTAAAGTGCCTTCCACTAGGGCACAACACTTTGCCAGAACAAGACCTCAAATACTGGTCACTGATGATTACTGTGTGAAAAGTCTGATGCCTAACTGAATTTGCCATGGCGCCTCTTGTTTTGTACTGTATCAGCAGTGTAACTGACCACAAGCGCAGTTTCCACATCTCCACTGTCTTCATACGCCAGGCCCAGTCTGTAGGCTGCATTACCCTCCAGCTTCTTGTCTTTGGCTGTGGAGAAAAAAGCACAGATATATACACATTTTTCATTAAAAAAAAAAAAAAAAAAAAAAATCATACATATGTAAGTATGTCAATCACAACTGAATTCTGTAAATGAGCAAAAGTATGCCTCCCTAACACCCTACCCAACACAAAATAATTTAAAATATTATGTTGATCACAAATCCGTAAAAGAGAATTGTCTGCAATAACATCCCTCCCCATCTCCAGTTATATTGCAATATACAAATACAGTCTCTCTGTTGTTGTTTTTTTCTCCACTGGAGTATCAGTAGAAGTTTATTTTCGTGATGAAATACCTGAGTCTAAATTCTATAATGCAAAAAAAAAAGAAGAAGAAAAAAGTGTTTACAATTTTTGAGAACCACAAATGATTGTTGAAACATTCAACACTTAGTGGTCCAATAATCATGGGCAGCTTGCAGTATCACTGATTTTTGTTGTTCTTAACAGATACACAATGCTACGAACATGGTACTTTTCAGAAAAACCACACATCAACAGAATGCTCCACCCTGCCGGGAGCTTATCCATATGTGACATGATTAGAGATGCACATAGCACTTTGGTACACACATACACAACACTGCCTTCCAGACAAAACACCTATCAATGTATTGCTCTTCCTTATTGGCAGCACATCCAGGTGTGAGGTGTGAGATAACTCCCTGACCTTGTTTCGTCATGTCGAAAGCTTTGGTGAAGAACTCCAGCATTTTCTCCCGCTCATCTTCCCTCTCCAGCTTGTCTCCAATGGAGGTGTAGATTCTGTACAGGTGCACGCAGGCATCAGTGAAGGGGCTGACCTTGCCCTTTTCCACTACGTCATTCACCCAGGTGCTGAGGTTGGCCTTGCACACGTCGTAGTATGCCTCAAAGTGCTCTGCTGACCCAAAGTAGTCACCTGCACAGAGAAGTGGATGATGTAATTAATGACAGTGATGGATCATTTTACAGAACTCTGTCCACACAAAATGCTCTTGGTGCTTTACAAAACAAATAATACTGTATAAATTTTGTGCTTTAACACATCAGAAAACGATATGTAAATTTATATACAATTACTTGGAACACATACAAGCAAAAATAAACATACAGAAAGCTCATGTTCATGTACAATTCCTGCACGAAAGTAACTGCTGTAAAATTACGTGTTCATGTAAAGATGTTCCCACACAATGCACAGAACATTATTCCGAAACCGGAGTGTAACACCACAATAACGTAAAATGGAAACTTTCAAAAAGGAAAGAACAGCTTCAAGAGCATTCACAGAAAACAGTTCCGTACCGTTTTCTTCAAACACAATACCCAGGTTGCAATGGGCCTCAGCTTTGGTCTGACCACCATCAGAGTCTATGTGGGACGCAGTGTCCAGACAGGTCTTGAAGAAGTGGTCAGCCAGCCACTTGTCCTTGGTGGGCTGGAAGTAGCAGGCGAGGTCGTAGCGGGCCAGGTACACTGAGATGTAGTCCCCTGAAATCAGGCATTGCAAAATGACAATGGACTGAAGTGTTATGTCCTCAAGCAAAACACACATACATCAATCAATAGTCCTCTGAAATCATGCATCAGGAAACATCAACAGATCAAAGTGTTATGTTATCAAACAGCACAAACATACATAAATGAGGTAGTCCCCTGAAATCATGCATCAGGAAACATCAACAGATCAAAGTGTTATGTTATCAAACAGCACAAACACACATAAATGAGGTAGTCCCCTGAAATCATGCATCAGAAATGTCAATAGACCAAAGTGTTATATTCTCAAGCTACTCAAACATATATCCATATGTGTTCACATGCCACCATTCAGGGTCTATTGGAGGGAAGAGGGAAACTGGTTTAAGCACAAACATACATCCATGCATTTACCTATCACCACTCAGCGTCTAGTGCTGGGAGAAATGAAACCTGTCTGTGTCTAACTTGAGTCTGAAACCTGTATCATGTTTCCTATGAGGGCTATGTACCCATTGGGGTACCAGTCAACTTTAATGCATAACCAAATAAAATTGTATAAATACCACTATCATTATCAGGTACATTTATTCTGTTCTGAACCTATAAAATAAATCCTTATATGCCAGTGATTCACTGACAGTAAAAAGGAGGGGGGAGGGGGAGGGGGGGGGGTAGGTTACATAAAATTACAAAGATGAAAAGATGTTCACACATGTTCTACACATATGCATAGAGCATGACCTAATTATATGCATCATGCTCGTAATTCACTGAAAGTAAGAAGAGGTGCCCGGCGTAGGGGGGTGGTGAGGTAGGGGGGGGGGGGGGGGGGGGGGGGGGGGGCGGTGATAACAAAACTACACAAATGAAATGATAAACATTCACACATACAGACACATATTCCACACAACCTGACCCCCACACATCATAGAACTTTCACGGACACAAAATCACACTGATAAAACCGTTCGCACCCACCCACCCACAAAACACATCAACGGCAAACACATCACACCACACAAAGGTGACCAATCCCCCCCCCATGCGTTTGCTTACCTTTTCTCTGGGCGGTCTCGGCTATGGTCAGGTAGTGTTTGAGGGTCTCCAGCTCTTCGTGTTTGTCCTGCAGCATGGTCTGGGTCCACATGAGGGACTCTGGCCCCGCCGCCTCCCTCTCCTGCAGCTGCTGCTGGATGAGGTTGAAGAGCTCCTTGAAGGACAGGTGGAAGCCGTCCTTCAGCATGTCCAGGCACAGTGTGTGCTTGTAGCTGTTGCGGAATCTGAACAACAACAACAATAATAATAATAACAAACAAACTGAAAAAAACCCACAAAAAAAAACATCTGAATAACAATGATAATAATGCTCATGATGATGATGATACTACTACTGCTGCTACTACTACCATTGCTACTACTACTACTACTACTACTACAAGCAATAACAGTAAAAATAATAGGAATGATAACAATAACAATATCAATAACACAGGGCATGTTTGTTGCTGTTGTGGAACTTGCACTGCTCACAAACAGACATAGACACAGACACACACAATACAGACAGACAGGCACACACACACACACACACACACACACACACACACACACACACACACACAAGAAAACAAGTTATGAATATACTTAGAAAATCCGAGTACCAGTTTTCAACTGTGGCATAATTTATAGCTCTTGTGAAAATTCAGTAAGTGTAAAGAAATTAAACAGCCACAGTATGATAACTGACTTCTTTCTTCAGTTTCTTAGCTTCCATATATTAAATCAATTCAATTATAAAATTATCCTATGTAAGGTGTTGACCTTGTGTGTGTGTGTGTGTGTGTGTGTGTGCGCGCGCGCGCGCACGCGCATGTGTGTGTGTGTGTGTGTGTGTGTGCATATGGTATGCATGAAACATACTTTGCTGTTTCAGCTTTGTTGAGGTCCTTCTGCAGTGCTCTCAGCTGGTTACGCTGTTCCTCCAGTTCACGCTCTTTCTTGTTGCCGACACGCAGCGGCTTGAGTCGGCCACTGGGTGGTCCACGCGGCCCATTATCAGCATATGTTGGCACTTTTTTCGCCCCATTTCCATTGTTGATAGGTGGCAATGCCACCGCCATTTTCTGGAATCACAATCATCCACAACCACACACACACACACACACACACACACACACACACATGCCACATTACAGATATACTGACTTCTTTAAAAAAAAAAACCCTACCAAAATCTGATGGATCAACTGGTTGATTTATCTGTTAGGAAACCACCCCAGGTCTGTGATTCAAGCTTGTTTTGTCTTTCAGTCAAAAATTCAACTTTTGTGTGTTTCTGTTGTTTTTGTTGTTGTTGTTTTAATGGCTTTGGAACAATTAAACACTGAGTGCTTGTAAACTGGCAGACGAACTGAAGTATTTTTTTTTTTTTTTTTTTTTATTTTTTTTTTAAGAAATACAGTTTATTGAATAAATGATCTGAATGCTATTAAATTGACCCATACTGCAAAACTGAAAAAAGTAATAAAGGCCATAAAGAACACTAAAATATTATACTAGTTCATAGTTTGATAGGTAAAAAAACAAAAATAAGACAAACAAATATATCTTTGCAAAGTTGTTTTGAAATAGAGAAAGAACATTACAGGTTTTTTTTTTTTATTCTATTTTATTTTTTTTAGGTTACATTCAAACCAGAATCTTGTTTAGGTCTAGTCTTTGTCTGAACAAGTCCATTTTGCTAACATTTTTTTTGTTTTTGTTTGTTTTTCCATTAACCAGATAACATTAATTTGCTGATGACCCTGCCAAGGTCAGTCCATGCAGAGTATTTTCATGTTCCTATAAACCATTCTAAAGAGACATAGCTTACAAGATCTATAATATGTGTACTTGATAATTTGTGTGTGTGTGTGTGTGTGTGTGTGTGTGTGTGTGTGTGTGTGTGTGTGTGTGTGTGTGTGTGTACACATGACAGGGTTCAGGCACTAGCACTGCAGCAAGTCTGCATATCTTTTGACAATGGAGACTGGATAAATCTTCACCATTCACCCAGCAGGTGAACTGAAAACAAGGATAAAAATTTGAGAATCCAGCACTCTAACCATTCAGCTACCTCATTCACTAAAAAGATTTCCTGATCGTTCTCCATGTTATGCGATTACCTGAAGTATTTAAAAACAGTGCCAATATAGTTCACTGATCATTTCCCTTCTTTCTTTCCTTGAACTGGAAGTATAGTGGCAAAGAATTAAAAATACAGATTTATATGTATGATGTTGTGAGCATAAAACCAGCAGCACACACACGCATTCAAAAAACCTGCATGAAATATGTTATTGTTTGCCACATTGCTCAATCTAAGTAACAACTGTACTACTGATTTAAAAAAAAATGTAATCAAATATATTTGCCAAATCATTTACTTGTAGTTGTAAAAAATGACAAAAATACACAAATCTCTTATGTCAGTCATGATCTGCGGGCAAACGTTAAATCATTAGTGGAAACTCAGTGGACATGTCCTTCTACATAGAAACTATGCACAGAATGTTTTTTGGGTCAATCCTTCAGCTTTTTTGCAAACTTGATAAAAACTTAATTACAAAGTATCAAAATGAATATGATTCAAAACAAAAAGGATAAAAATCGATTCAAAACAATACAACTTTGGCAAACATCCAGGCTCGAGATCGACCCATTATGAATATGGCAGTCTGTAACATAATTTTTAACTGAATCAACAAACTAATCAGTAATAATTAGGCTTGACCATGGTATATCTACAACTCCATACTGTACGTACATTAAATAATGATCTTACAATTGTTTCTTTCTTCCAGATACACCGTTGTTTACCACCAAGAATTCTCACTGATTGAAGTGGAAGCTGCCATTGAAGCTTTTTTGTTTCCAAGGAGGCACAGTCCCGCAGTCACTTCCTTTTAAGTTAAAAGATATATATTCAATAATGTCTTAGAATTATCATATTTTCATATTTCAGAAAGTAATAGGAGTAAGATGCAGGAATTAACATGTGGCCTATAACAATTTGAAATATTCATTTGCTTGAAAAAAAACATTTACTGCGTTGCTGATTTCTGATTCCGGTTTCACTTTTTGTGCAAGGCAGTGTCGAGGCCTCTGGATCTGGATCGCTCGTCTCGAATTTTACTTTTTTTTTCGTTTATTATTTGAATTGGGGCAAAAATGTCTGGACTGTGGGGAGAAATTCCCAGCGCTCCAGAGGCTGACTCTGGCATTGCAGCATTAGAAAGAGATGAACTGACGAAACCACGTCCTATTGAACCTGAAGCACCTCCTCTTTTCCAGCCGTCCAGTCGCCATTATCCGCCGTCCAATGAGTATGGTTTTATTTTTCTATTTTCGAGGATGTTGCTGGGGGTGGGGGTGTTAGTGAAGGTGAGGAGGGGAGCGAAAATTTTGAAGCTTCATGTTTATTGTTCAAGCTTTTTTTTTTTTAGTTTATTTCTCTGTAACTCTTAATCTTGTTTATCTTTATAAGACGAACAGCAGCAGGCACATGCCATTGTTGACAACCGGTCAGCCGGCACCGTGCCAGAATACTGTGTTGATTGTAGCTGGTCTGAGCAGAGATGAAGAACTGTTGTCTGTGTCTTGGGTTAAAAATTAAAAAAAGTATAAAATAGTTCTGAATTTCCACCTCTGTTTACAATAATTATTGTTGACTAGTCGACATCTATTAATTGTATTGTCAAGTTGTGCAGTCTTTTAGTTAAATTTACAAGGGAGGTTACCATTTATGAATGGAATAATGGTATACAGTAAGATGCGTGTGCATGTTTGCTACAAGATCATATTTTATTCATGATCATGACTCAGTGTGTGTGTGTGTGTGCGTGTGTGTGCAGGCCTCTACCAGCCAAGTTTTTTCAGATGGATCCAGTGGTGATGCACACTATTCGTCTTATTGAGCATGCCCGTAAGACACGAACAGCCATCCAGACTGTGCAGCAACAGCAAGCAGAGGGGGTAGGATAGTCAAGACCTGGTTTTGTGTACTGATTTGTGTGTGTGTTTGTGTTCAAGCACAATTTTTGACTCACTTGTGTAAACAAAGTGAGTCTATGTTTTAACCCGGTGTTCGGTTGTCTGTGTGTGTGTGTGTCCGTGTGTCTGTGTGTCCGTGGTAAACTTTAACATTGACATTTTCTCTGCAAATACTTTGTCAGTTGACACCAAATTTGGCATAAAAATAGGAAAAATTCAGTTCTTTCCAGTCATCTTGTTTAAAACAATATTGCACCTCTGGGATAGGCACAAAAAAAATTAAAAAAAAGAAGCCTAATTATATGCAAACTGCATTTACTGTTATATTTATATTTTTTGTATTCTCTAAACTTGGCACCTCTTATTCTGACACAACAACAAGAGGAGTCATTATTATCATTTTTTGTTCAAACAGGAACTTCTTTTGCTAAGCATGGAATTTTTATTTATTTTGCAAATGTTTTGGTGCAGATAGTAAAAAAGGGAAATTACTCTGTAATTAATGCTAGGGGACTTAATTTATCACAAGTGAGTCTTGAAGGCCTTGCCTCTCTTGTTTAAAATGTTTATTTTTGTCTTAGTATTGGGTTAGCTTGGCCTGTGTTCTACATTTGAATTTCCTCCACTGAATGTGGGATATGTAAAGCCAAACCTTTCGTTAAACATATCTTACTGCTATGCCTATGCTGATCAGTCGCATGTGAGAAAGTATGCATCATCCTCAAATTATTCTTGAACAGTTGGCATATGTCTGAGCATTATATCATTATCTGTGAGTGGAGATGAAAAAATTTCTGCGTCAACACTCTACATCAATATTATCATGACCACATGACGATTATCTAAATCAGTCACAGCAGACCAGTGGTGGCATGTCAAAGCAATGAATAAAACAAGTTTAACAACCTAAAATACTATCAACATACTTATAATTATGTGGACACAAGTAATGTGTCAGAATTTACTTATCATCAACATATTTATTTAGGGAGTACTTACACAGCCAGAATTTACAAATAATCAACACATTTAGTAAAGGAGTATTTGCACTGTAAGTACTCCCTCAATAAATTTGTTGATGATTTGTAAATTCTGTTACAGTAGAATGTTAAGCAGCAGACCATGTCTGCAAACCACTGGACTTGTGTGCTTGAGCGCAACACCTGTGAAAACAGACCGGCCAGTGGTGATCAGGTTATTTATAGTCGCCCAGGTGAACCACTGCAGTGACACTTTGTGGCTGCAAGGAGACTGGTTGTGGCAGGGCAGAAGTGTCAAAATTTGTGTTTGTTGCTTGGTGTTCAATGACAGATTTCTAAATTATTTCTGAACCAATTTATGGCGGATTGGGAGTGAAACAAAGAGCTCACCACCTCCTTTCTATTATGTATGAAGAAAGTATGAAATGAAGTGTTGATTATTTGCGATGAATTTATCATCTTAATTGAAGCTACCTTAAACTGATCACTTTTAACGAGTTCATAGCTAAAAATAGCTAATTGTGTTAAATCAGTTTGACGTAGACAAACACAAGTGGTAGAGATTTAAAGATGAAATTGCGACTCTTCTGCCAGTATATAATACTTGTAGTTTTCTGATCCATTGAAAGAGATAATTAGTTTAGTTAAATAGTGTGTTTCAGAAACACCAATATCAACTCCACCCTAGCCGGCAAGCAATGCCAATGGTGTGGAGTGATTGTCGGTGTGTCAATAATGAAAATCTGCTTTGTATCATGAAATTGCCTGATCTGTTTTCATCTACACACCTTGATAGTAGGTTTGTGTTTTGTCAACTAGTGATCGCAAATAAGATTAAAGAATATAGCATTATATATATATATATATATATATATATATATAATAATAATAATAATTATATGTGTGAGTGTGTGTGTGTAGAACAGACATAATCTGGCTGTGAATGATACATAGTTTAATAAATGTTTGGAGCATTTGTTGAGAAGGGGCTTTCATTCAAATTTTGAATACCATTGCGCCTGTATCTTAATGTGTGAGGTAAGATCAGTAGGTCAAGTGCAAATGTCGTCTATAATAGCATGTGCTGTGAAGTTAAGCTATAGCGGAACAGTAGCCAGCTCAGTGCTCGGCTACACACACACACACACACACACACACACACACACACACACACACACACACTCACTCACTCACTCACTTATATTTATGTGTGTATGTGTGTGAGAGTGTGTGCATACTTACTTATATGTGTGTGATTCTATGTGTGTGTGTTTTCTTCTGACAGAAAAGTGGTGAGGATGCTTTTCCCACAGTGCCACCAATACCAGAGTATGATGGACCCCCACTGAAACACACTGCTCAGCCCCCACTGATGTACATGGCACCTGACCTGGACAAGTGAGTTGGTTCACCTCTCTATCTCTCTCTTGACGTCACCTGAAATCCAACATTGCTTTCGACAATTTATGGGTTCCCTCTCACTCTCTCTTGAGTGGGTGCATTTGTGTGTGTGTGTGTGTGTGTGTGTGTGTTGTATTTCATGATTTTTTTTTTTTTTTCTTCTCTTCTTCTTCCTTTTATGGAATGGCTTTGAATGGTGAAATAATGGTATATTTTGATTGTGTTTTGATTTTGTGCTCATTTTCGCTTTTTTAGCTTTATTCCCTCTTTAGGGCGAGGGCTGGATGTAAAAAAGCATGTTACTTGCTTATCTATCACCCTCGTTAATAAAGATTGTGTCTTGTCTTGTCTTTGTTCCTTTTATTCTTTTTTTCTTTTTTTTTTCTTCTTTTTTTTATGGCCTCAGTTGCATGCAAGATCATGGAGAACATAGTTTCATTCTTTCCTTTTAATTTTTTCCCCATTGTTCCCTTGAAGTTATGTGCCATTGAAAGGGAAATGTTACTGTAGAATGTAGAACATAGTTTTGAAAATTACTCAGGACAGGAATCAGACCCCTGCCGGAGTCTGCACTAGTGGGTCGCAGTAAGTATGTTACTCAAACGTAATTTTAGGAAGAAAATTTCCTTTTTCAGTTCTAGGTTCAGATATGAAGTGCTAGTGTGAGAGTTAGTAAGTGCATAGCTTTGAAAATCACCAGTTCTAATACCAGAAATCATGCGCTTATGGATTGTAAGTTAGTAGAAATTGTGCATTTTGGGTTTCTCAAGAAAATGATATGAACAAATTTATGCCTTATTTTTGGCTGAAACACACCATCACCGAAGCAGCACTCCAGTTTCATTATTTGATAAATGATTAAATGTCTGTGCAAAAATCACATGGTTTAGTGAATCTGTCTTGGTCTGATGCTCATGTGCAAAAGTGGTTGTTAACTTGGCTTAGCTTTTAGTGAAGCTTATATGTTGTATTATTTTTTTTTGCACATGGGACATGCAACATGTCTGCTGGGACTTTTTTGTTTTGGAAGCCTGTTATTATAAAATTTTGTTTCTGAATTACTATTATATATAATTATGCTTATATTAAGGTTAGTTTTTTTTTTAATGCTTTGGCAATAAATTGGTGGAATGGTCAATATCAGAAGCATGTCTCAGGGTTATATGCATGGGTATGACTGTACTTGTGCTAAATTTCCTTTTCCATGTGTTTTGCTATAGGATTGATATTATCAGTGTTGTCAATCCTCATATGGCCCTGTGTGGCTATCTGGGCTATAAGCAACAATGATTGATAAATTTTTTTTCAATTTTCTGATCTTTATTTGATTATTGGATTTTATAAAGAACAGATGCACATTTAACGGATAGTAGAAAACAAACAACATACAGCAATAGCAAGTAAAAGAAAAAAAAAGAAAGAAAGAAATTATGATATAGAAAAAAAACCCTCAGTGTAACAGAGCTTGATTGATGAATTACTTAGTAGTAGGCTAGTCATTATCAAGATGTTACGTTTGATAGAAAGAGGCAGTAAACTGATTTGCATCTGTGCAAATGTGTGTGTGTGTGTGCAAGTTATATGCATGCTTGGGCATTTACTTTGTGTGACATCCAGTGATGTGTGTCCATCCTCTCCACAGTGACTTTGCTGCAGGCCGAGGAGACAGGATACCAGAGATTGATGAAGTGACCAACAGAAACCTCTTGAAGCGCTCAGTGGGGACCATTTTAGCTCATGCATCCTTTGAAGGCAAGTGACAGTCAGACTTAGTTCAGCAGCATTCTGCTCCAGTTTGACCTTTTTGACTCACTTGTGTAAACAATGCCCAAGCATTGTCGGTGTGATAATCGACAATAAGCTGTCTTGGAATGAAAACTCAACTGCACTCATTAAAAAGAGCAACAGTCGCATGTACTGTCTTAGAAAAATGAAATCTTTTAATGTATGCAAGCAGATGCTCCAAATGTTTTACACATCTGTTGTCTGTAGTGTTTTAACATACGGAGCCGTGTGCTGGGGGGGAAACCTGACCAAACATGACAAAGACAGGTTGGAAAAAGTCATTAGGAAAGCGGGTGGGGTGGTGGGTATAAGACAAGACACCTTTAGCGACATGCACAATAGAAAACTGACTGACAGACTAATAACAATTTTGACCGACGTAAGACACCCACTACATGATGACATTAATAGCAGAAGGTCAGACATAAGTGGTAGGTTTAGAGCTCCACGCGCAAGAACATCTCGATACATTAATTCATTTATTCCTACAGCCATTCGCGCACACAATCAAAACATCCAATACACTAAGTGAACCCTCCCACCCCCCAAGCCCCCTCGCCACAGCAACACCTGAACTTCACCAGCAGACGAGTGTATGGGAGCAGACATTATGCGTGCATGTGGGACTGAGCGGGTGGCACGGGCAAGCAAGCATTTGTGTGTGTGTGTGATCGGAAGTGATTTTTAAATATTTTCTTATTTTACTTGGATTTCATGTATCTTAATGTTAATGTTCTAATCTTATTGGCGTGACATATGTTATGTGCATGCATACGTTGTTTGTGTGTGTGTGAGTGTGTGTGTGTGCGTGTGTGTGTGCATTTTACTTATATATACGATTTATTCCCTTGATGTTTTTATTTATGTATTGTTGTACAATACCTTATGGTCTTAACGTGTGTGTATGTGTGTGTGGGTGTGTGTGCGTGCGTGCGCGCATGTCATTTTTAGTAATCTTATACCCTTTTTTGTTGTTGGATGTTTTCATTTGTTAATATTGTTGTGCAATACCCTATTGTCTTAACATGAGTATGTGTGTGTGGGGAGTGGGGGGGTTAGTATATCGTCAGCTATTGGGAATTCTTATTTGACTAGTTTTAATCTCTTCTTATGTTGCGCATGATTTTATGCCAGTGTTTACAATGAGCCTGTGATTGCACAACTTAATTTCCATGTGGATTAATAAAGTGTTTTTGATTGATTGATTGATATGTTTTAACCCGGTGTTCGGTTGTCTGTGTGTGTGTCTGTGGTAAACTGTAACATTGACATTTTCTTTGCAAATACTTTGTCAGTTGACACCAAATTAGGCATAAAAATAGGAAAAATTCAGTTCTTTCCAGTCATCTTGTTTAAAACAATATTGCACCTCTGGGATGGGCACAAAAAAATTTAAAAAAGAAGCCTAATTATATGCAGACTGTTATATTTATATTTTTTGTATTCTCTAAACTTTGCACTTTGATTTGACATTCTGACCCAACAACAAGAGCAGTCATTATTATCATTTTTTGTTCAAACAGGAACTTCTTTTGCTAAGCATGGAAGTTTTATTTATTTTGCAAACGGTTTGATGCAGTAGTAAAAAAGGGAAATTACTCTGTAATTAATGCTAGGGGACTTAATTCGAATCTGGTTAGGACTTTTTTTTTCTTTTTTCTTTTTTTAACGCGAAGCTGTATAATAACAAATACAGAACACATTTTAACAATTAGATTTTTTTTAAAGTGTATCACAAGTGAGTCTTGAAGGCCTTGCCTCTCTTGTTATTTATGTTACTGGAAGATTCTTCCTTGTCACTTGTGTTATTGCAGGTTGAAACAGTGCACCAGCTGGAGACTGAATAATGTGGTGATAGACTTGTTTGGGACAGAAGAGCCAAAAGCTGTATAAGTTAGTCAACACAAAGCAGAATAGAAGCAGTTTAGATGAGCATAACTCGACCTGCTTAACTTATTCTTTGCACTCCTTGAGGAGGTTAGGGTCACAACAGCACTCCTGTAGCAGACTTGATCCTTGGCTGATTTCTTCACTTGGGGCCTAGTCTTTCTTGCTGTAGGCCAGTTGTCCCTAAGAATAGCACAGTTGGAGGTTCTTAGATTTTTGTCATGAAATAGAAATAGAACAGCTTTACAGGAATAATGTATTGTTGATTATGATTAGAATAGAGATAGCACTGTTACAGAATAGCTCATTCTTAAACAGTTGTCATCAAGTATGAATTGAACAGTCTTTCATCAGAGTAAATCATTTTCAAAGTGTCATCATTGGCAGTCAGTCATCCTTAAGTAGAGACAGGGGCGCTGATTGATTCATAGATTTAAATATGTTGTGTAATTCCGTGGGATTTGGGAAACCTGTCCCACAGCAATGTAAAACTGCTTCTTCTTCTTCTTCTTCTGCGTTTGTGGGCTGCAACTCCCACATTCACTCGTATGTACACGAGTGGGCTTTTACGTGTATGACCATTTTTACCCCACCATGTAGGCAGCCATACTCCGTTTTCGGGGGTGTGTAAAACTGCTGATAACAGGACTTGATTCCCCAAAGTTAAATAAGGATCACTGTTTTAGTGTGTTCTACTAGTCAGATGTTTTCTCTTTCGTGCATGTTTTATATCTTGAAGTGTATACAGTTTATGGCACATAATGGAATTTTGATAGTTATGTGTGCTTAACTGCTTTGAGTAAGTCAAGTGTTATTTATTGCCTGGTGGCACCTGCTCTACTGTTTTTGTTGTCCTGTGCTTTCTTACCACGCACGCAAAAAAAGATTGATAAACTGAAGTACAAGTCCAGCAAATATTGTGCCGTTTGCAGAAACTGTTTTTTAAATGTTGTGTGCAAAAAGTGCTGTGCCAGCATATGCAAAAACTTAAGTGCTGTGTGCAAAAACTGAAAGTGATGTGTTTGAAACTTTAGTGCTGTGTGCAAAAAACATAAGTGCCCTGTGCAAAAACTTCAGTGCTGTGTGCAAAAAACATAAGTGCCTTGTTAAAAAATTTAAGTGCTGTGTGCAAAGCCTGAAATGGTGTTTGTTTGCTTTATGTTGTTGTAAGCGCATATGACGTAAGATTTTTGTCTATGTTGGACAGGATCACGAGAGCATGTTCTGGACACGCTGACAGACGTGGCTGCTGAGTATTTTCTCAATCTAACTACAATTCTCAGAAATGCTGCTGATGACGCTGCCATGCATGGCTTGTCTGGGTTTTCGGTAAGTTGATGAGTTGTGTTGCACGAGTCTGAGCAGAGATGACACAGACTGAAGCACGCATGTTCATATGTTTATGCCACCACCATGTCTCTCAAACAACAGTCCCCCATGAATCGCTGACATGGGAAACCTTGACAGGACTCCCTCCAAGCATGTAAATGCAGGGTGATTGAAATTAAGGTCATCGTGAGAGCAGGGCATGAAAGGCCACAGAAATCCATTCTTCAAATTGGAGCATTCCTTTCATTGTTGATGTGTTTTTGAAAATAATGGTCTCACTTCCATCACCAATCATGAGAAACCTTCAGTGTCTACCAGACAGTGTTTTGAGTCCGACTGTGACAGGTGGTCATGAGAAAAAGAGAGATGTTGTGCAGCTCCTAAAGGTGATTTGCCATTGGTTGCTATGTATGGGGAGCCAGTGGTAATTTTTCTTTCAGCATAGTTTATCTTCTGCCCATCACATCACACAACACAAAGGCATGGCGCAACAGACTTTAATTTTGTTCCAGTTCAAGCGAAAAAATGTTTCAACAAGTGAATCAACCTCCATGGATCAAGAAAAACTGAAACATTGTATAACAGTGGAAGACTGTCTATGAAGAAGAGAGAGAATGCAGTTTTCAGCTGGAGTGGCTGAAAAAATTTCCATGGCTGACTACAGAAACATGCCAAAAGCAGTGCTTTGTCAAATGAGAGAGAAAACTTGTTTTAGCAGCTCAGAACATTAATCTTTTACGAAACCCAGTGAAACAGTTTCAGTGTCAGTAGCTCAAGGAGGCATCACTGCGTTCGGACAAAACCATATACGCTACACCACATCTGCCAAGCAGATTCCTGACCAGCAGCGTAACCCAACGCGCTTAGTCAGGCCTTGAGAAAAAAGAAAAAGAAAAAAGGTGAATAAATAATAGATAAGCTTACATAAATAAATAAATAAATAATAATTATAATATAGAAAAAGGTAGTAGTAATAATAATAATAATAAAATAATAATAATAATAATAATAATAAATAAATAAATAAGACAACAATGATGATAAATAAGCAAATAAATGTAAAACATGAAGACACACATTCACACATACACCCACACATGCATAAGAGTTTCAGTTTCAGTTTCAGTAGCTCAAGGAGGCGTCACTGCGTTCGGACAAATCCATATACGCTACACCACATCTGCCAAGCAGATGCCTGACCAGCAGCGTAACCCAACGCGCTTAGTCAGGCCTTGGAGGAAAAAAAAAAAAAAAAAAGCGTAACAGATATGCACCAAACATGCAGTGAAACGAAACATCAGTTAAAGAAAAGGGTTTGACTGCTGCTTTCTGTGTGTTTGCGCGCATATGTATGTGTGTGTGCGTGTATGATGCTTATAAGTTTCTGAAATTCGGGCAGTGCAAAATACTTCTTGGCAAGTCATTTTTCCAGTGACTTGTCAGACTGGGCAAGTGGAAAAACAAGTTAACTTAATGTCCAGCTCTGATGTATGCACTCAGACATGCATGCATACATTCACTTGAATACATATTTTCCCCCCATCCCTCCTCTACACGAGAGGATGCAATCACTCCTCTCTGTTTCTCTGTCTCTGTGTCGCTCTCTGTCTGTTTCTGTCTCTCTTCTTTCTTTCTCTCTTTCACTCATGGATGCATAGAGCACACGCACGCAAGCGCACACGCACACGCACACACACATGCATGCACGCACACACACACACACACACACACACACACACAAACTCTCACAAACACACACACACACACACTCACAAACACATTCACTCACTCACAAACACACTCACTCACTATGTGTTTGGTGTTGCAGGACATCCTACAGCAGGCGTTCTATGAGGTCGGGATCGGTGACATAAGCACGCTGCACGACTACTACACGACCGAGGTGCTGCAGTACAACAGGGACAAGATGGACACCTGTAAACAGCTGGTGGCGGAGCTCGAGAAACTGAAACAACCAGTCCCTGTCAGCCAGTCACCCAGCACTTCGGCTACCGTCACTCAGAAGGACACGTTCAACGTTATCAGGTCAGTGTCTTCTTCTTCTTCTACTTCTCTTTCTCCTCCTTCTCCTCCTTCTCCTTCGTCTTCTGCTTCTTCTCCTTCTTCTGCTTCTTCTTCTGCTTCTTCTTCTCTTTCTTCTTGTTCTCCTTCTTCTGCTTCTTCTTCTTCTTCTCTTTCTTCTTGTTCTGCTTCTCCTTCTTCTGCTTCTTCATCATCTTCTTCTGCTTCTTCTCCTTCTTCTGCTTCTTCTCCTTCTTCTGCTTCTTCTTCTTCTCCTCCTCCTCCTTGTTCTTCTTTTCTCTTTATTTCTTCTTCTGCTGCTGCTTCTCCTCTTCCTCCTCCTCCTCGGACCTCCTCTTCTATGGTATCTGACCATAGGGGCACCACTGCTGACCTGGCAACCAGTTCTCTCCATTTCTCCCCATTCCTCATCTCTCTCAGGATGTCACTCTGTCTCAGGCCTGTGTATTCTTGGATATTGTCTCTCTTTCTGACGGGCGCCATAGCCGAATGGTTAAAGCGTTGGACTTTTGATCTGAGGGTCCCAGGTTTGATTCACAGTGACGGCGCCTGGTGGGTAAAGGGTGGAGATTTTTACGATCTCCCAGGTCAACATATGTGCAGACCTGCCAGTGCCTGAACCCCCTTCGTGTGTATACGCAAGCATAAGATCAAATACGCAAGTTAAAGATCCTGTAATCCATGTCAGCGTTCGGTGGGTTATGGAAACAAGAACATACCCAGCATGCACACCCCCGAAAGCGGAGTATGGCTGCCTACATGGCGGGGTAAAAACGGTTATACACGTAAAAAGCCCACTCGCGTATATACGAGTGAACGTGGGAGTTGAAGCTCACGAACGCAGAAGAAGAAGAAGTCTCTCTTTCTGTCTGCCTCTCCTTCCTTGCAGGGTCGTCTTGGCAAGCCCCGATGACTGTGAGATGTGCCTGTACTTCTTCAGTTTGCGTTGATCACTTCTTTGTGGTTAGATCTTCGTGGGATCCGGAATGATTTGCCTGGCTCTTGTTTCTCGCTTCTTCATTGGTGGTATGATCTCCGTTAGAGATGCCTGTCTGTGGTTTGTATCCACTACTTCATGTCAGTTGTCAAAAGTCCATGACTCGCAGGCCAACGCGTGTGATCAGTCTGATCTTTGACACGTTCAGTGATATTAGGTCATTGTGACTATCACACACGGACACATTGAGTGAGCCCACTATCAAGTCAGTATGGTACAATAACACTCAGAGACACATTCAGTGCTACCAGCAGGTCAGTATGATACTAACACACCCCCACCCACACCCCCACACAGCCACCCTCCCCCCCTCCACCCCACCCACCCCCCGCCCTCCCACAAAGAGTGGACAGTTGAGAGTTGGGTAACCCTGGCCAAATTTGTGGATTGTTACTGGAAAGTTGAGACTGAAGTGAGTATATCACATTCCAGATCTGCTAGAACATTGTTCTGTGAAGAATGGGAGAAAAACCCCGAAAACCTCAACCATCTATTCAACACAGCCATTTCACCCACTCTAGGAAGACATTGTCGGGAATGGCCAGAGGGCAAAACTGATGCGGAAGTGAAGCTACTCATAGAAGAAAACAGTAAAGAAGAGGACATCATCATGTACACAGATGGCTTAGTCACCAAAGACCAATCCGGTTGGGGATTCACTGCGAAACAAAATGGAAAAACAGTTAGGGAAGAGAATGCTGCCTACAAAGTCACAACCTCCAGTCTAACGATGGAAGTTGAAGCTGTGACACATGCCCTCCAGTGGCTATCGTCCATCCATACGCCCGGAAACCAACATGCCATGATTCTAACAGACTCAATGAACCTCATACAGAAAATTGAAAACGGAATGGGAAGCCCAGAGTGGCATAAGGCAGTGCGCAACTTTCAGATTAAAAAACTCACATGGTCATACTGCCCGGGACATGCAGGTGTTAAGGGAAATGAGCGAGCTGACAGACTTGCTGGTAACGCAACACCAACGAGTGGCCTACATCTAGGAAAATCGGAAATCCTCAGAAAAGTCAAAGAATATAAAAAAGAACAGGTACAAGGCCATCACACCATCGATTGCCTCAAAGAAATAAAAGCAGAGAGAGGGAGTGGCCGTAAGTCTAACATGAAAGGTAGAGCACGATGCTTTGCAAATCAAACAAATATCGGCATCATTTCCAAACCAACATTGCGCAAATTTCTTCAAAACGGAACAGAGTCGCTGTGGGCTTTTCCAAATACAATAGACTGAGCAACACACTAGACGCCACGTTCTTGGCATCAGAGATCTTTTCTCATCCCTCTTGCGGCCAATCAGTGGCAGCCTCTGTGTGTGTGTGTATGTGTGTGTTTGTGTGCATGTGTGGGTCTGTATTTTTGAGTGCGTTTGTGCATGCGCGAGAGTGTAAGTGTACACAAGTGTCAGTAGAGTTCTGTGCACGTGCGTGTGTGTGTGTGTGAGGGGGAGGTGGGGGTGTGGGGGGAGGTGGGGTAGAGGATGAGGTATGTGAGTGTATGCATGCCTACACTGTGGGAGCAACAGGATATTGGAACGTATATATATATATATATATATATATATATATATATATATATATATATATATATATATATATCTGTGTATATATGTGTGTGGAGATATGGGCATATGTGTGTGTGCTTGTACAAGTAAGTGTTCATCTGTGTGTGTGTGTATGTGTGTGTGTGCCGTGGAAGCTGTGATACGTAGACTAGAAATGAGTGTGTGGAGGAGGGGGGTAGAGGAGGTGCAGGGTAATGTGTGTGGTGTGTGTGTGTGTGTTGGAGCTCATGTACGTTTATATGTATTTGACTGTGCTTTCATATCTGTGAAACTGCATGTTCGGTGCATATCTGTTATGCATGTGTGGGTGTATATGTGAATGTGTGTCTTCATGTTTTACATCTATTTGCTTATTTATCATCATTGTTATCTTATTTATTATTTATTTATTTTTTTACATTATAGTTATTATTTATTTATTTATTTATTTGTGTAAGCTTATCTATTATTTATTCACCTTTTTTTTTCTTTTTTCTTTTTTTTTCCTCAAGGCCTGACTAAGCGTGTTGGGTTACGCTGCTGGTCAGGCATCTGCTTGGCAGATGTGGTGTAGCGTATATGGATTTGTCCGAACGCAGTGACGCCTCCTTGAGCTACTGAAACTGAAACTCTGTGAAGTGGTACATGGGGACACTTCTGAATCGTCATCAGAGGACTGACATTGTTGAAAACTTTTTTCCCCTGCTGCTGCTGCTGCTGCTTCTCTGGTCTGGCTGAAGAATTATTTTGTATTTTTCTTACTGTATTTTTACGGTGTTTGTCGTTAATCCATATTTTGACTGTATTTGTTGTTGAACCCCGTTTTGATCATATTTAGCAGTGTTTCTTGTTATATCCTATCTTGATTATTTTTGACAGTGTTTGTTCTTACATAGTATTTGACAGTGTTTGTTGCTCAACCCTATTACGATATTGTTTCTTGTTAAACCATATTTTGACTGGTGTTCCCTTCCTTGGTTAGTAGTGGGTGGTTGGTTGTGTTTGTTGTTGTTGTATGATTTGTGACATCTTGTAAAATTGTTCTCCGCTTTGAGCAAAGTGAAAGATAAGACTCTCAGACGTGGAAAGGGCAGCTGTAGAGAGATTGTTGGTAAAAGTCCACATGTCAAGAAATATAATGTTGCTCAGCTTATGATCACAGATTGACATAAATTTACAATTGGGCCAACAGCAAAGTGAGAGCTGTATGATCAGTGGTTTCTCCACTGCAGTGGGAAGTCATTAACAGTTTAGTCTTTTGTGAAAAACTATGACTCTCAAACTAGGAGGCAAGATTTCACTGGCTCTTAGTGCTGCAGCCTTGGGGGCTGGTTGGCCTTTGGGAACCATCCCAGTGCTGACTGTCCTAAAACCCTCTTGGCCGAGAGAGTGGGGATTAACTTGGGCAAGACATTCTCCACTGTATTCAAATTCTAGCCCAGATAGTCGGGACAGTGGTTGCCTCTTCTGCTGTTCTGATGGTCATAGTCGAATACTGTCATACAAATAATATTGAAATCTGTTGAGCTTTTGTGAGAAGAAAAGCCAGTGTGGCCCTTTGTGAAATGAGGTTTCTTCTTGTCACACATCCAGTTCCAACTACCAAGGTGTCAGGGCCTGACTAAGGGCGTTGGGTTACGCTGCTGGTCAGGAATCTGCTTGGCAGATGTGGTGTAGCGTATATGGATTTGTCCGAACGCAGTGACGCCTCCTTGAGCTACTGAAACTGAAACTGAAAGGTGTCAGAGCATGTGGACTGATCCACATATGTCACACTACATCTGCTCGGAAAAAACAAATTTGATAAAAGGAACAAATGCCATACCCAATGTATTGGTCAGGCCAGGTCAAAGATAACCCTGTTTGTGACGGAGATTACACTGTATTTATTGTAGCTGTATTGCATCTGACTTGAAGACACACACACACAGTTACATTCAGTTTTATGAGGTCAGCGACACATTCAAGTATTACCATACAGAATGACAAGATTACATATGTGACAGTCTGATACTTCCCCCGTGGGGATGCTGGGGGTCTTTCAGGATAAACAGCATCCCCGCCTTCTGGAAATTCTGTGCTAGAAATTTCCTCTTCTCTGTCACTCTCTTTGTTTCTGTCTTTTTTCTTTCTTCACTGTTGTCTCCTTTTTCTGCTTTCTCAGTCCATTCCCCTTTCTTTTTTCAAGCAAGCTTTAACACTTTTTTCTCTATTCCGCAGTCTATGATGTACTGTCTGTGCTGTTTTGCTCTGGCGATTAGGTAGTGAAATGTGAACACTGGAATGGGCACTAGCTGCCCATTCAGCAGTGTTATTTGCCTATATGACCTTTTTTAGGTATTTTTTGTTTGGCTTTGAAGTATTGATTTTTCCCTTTTTTACGATTTTTTTGTAATCTGGAGATAAGAAATTAAGCGGAAGGGCTGGCGTCCTCAGCATGGGCTAGTCTTATTTGCCACAAGGAGCGATGTGGTTGGGATACTTTGTCATGATCTGTGTTTTCGGGGTTTTTTCTTTCTTTCTTTTTTTTTCTTTTTTTTTTGTAGAGGTGACAGTTTTGTGTTGATGCGGTTGAGCATTTGTATGGTTTGACAGTCTTGATATGGCCGTGTGCGGTCAGCTGGACTAAAAGCATCAAGAATAAGTGATACTGTCACAGAGAGACACATTTGGTATTATGGGGTCAGTATAAATTATGCAGGCTTTCCGCAATCATGGAATTTTGGAAAAGTCTTGCAAACATCTCAAGATCATTCTTTTTTTTTTTTTTTTTTTTTTTTTTTTAAGGAGAAATCAGTGGATGCGTAAAATTTCTGCAAATGAGCAGGATAGTCTCAGCATCCTTGGAAGGTTCTTTCCCACATTTTTTTTTTTTTTTTTTTTTTTTTTTTTTTTGGTTCTCTCTCTTTTTTTCTTCTTCTTCTTCTTTTTTTTTTTTTTTTTTTTTCTTTCTTTACGTTCCTTCCATCATCATTTTTCTCCTTTCTGTTGTCTTTTTTTCTCTTTCTTTTTTTTTTTTCTTCTTCTCTCATCTCTTTATTCTTTCTCTCTCTCTCTCTCTTTCTTCCCCCTGTAATCTGTCTTCTTACCATTGTCATGCTCAAACATTGTCAAGGTCATGCAACATATAAAATCACATACAGGGTGGTTTCGTGCACAATGTCTAAAAGAGGCGAGGTAGACACGATCTCATTCTCTCTCTCTCTCTCTTTCTCTCTCTGTGGAGGCATTAGCTTTATGGAACGTCTTTAAATGTACACATTTAGATTGACCACTTGAGTTTTTTTTTTTATGGATCCGTATAAGTGCTCAGGTATATTGGTAGACGTAGATCACATCTTACGTAATTTGAGCTCGGTTTCAAAGATAAGATACAGATTCTTACACTTACCATATTTGAATTTAGAAATAGACAGTTTTGCTATCAACAAAGTCGTGTTGATTTTTTTTCTCTTTTCATGATCTGGGATATCCATTTTCGTTGTACCAAACAACGCTACTTTTTCATTCATAGGGATCAGTGTATTGTAACGGGAGAGAATGAACTGTTTCACATGTTTCCAAAAGTCAGATAGTTTGGGGCAAGAGTAAAAGGCGTGTTCAATGTAATCAGTGTCTTGACACCAGTTGCAGGTGTTTGTGTTTGACACCCCCATTTTTGCAAGCAGAATATTCGTTGGGTAAATGTTATGGATAAATTTGAAGTGGAGTATTCTCAGACGGGATTCATTTGTGCATTCATAAGCTAGGTTGAAATAGTCTTTGATATTGATGTCTAGTTTGCGCTTCCAAAATTGTGTTGCACATATTTCATGGTTTTGTTTGAGGGCAAAGTGTTTTCGGATTTGTTTGTTAGATAACGTAGTGAGGTATCCCTCTGTTGTTGCAATGTCTTTGGGGGTATCCTCTTTGTGGGCATCGTTGGATAGATGCTGTTTCCATTGTTCTGGTATTGCGTTTATGATGGCATTGTATTCGAAAAGAAGGCCCGGGTCAGTGCCCAGTTTGCGTTCTACTTCTTCGTATGTCATTACATTTCCATGCTGCCAAAGATCCTGCACGATAAGAATGCCTTTTTTGCTCCATTTGGGAAAGTGTAACACATTACCTTTGTATTTTACATTTTTGTTGTTCCATAGCGGTTCCGTTTTTATATTTTCTATCGGTCTGTCTTTGTTGAGAACGGCAACTGCTTTTATTACCTCTCTCCAGAAGAATGACTTAACATTTTTCAGCTTTTTGATGTCTTTAGGTAAGATATTACAGCTAAAACTGCAATAACTGTCCTTGAAAGGTGACATATTTTGTCTTGCAAGAATGCTCCAATGCGCTTTTGCCTCTCTGAGGAGTCTAGCTGCCCATTTGATCAGGAACATTTGCTGCTGGTGTTCGATGTTGATCATATTCAAGCCACCATCTTCTTTGTCAAGGCTGAGGACTCCTCTTTTTATTTTTTCAAAAGCTTTTTTATTATTAAACTTTTTTTTCCACAAAAACCTGTACATAAGTGTGTTAATGGTGCTGAGGATTTTGACTGGTAAAACCGATACTTGCAGGACGTGTGAGAACTGTGACAACAAAAACGTCTTTGCCAAGATAACCTTACCGTATAGTGATGGGTTTCTTCGTTCCCATCGTTTAATCAACTTAGTTATTTTTTCGATTTTAGATTTCCAGTTTTCTTCCAGTTCCGAAATTTCTTTGTCTGCTGAGAAATATATCCCCAGAATTTTCAGCCTGTCAGGTCTTATGGGAATGCTATTTATGTCGCCTGTTTCATGCTTTCTTGACCCCAGCCACATTCCCTCTGATTTACTTTTATTTAATTTCAGACCTGAGTATTCTTCAAACTGAGATACAATGTCTGTAGCTATCCGAATGTCCTGTTCATTTTTTAGAGTTAATGTTGTATCATCTGCAAACTGTTTTATTTTAGAGGTGTTGCTTTCGTTGCACATACCTCCTAATGGCGTCAATTCAATTCCTCGAATCTCTTTATTGTTTCTAATTCTAATCGCCAGTATTTCTACTGCTAGTACGAAAAGAAGGGGACTTAGTGGGCATCCCTGTCTGATTCCTCGTTCTGTTGGAAACCAATCAGATAGCCATCCACCATTGTGAACACAACTTTGTGTGTTTTTCATTACAGTAGAAACAACATTCTTAAATATTGGGCCAAAGTTGAAAATATCTAGTGCTTCGATGATACAATCTTTTGATATTGTGTCAAAGGCTTTAGAGAAATCTAGAGCAACTAGAGCACCTGTTTGATTCGTTGTATTGAGGTGTTTAGTTAGGTCATCAAAGAATCTCAAGTGAACTGCTATATTTCTTCCCTTTATGAAACCTACTTGGTCTTCATTTACAACTGTTTTGATGACATTTTGGAGTCTCGTGGCAAGCGCTTTCGTGACTATCTTATAGTCTGTATTTGTGAGAGTAATAGGTCTATAATTTGTGAGGTTATTTTTGTCCAGGTCCTTGCCTTTATGGATTAATGTAACAATTCCTTTCTTCATTGAGAAAGGTAATTCTCCTTCTTTGATGGCTTCTGTAATACAGAGAAGGAATGGCGTTTTTAGTTTGTCCCAGAACGTTTTATAAAATGCTGGTGTGAGGCCGTCACTACCAGGCGCAGAGTCTTTGTTTAAGTTTGTGAGAGCTACTGTTAGCTCGTCCAGAGTTATTTCTTTGTCACAGAGGTCTTTTTCTTCTTCTGTAAGTACTGGATAATCTTCGTTGCTCAGGAAATGGCCTCTTATGTTTCTTCCTTTATCTACGGATAAGTCTTTCTTGTATAACTCTGTATAAAATTTCTCGATCTGGTTCAGTATTGTCTGTGGATTGTCTGTCGTGTTTTGGTTTATGCGCAGAGATGATATTACGTTCGCGGCTCCTTGGGCCCTTTCAAGGCGGAGAAAGTATTTTGTGTTTTTTTCCCCGTCCTCTATCCACTTGACTCTTGAACGAATCTGAGCCCCTCTTGCTTCTGTTAGTTCCTGTAGTTCTATTTCTTTTTTTAGTTGTTGCGCTTTCATTATCATGTTTTTATCAAGAATGCTTCGTGTCAGATTTTGTTCAATGTCGTGCAGCATTTTGATTTTTGCATGTTTATTTGAAGCCCTATTTTTGGCGATTTTTGAATAGTTGATACAGTAGGACTTGTATTTAACTTTAAACATTTCCCAGGCTTTTTGTGGATTTTCGTCTTTATATTTTGAGAAATGTGAATCTATAAAATCGTTTGTTTCTTCCAGAAAACATTCCTCTGAAAGCAACGAGCTATTAAACTTCCAGTATCCTGGACCTCTTCGAAACTCGTTTGCGCTGAATATTGCTTTTACAAGTTTGTGGTCTGAGTGGGGAAATAACTCAATGTCTGTTTTCTGCACGAGTGCTTGGGAGATATTGTCACAGAAAATATAATCAATTCTCCTTGCTGTGAAAGGAGTGGGTCTTGACCAAGTATATTCTTTGACGTCAGGGTGGATAGATCTCCATGTGTCTTCCAGGTCTAGAGAAGATAACATTTCCATGAGAGCTTCATTTTCTCGTGTTGAGTGTGGTTTGCCCGCGATGTTATCTAGATGGCTTATCGTTGTGTTGAAATCACCCAGTACCCACAAATGGTCGTAGTCTTGCTTTAGCAGTAGGCTGCCCAGTTGGTTTATGAATTCTAATTTATCTACGGTCGAGTTTGGCGCATAGCAATTAGCGATGATGGTTATTTTGTTGTCATGCCTGACTCTAATTAGTAGTATTCTCTCTGCTGCATGAATTAATTCTGCCTGAATCTGCTTAAGTTTGGAAATGAGGATAATGAGTCCATTGCTTCTGTTAGTTCCTGCACTATAGAATATGCTTCCCGACCATTGTCTATCGATTTCGTGCATCACATCATCTGTAACGTATGTCTCCTGCAAACATGCAATGTCTAACTTTTGTTTTCTGAGGAAGTCAAATACAACTTTTCTTTTTAGCTTATTTCTCAGACCCCGCACATTTAAAGTACCAATACATATATCGTGGTTCATAACTGGTATGAGGATAGCATTTCTTCAAAATTCTGTAGCAGATAACCAAAATCATTAATCATAAATCACAAGTCCATAAAACGAAGCCAAGGGTCGTGAGGGAAAGGTCAGACCGGTGGGGAGAGAACACGTGCTAGGTGTCGGCCCCCTCCTGCATGCTGTCTGCTTTCTCTTCCTCTCCTCTTGCGTTGTCCGGGGCCACTACAGTCGGGCGTTTGCTGTCCGGCACTGGCGTTGTGGGAGATTCACTCCTCTCCCTTTTTTCTTTTCTTCCAGCAAGGCTCGTTGTTGCGGTGTGTGCGCGCGCCGGCTTCACGGGACTGGCTGCTTTCTGGCCCTGCGTGTTGCTTGCATCACCTCTTCCACACACTGGCACTTGCTCGCCTGGCAGTGTCAGTGCTGGTTGACTGCTGCCCTGTGGCTCGCATGCTGCTGGTGTTTCAACTTCTTCCCGAACTTCTTCTTCCTCGGCATTGAGGGGCACCGAAGAGGGGCAGTCCATTATTTTATGCCCCTGCTGCAGGCAACCTTTGCAAACCACCTCCCCTTCACAGTTAGCTGCCACATGTCCCTCCTGCAGGCATTTGTTACACTTTTTTGGTTTTTGCTTTTGTTCTTTATGATAGATGTCTGCAGTGAATACACCGATTTTCATGACTGGCCTCAGTGGTGTGACTGGTACCGTGATATACACGAAACGGCGGCCAGTTTCAAATTGGGTCAGTCGCCCGTCGGGGTTTCTTGCCAGCTCATTTCTGAGAGATGACCGTAGCTCTACCCCTATCTTTTTTAGAGCTGTTTCTATTAGTTCGTTATTGATACCAAGCGGGATGTTATTCACCCACAGCTTTGTTGTGGGTTTTTCATCCCCCTGGTCCTTGTTAATAAAAGGATTCCTATCCAGGAGCGACACTCGTGCTCCCCTAAACAGGAACCCTTCCAGTAACAAATGGTCTCTTACTTCTTCATTTCGCGGATATATCCGCCACAGACCGCGAATCCGCTGCGCCCCCCGAATTGTTCCTCGACCGCACGCAGCCTCCGCGGCAACACAAATGTCATACACTGTAGGTAGCGTCTCGTATGTAGGGAGTGCCCTGGTAGTAATGTATACTGGTTCCACGGCCGGCGGGGCTGGCGTAGGCGCCGCCATTGTGGCTCCAACACTGGAAACTGCTTTCTCCTGGTCTTTTTCGCTCGTTCCACACACAGATGTCGGCGAAAGGAGCACAGTATAAACACACAGTGTACTAATTCGCTTTTCTCACTTACAAACCTGGAGCTAAATCTTTCGACATATCGAAGCCACTATGTTTTTGCAAAAAAAAGCACAGAGCACAGAAGAGCGTGGCCTGCCGACATCGGAGGCCAAACCGGAAGCCACTCAAGATCATTCTCAGGGCTGGGAAATAAATGTTTTAGTTTTTTTTTACCTTGCAAGATCTGGAAAATTCTGCAATTTTCTTTGATACCTTTCACCACACCTACAGTATGTGCAATGAGTTTACAGAAGAAGAAAAGACAACAACAAACAACAAGAGGCAGTTGAAGTGATGAAACAATTAGTATACACTGTCTCTTTCTGTCTATTCCCACCACCTCATACTGCCCCTACCAGCCTCTCACTCTGTGTGGTAATTATGTGGTGAATGTTCTGGCATTCTCATTTTCTTCACCCAAACAAAAGATCAGCAGCGTTTCGTTGTGTATAGCGTTTACACCATGTATGTTTTGTAAAAATTAAAGTAACAGTATATGGAATTAAAGGAAAGTGTGAGCAACGTACACCTGTTAATGACCACACCCTTTGGTGAGACTGACCTGTTACACATGCAGAAGGTAAACACCTGATGGCTGCTGTCAACTGCCTCACAGTGAAGGGTGTTGGGAGTGCTGGACTCATTGTTGTCAGTTGAAAAACAACAGCAAAAAACAGCAATGAATAGAATAGGATAGAATAGAACTTGTCTTTATTACCAAGTGTACCAGGGTCACAAGGAATATTGGGGGGGGGGGGGGGGGGGGGGGGGGGATAGTACATAACAAGATACAAACATAAATAATCGAAAATCATACACAAACACAGATACAGTAGAAATAAGATACATACAAGTGCATATCAATATAAAAACTTGTGCATACTGAAGCATGCAAGCACTGTACACACACACACACACACACACACACACACACACATGCACACACACACACACACACACACACAGACACACACACATGCACACACACACACACACACACACACACACAGAGGATAGATAAACAATTGAGTAAATAAATGAACAGATAAATAGATAAAAACTCCACACTTGCTTGTCATGTACCTGGTATAAAAGTATAACCAAAGTCATTGTTTAATCTCTGCTCCTTTAACATCCACCTTGCTGATGTAATTCTAATGACAAGGTGACATGTGGTTGGATGAAATAGGGGCAGAAAGAAATAAATGGTGCACACAGTGATTGTGTGGACAAAAAGTCCAAGTACTCTTCTTTTTTTTCTTCCCAACAATTTTTTTTCAAAAGCAAGATGAAAAAGCCAAAAAAAATGGAATAGATAAATAACTCAAAAAGATGAGGATTCATTAAGGAAAAGGATAATTGAAAGATTGGGAAGAAAGGGGGGAGGGGAGGGAGAGAAAGGAGATGATTTTACTTTTGGAAGATGACACAAACGTTGTATGCTTCCTTCCATCAGCATTATTGGGGGAAAAAGAGGGTGGAGAGGGGGCGGGGGAGTCAAAGATCCTAAACAGACAAATGTGAGCATGTGTTCAGCAATAATTCCGCTCACAGCTCGCCTTCAGTTGCACCATCCACCACAACACCCAACAATCACCTGCACACACCCCCCCCCCCCCACCACCACCACCACCGTCACCACATCCAACAATAATTCATTGAAATTTCCAACACGATCCCCTTCACACACATTGGAATGGGGCCAAAGGTGAATGGGGAAGGGAGAAAAGGGAAAGTGAAGGGCAGCAAATTGGTGGCAGGGGGTGGATGGTGGGTGGGGGGGATGGAGGTGGTGGGTGAGGTGAGAGGGGACTATTTGCTGAACTCCTGTTCAGGTTTTTCAGGTAGGATCTTCGATCTTTCTTCTGCCTCATACTATTGAGGGAGGTCCAGCTTGCCAGCAGCTGTGTGTGTTTGAGCCTTTTATCTTTGTGAGTGTAAGTAGAATTTTCCTGCTGTTTGGTTTCCTCTTCTTCTCGCCCCCACTCCCCCCTTCTCTTTCTCTCTTTCTCTCTGTCTGTCTCTTTCTTCCCTATTTCCCCCCCTATCATCTCTTTTTCTTCTGCTCCCTTTTCTCCTCATTTTAATGTGTTTGTGTACTTTTATTTTCTTCATGTGCCTGTGTTTCTCTCATGTTTGGAACATATTTATGCTTGTTTATTTTATTGAGTGTCAGCTTTTAGTCTCTCTGATTGGACTTTTTTCCTCTCTTCTATTGTGTGGTCTTTTCGTCATCGTTTATTTTTCTGCTCCTATTTTATACTTGTTTATATACTATATTCCTGTATTGTAACCTGTAATCAGTGGAATTACATCTTTTTTTGTACCTGCAGGGTGCATATTGGACAGCTGGTTAGATGTTTACAGATGAATTTGCTCTTTGCTTTTCCTTTTAGACCAGTGACATGATTTTATATATTGATATGATATTGACATGATAAAAAATAGCAGGAGAAAACATGTTCCAACATGCAGTTATTCCAGCATAATCTTTTATACCCTCTTTTCATTGTGCCATCCTGTGTTAAAGTTATAAATTATCTGAAAATGGATGCTGTTCCATGATTGTGATTAGTACACCTTTTGTCTCTTGTTTTACAGTTTCCTGTTGAAGCTCTTGGGGTGAAAAAATTTGAGGAAAGTTTTTAGTTCAGTTTTATGAGTGGACAATGAGTGCAGAGTTTGGCAGTGTCCACATTTCTTCCTCTACACTCCTCAGTGTGACTTATGGAGAGAATGTCCACACCTTGTTGTGAACACTACTTATTGTCTTGAGGGGTTAAATTCTGGATGTTGCCCAGAGTTTATCTTCATTGCATAATTTTTTAAGTATAAGTGTTTAAGGCTATACCTTTTAACTAATTTTCCACCCATGCACCTTTCAATATAGTGCATTTAGTGTATAACTAGTTGAAGTCTCAAAATGCTGTTGTGTATCAGTTGTACTGAGGCTGACCTACAAACCCTGAAGAATGACATAACTTGGTAAGTAGTGGTGACAACAAAGTGAGCAACTGAAATGTTACTTCAGGATTAAAGCAGCTCACAAACAACTCACATTCACACAATTATACATGTATGCACACACTCTCACTTCATTCATTCGCTCACTCTTTCACATCCACACTCACTCTGCATCCTCTATATGAATTAGCATCATTGTAGTTGTGAATATTCAATGGTTATGCCTTGAAGAAATCTGTGAACAGGATCAAAGAGGAGCCGAGTGCGGACATTCAGTTTCCAGTGCTGGACGAGAATTCAGAAGTCAGTGAAGCGGAGCAGCTTCTGCAGCTGGAAGGTGAGGAACTTGTGCTCTGTCCTTTCCGTCATGACTCCTGTCAGCTGGTTATATAAAACATTAGTTACACCTATCCTAGAATATGGAAACACTGTATGGTACCCAACGTAAATAAAGCAGTCACAAGCCATAGAAAGGGCTCAAAGAAAGCAACAAAGCTGGTCTATAGCATAGATTATTCATATCAAGAAATATTAAAGTACTTACAACTACCATCACTTAAAGCAAGAAGAGTAAGAGGGGACTTGATACAGATGTACAAAATATTAAACGGGTTTGACGATGTAAACAAAGCATACTTTTTTTGTACTCCAAAGGTAGACACTACAAGAAACAGTACAGACAAAATATTTAAACAGTATTCCAGAACAAATCTCAGAAAGTTTACATTTAGTAACAGAGTAACAAATTATTGGAATAAATTAACAAACGATGTCAAACGTGCACCTAGTATACTTTTAAGAACCTCATAGATAAACACGAGTTATTGACAAAAGCGAAATATGACTTTGATGGATAAAATGACTGAGCTAGTCAACGACCTGACCAACAATGTAAAGGAGTAAATTTGAAGGGGCATAAAAAGCCAAAAATGGCTAAGTTGTATAAAACAACGCCCCAAATCCTGATCCTGATCCTGTTCCTGAAATGTTATATGTGTATGTGAGAGAGCCAGAGAGTGTGTATATGTGTTTCAGTTTCAAGGAAGTGTGCAATGATCCAAGTATGCCACACCACATTTGGGGTGGAAAAAAAAAAAAGGAGATACCTGACTTTAACATAAAGCTGACCAGCTGGTCGGATCTTGAGAGCCTACCTGTGTCAATGTATGTGTGCACATCCATGTTATACAGATTTCCATTTAGCACATTCAGCATTGAGCAGTTTTTTTTTTTAAATATATTTTTTCTCTTTTTTTCCCCCCATGTTATGTTTTGTTTCTGTATTAAGAAACGTTCTTTGGTGAAAGCAGCCCAAGTTTCTCAGAGAACTAATGCAGTGCAATACAGTACATTACAATGAAATATACAGTACTGTACAGTACAATACAGACAAAATGGTACAATACAGTACAGTACAACGCAGCTCAATATAACGCAGTGCAATTCAACACAGTACATTACAGTGCAAGTATACAACTGGGTACAATGCAGTGCAGTAGAATCCAATACAATACAGCAACAGAACACTGTGTATTATGATGCAGTTAATACAGCACAATACAATACAGCACAATACAATACAGTACAGTACAGTACAATACAATACAGTACAATATAATACAATACAATACAGCACAATATAATACAGCACAATACAATACAGTACAGTACAGTACAGCACAATACAGTACAGTACAATACAATACAATACAGCACAATACAATACAGCACAATACAATACAATACAATACAATACAGCACAATACAATACAGCACAATACAATACAGTACAGTACAATACAATACAGCACAATATAATACAGCACAATACGATACAGTACAGTACAGTACAATACAATACAGTACAATATAATACAGCACAATACGATACAGTACAGTACAGTACAATACAATACAATACAGTACAATATAATACAGCACAATACGATACAGTACAGTACAATACAATACAATACAGTACAATATAATACAGCACAATACGATACAGTACAGTACAATACAATACAGTACAATATAATACAGCACAATACGATACAGTACAGTACAGTACAATACAATACAGTACAATACAATACAGCACAATACAATACAGTACAATACAATACAATACAGCACAATACAATACAGCACAATACAATACAGCACAATACAATACAGTACAATACAATACAATACAGCACAATACAATACAGCACAGTACAATACAGCACAATACAATACAGCACAGTACAATACAATACAGCACAGTACAATACAATACAATACAGCACAATACAATACAGTACAGCACAATACAATACAATACAGCACAATACAATACAGCACAGTACAATACAGTACAATACAATACAGCACAATACAATACAGCACAGTACAATACAGCACAATACAATACAGTACAATACAATACAGCACAGTACAATACAATACAGCACAGTACAATACAATACAGCACAATACAATACAGTGCAGCACAATACAATACAGCACAATACAATACAGTACAATACAATACAGCACAATACAGTACAATACAATACAGCACAATACAATACAGTACAATACAATACAGCACAATACAGCACAATACAATACAGCACAATACAATACAGTACAATACAATACAGCACAATACAGTACAATACAATACAGCACAATACAATACAGTACAATACAATACAGCACAATACAGTACAATACAATACAATACAATATAATACAGCACAATACAATACAGTACAATACAATACAATACAGTACAATACAATACAGTACAATACAATACAGCACAATATAATACAGCACAATACAGTACAGTACAATACAATACAGCACAATACAATACAGCACAATACAATACAGCACAATACAATACAGTACAATACAATACAGCACAGTACAATACAGCACAATACAATACAGCACAATACAATACAGCACAGTACAATACAGCACAATACAATACAGCACAATACAATACAGCACAATACAGTACAATACAATACAATACAGCACAATACAGCACAATACAATACAGTACAATACAATACAGCACAATACAATACAGCACAATACAATACAGCACAATACAATACAGTACAATACAATACAGTACAATACAATACAGCACAATACAATACAGCACAATACAATACAGCACAATACAGTACAATACAATACAATACAGCACAATACAGTACAATACAATACAGCACAATACAGTACAATACAGTACAGTTCAGTAGCACAACACACTGTGTGCAGGTCTTGGAAGCTTTGAGATCACTGTGGAACACGAGACAGCGGGGGGTCTGACCACAGAGGTGGAGTCCAAGTGGCCACAGTCTGTCAAAATGGAGCAAGACAAGTAGGTGGCTTTTCTTAGAATAGATAATACTGATGTTAATAATATTTTGATAATTTTATATAGCACCTGTCCATGTAAAACATCCTCAGTTGCACTGTACAGTGGTGTTTAAAAAAAAAAAAAAAATGCATTTGAACACAAAAAACTTAGATAACCCAGCACAGACTTCCAACCAACCACTCAAACACTGGTTTTTGTTCATACACAGGAAAAAAAATTATCACACAACACAACACTTATCATGCATATCATACATCGCAGTGTCTAAATGATTCACACCGTCTGTGGCTTAATGCTTTAATGTGTATCATGTAGCTGGATAGTTGGTCTCTTGTCATGTACAATCACATCCCATTAAATTGATTTTTTTTTTGGGTTTTTTTTTGTGATTTTTTTTAAGGAAAGTACAGTTAGATGTAGAGTTTGGAAAAGGACAGAAGTGATGAGGAGCGAGTATCGCAACACAGACAGAGGGATTCTGTCAATGTGTGGACATGTTGGGACAGTGTGTTACACTCAGATCAATTTAGATCACAAAGAGTGTGAAGATAGACAGCATTGTTCATGCTTGTAGAGGTGAGTTTAACAACCTGTTGGCTGACGCCCTTAATGTCAAATTGTTCACAGCATTGTTTGAGGGGGCGAGTCCTGGATGTCAGGGTGGGAGGTCTGTGTTCATGCTGTATCTGATCAGTGTTCCGGTGTGTGCTGTTCCCCCAGACACAACAGATGTTAAAACAAATGTTACACACAAAACATTTTAAATCACAAAAACTTGAAATAGTGAAGACAGATGAATAGCATTGTTCATGCAGGATGAAATGGTGAAGACAGATGAATAGCATTGTTCATGCAGGATGAAATGGTGAAGACAGATGAATAGCATTGTTCATGCAGGATGAAATGGTGAAGACAGATGAATAGCATTGTTCATGCAGGATGAAATGGTGAAGACAGATGAATAGCATTGTTCATGCAGGATGAAATGGTGCAGACAGATGAATAGCATTGTTCATGCAGGATGAAATGGTGCAGACAGATGAATAGCATTGTTCATGCAGGATGAAATGGTGAAGACAGATGAATAGCATTGTTCATGCAGGATGAAATGGTGAAGACAGATGAATAGCATTGTTCATGCAGGATGAAATGGTGAAGACAGATGAATAGCATTGTTCATGCAGGATGAAATGGTGAAGACAGATGAATAACATTGTTCATGCTTCATCCTGCATCTGTGATCAGTGTGTGGGTGTGTATCACCCCCAACAGAACAAATGTAAAGACACTGTGTTACATACAAAATATTTTGCATCACAGTGTGTGGGAATACTTCATACTTCATCATGCAGTGTTTGGGCGTGTCCCCATCCCTCACAGAACAAATGTTAAATAATCCATAAAATTGCACACAAAAAATTTCACATCACAGAGTGAGTTCATACATCACTTTGAACCTGTGATCAACGTGTGGCTGTGTCGTGTCCCGCCCCAAACAGAACCAAGTCGGTTGAGTCGAGCGACGAGGCGGTGAACGTGACGGACACGAGCGGCAGTGTGGGGGGTCAGGACAGTGACCCCCGGACGCCCCGCACCCCCCGTGACCTTCCTGACCCTTCTGACCCCGAACCCGGCCCCTCCTCCCCTCGCTCCCCTCCCTCCTCCGCCGGTGCCAGTCGGCCCAAGAAAAGGTACGTCACTTTTGTTGACACGGCACATGATGGTCATGGTTGTCTGTCCTTTCTGACTGCAGGGTTTGTACAGAAGTCATGAAATCTGGTAAAGAAAAATGAGAGAACCATTTCCAGGGCTGGAAAAATCTATGAAAATTATGTTTGGAAAAGTCGGAATTTTACTAAAAACCTTGAATAGCACCATTCAGAAAAGAGCAACTGAAAAAAAAAAAAGTTTATGCAAATTAAACATCGATTTAAAAAAAAAAAAATCATTGATACTGGGATATCCGCCAGTCTCTTTCATCAGCAGTGTAGCAGAACATATTTTTTTCATTTAGTTTGGTTTAGTGCTTGGTTTGGAAAAAAAAAAAAAAAATTCAGATCTGGTCTGGTACAGTTCTGGGAAAAAGTATGGATTTTTTTTTAATGACATTTGTTAGAACCCTGTGACAAGAGCATGGGTGTGTTGTCTGGGTGGTAAACACGTGTGTGTGTGTGACTGCCATGTTCCTACTGTAAAACCATCTTTGTGAAAAATGTTCCTTGCAATGAATTGTATAATCACTTGTCTGAATATGAACATGTTCTGACAGGTATGATGCTACCCAGAAAACTCTAGATAAGATTGTGTGAGAGAGGATACGATTTTGTCACTCTTGCCTGAATGTCAGTCTGTGGTTGGTATGTGGTGCTAGGCTGTAGTTAAACTTTTTCTTAGATTTACTTTGCTTTCCAGTTGATGGCTTTAAGAAACTTGCTAATCTGCTCTGCTTGTAATGAGTGGGCTGTGTTTATATTGAATTGGATATGGAGTGGCTTGCATCAGTTGTGTGGGGGAGAAACTCTTTTTCAGTAACCCCAGTTGACACCTGACCAGTACGCCTGTCAGTGAACTGAAGGGTTGTCACCTCACCCGAGATATGTCTGTACCAACCATCATTCTTTATTCTGAACCCTTGGGGTCATGTCACCTTTGGTGAGCAGATTCATTGAACAGTGCACAAAGAGTAGGACGTGCAGTCAGAACTGCCTCTCTGACGTCGTGACACCAAGATTGAGCAGTGAAGGGGTTAAAGAGGTGAAGCTGACAGAACAAAGGAGGAAGCTGCTACCAGAACAAGGAAGTGGGGTATGCTCTGTTTCAGTTACTTTCCGCAGTGCTTCATGCTTTTGTCAATAATAACCAGTTAAAAAAAAAAAAAAAAAAAGAAGAAGAAGAAAAAAGACGGACATAAAGTGCTGGAGAGATCAGTCGCCATGGCAAAGTGGTTAGTGTCGCGGACTGACTTGGAGTATGCAGGTTCGATCCCTGCCAGAAGTGGGTTTTCACCTGTGGCCAGCTCCAACCTGGAGCTGCGTGTGCTAACAGCTCAAATGGGAAGGCTGGTACCATGCAGTGGAGGGTGATCCACTTCACTGGTGTCTTTGTGAGCGTTGCCAACAGATGTCTTTGTGAGTGTTGCTAACAGATGTCTTTGTGTGAGTGTTGCCAACAGATGTCTTTGTGAGTGTTGCTAACAGATGTCTTTGTGAGCGTTGCCAACAGATGTCTTTTGTGTGAGTGTTGCCAACAGATGTCTTTGTGTGAGTGTTGCCAACAGATGTCTTTGTGAGTGTTGCTAACAGATGTCTTTGTGTGAGTGTTGCCAACAGATGTCTTTGTGAGTGTTGCCAACAGATGTCTTTGTGTGAGTGTTGCTAACAGATGTTTTTGTGAGTGTTGCTAACAGATGTCTTTGTGAGTGTTGCTAACAGATGTCTTTGTGAGTGTTGCTAACAGATGTCTTTGTGTGAGTGTTGCTAACAGATGTCTTTGTGTGAGTGTTGCCAACAGATGTCTTTGTGAGTGTTGCTAACAGATGTCTTTGTGAGTGTTGCTTTGGTCTCCAGACCAACGCTGTGTCTGTATCTGTTCTCTGGAGCCAGAATATGAGTACAGCCTTGTCAAATTTTTCCAGAATGTTGTTTTCCTTAAACGGATCCCCATAGCAGCGGCAGCATCACCTCCATCACCATTCATCATATTTAAGATATAGAAAAAAATGTTCCAAAGTCTGGGGTACAAAAAAAAGAAAAAAAAAGAAAAGAAATAAAATGAATAGATAAATGCTGGAGAGAGAAAAATACATGTGCAAATTTAGATCCCTAGATCCAGTGCCTGGGCCCCCAGAGATTGGTCAGTTCTACTTGCTGAAGTGGGGAAAGAGCGGAACACACCTGTGCACGGTATGACCCGTTATTTTGTTTTGAAAGGTGCTAATCACACAAGGCAACAATGTTGTAGTTTCAGTGAAAGATGTATGCCGTCAATCGCTGATCAGTCTCTGCCCCCTCTTTTTTGCACACATTTTTACAGATTATCTGATTGACTCAAGTGAAAAAGAGTATTTCTTCTTCTGAAAATATTATACTGTCACAGTGTGGTTGAAATTAATTGTAATCTTTAGTTAGGCAACTTAATTCTGAGTGCAAGTTTTTTGGGGGACCAAAAAAAAAAAGTAACTCATTTAATCAAAGTTATAATAGAACAGCAATTGAAACATGAATTTCATTGCGGCAAATTGATAGTGATTACAAGAAAAGAGCAGTATGAAAGCTGCCATTAACAAGAACATGAAAATGAGATCATTTCAGGTTCACCGGTTGGACACTCTCAGGAGGGAGGTTGGGGTTATCTTCCTGAAAGAAGAAAAAGGACTCTATTACGTTGAAAATGAAACGATCTATGTGGAACCACTGACCACATTCATGAAGGACAGCCGGAAAGTCCAGGTTGACATGAAGGGACGTCGCAGAGTGTATTATGAGGTTATTTCTGAGGACACTTCTGAAACGTAAGAGATTAAAGGTTGAAAACTTTTTCCCCTGCTGCTGCTGTTGCTGCTGCTTCCCCAGTCTGGCTGAAGAATTTTGTTGTTTGTCTTGGCAGTGGTTTGTGTGTGAAGTTACCACCTGACCTAGTGAGTTGTGTGTGATGGCTGCAGAATTAGCTTTAAAAACTGGAGCTTTGTCAGAGAATTTCCTTCTGCATGTTGAGTGTATTTTTTGTGTGATTGGAAGTGTTTGTGAGAAAGAAACCCTGCTATCCTGGTTTGTCTGTAATTGTTCCAGAAAACAAAGAAAAATGTCAAAACAATAGTTAACAGAATTAATTCTCCCCATTAACCCCTAGGCTGCCTGCATGACGAGATAACTCGTCATGGCAAGCATGTATGCTTCGCTGCCTGCATGACGAGATAACTCGTCATCGAAATATTCTGACTTTTCCCTGCTTTGCATTCAGTTCGTTGACAAAAATGCTGGTAGCTTTAGCTTGGGGAATCTTTCTGGATTCTATTCATAGCTAGAAACACCATCTGCGTCATAAGGCAGTCCTTTATTTGAACGTTTTGGTTGGGTTACTGGCCGCAGTCTTTGCCTGGCTCCTCTCCTCGCTCGCTCAACAAAATGTCGGACTGACTCCGTGCTCAAGACATGCGCTCGTGGCGAACTAAATCAACCAAGATTACTTTCTTTAGCTAATGCTCAGAAAGAATTGGAGCATAAATTCGAAGGAGAAGACAGTGGTGAACATTTATAGGACGATTTGATAGAAAATAAAGGGAGCAATCAAGAGAGTGGCCAAGATACAACTATCAATGAGTGATGCAGGCTGTTCAACTCTAGCAGACGAATTTTTAGCAGGGCACCGTATGAGCTATTTTCTTGGCACTCAGCCAACGCGGTCTGATGAAGTGACGGTGTGAGAGGGGTGAAGAGGAGGGGGGTGGAGACTGAGGGGGCGTGGCCTCACATCCATATTATCACTTGCAGAAGTCACAATGCATCTATTTCTTTTTCAGTTTTTTTATATTGTGGTTGTTCTAGTATGATTTTGTGTGTGCAGATATCCATTTGTCCAGAAAGTGATATTTTTGTGCAAATTACCAGACTAATGTTTGTAATGAACAAGTTGAAAATGTGACAAAAAACAAAACACAGATTTCAAAACAACAGCATGTCACTTAAAATGCATAAAATGGGAAAACATCATGTGTTTTGTATTCTTTATTCATTTCCCTTTCAGAAAATATATACTTTTATGGGTCTTTCTCTAATAACAAAGAGCACAGAATTTTTTGAAAATTTATACCCGGTTTTTGGGAAAAAACCCTGGCAAATAGATTTCACTTAAATTTTATTTTCCTGGCAGCGAAAGGGTTAAAAAGGTACATAGCTTTTCAAGTCAATGCCGCTTATGCTGCTAATTTGTTAGGACAAACCAAAACTTGCTTTTTGAGGGAGTGTCTGGTTTGTTCATATATACCTTTTATTTACCTGTGTGCTGGTTGATTTGATAGCGTAAGCAGTATTGACATGAAGTTATGTACCTTTTAAATAGAGAGACTTTTACTTCTCTTTATTATTGTTTTATACTTTACTCTTTTGGCCTCACTGTTTAATTTTGAATCAAAACTGTCACATGATGAAAAAGACGTGGCCGTTCCATGATAAGAAAGAAGTGTGCAGTCAATTCTTTCAGATCTCAATGGCAGCTAAGACATGCATGCTCCAGCATTTTCTCAGGATGTTTTAATTTAGATAACTACATAAGACTAACAGAAACACGTGTGAAACACACTGAAAAGACTAAGCAGTGTAACACTGCAAAATCAATGTGATAGTCATCTACAGCTGTGCAACAAGCTCAGACTTTTTTTTACCCATGTATGCACTGTTTTGTGGCAGCAAGCAAAATTAATGTCATTTGATGTTACTGGTAATTTTGGTTTGTTCTGGGCATTTTTGGCTTTGGCCCTGACGGTCTGATTCTGGGGTGGGGTCTGATTTTGGGGTGGGCACGTCTGGAACTACAGCTCAGCAGGATTGTAAACACTGCCACCAAAGTGGTCGAGTCTGTTGTGTTTGTGTTGTGATACCATATTCTGACATTTTTCTTTCTTTGTTGGTTTATTATGTTTGTTTTTCCATATTTTGACACATTTTGACAGATTTTTCTTTTTCAGGTGTTGGAATATCTTTGTTATACATATTTTTACTCATATTTTGACAGTTTTTTTGTTTTTTTTATTATGTATGTGTCAGATTGTATTTTTTGGAATACCATATTTTGACAGCTTTTGTTGTCATACCATGTTTTGACAGTGTTATGCGATAGCCTTGAGATGGCCTTAGTGGTCGGCGAGGCTCTAAGCACCATGATTTCATTTTTCCAGATTTTTCTTTCCTATGTGGTCGGTTGTGCATGTTGCTATACCATATTTTGACAGCAATTGTTGCTGCATCATATTTTGACAGGTTTCTTTCTTTCTTTATGTTCAGCCACATTTTGACAGGATTTGTTGCTATACCATATTTTGACAGTTTTTTTCTTACCAAGATGTTTTGTACTGTTTGTTGTTGTGCCATATTTTGTGACATCACCATATACAGTGATTATCAGTTCAGGCAAAGTGAATCGTAGACTTTAAACCATGGTAAGGGCAGCTACAGAGGTTGTTGGCACAAGTCCATATGTCAGGTAATGCAGTGATGAAATTTATCGAGCATTACGAGAAGAAACGCCAGTAAGACCATGTGTGAAATGTTTCTTGCAGTCACAAAGGTAAAAGATGATAAAGGTTGTGACCTGATTACACTGTAATTGCATCTGGATCGAATTAATGATGTAATCAAAATTGGACAGACCTGTTTAGTAAAGAGGATCCCTACCCTTTTTTTTTTTTTTTTAAATTTTTAATCTCGATGTATACAGTTGAATTGAAACATACCTTTTTCCTTTTTTTTTTCATATACAAGAATGTGTGCACTGCATACTTGTGCATAAATCATTACACCTGTCTATTGTATGCAATTCCGATTTGTCTTGTGAGATTTATATTTGTATTTTTCTCTTTTTATCACAACAGATTTCTCTGTGTGAAATTCAGGCTGCTGTCTCCAGGGAGAGCACATCGCTACACTACAGCACCACCCTTTTTTTTTTTTTTTTTTTTTTTTTTTTTCTTGCTTGCAGTGTTACTTGTTTTTTCTATCGAAATGGATTTTTCTACAGAATTTTGCCAGGAACAACCCTTTTGTTGCCGTGGGTTCTTTTACGTGCACTAAGTGCATGCTGCACACGGGACCTCGGTTTATCATCTCATCCGAATGACTAGCGCCCAGACCACCACTCAAGGTCTAGTGGAGGGGGAGAAAATATCGGCGGCTGAGATTCTCTCACTTCCTAGGCGGATGCGTTACCTCTAGGCCATCACTCCACTCCACTCCAGATTATAGTTTTGTCTCGTTTCTGCCAATGGTGGTATGAACTTTAATAATTTAGTTTTCCCGTTGCCTTGAGATTTCAGAGATGATGAACCAAGGTCCTGTGAGCAGCACACACTTGGCACACTGAAAAATAACGCATAGCATCATCAGTGTTGTCCTCTGGCAAAATTCTGTAGAAGAAATCCACTGATAGGCACACAAAGAAATATGCAGGCACTCAAGGCCTGACTGGCGCATTGCGTCAAGCTGCTGTCGGGCATCAGCCTGGAAGATGTGGTGTAGCGTGTATGGCTTTGTCAGAACACATTGTGTCAAGCTGCTGTCAGGCATAGCCTGGAAGATGTGGTGTAGCGTGTATGGCTTTGTCAGAACACATTGTGTCAAGCTGCTGTCGGGCATCAGCCTGGAAGATGTGGTGTAGCGTGTATGGCTTTGTCAGAACACATTGTGTCAAGCTGCTGTCAGGCATAGCCTAGAACATGTGGTGTAGCGTGTATGGCTTTGTCAGAACACATTGTGTCAAGCTGCTGTCAGGCATCAGCCTGGAACATGTGGTGTAGCGTGTATGGCTTTGTCAGAACACATTGTGTTAAGCTGCTGTCGGGGGTAGCCTGGAAGATGTGGTGTAGCGTGTATGGCTTTGTCAGAACACATTGTGTTAAGCTGCTATCGGGCATAGCCTGGAACATGTGGTGTAGCGTGTATGGCTTTGTCAGAACACATTGTGTCAAGCTGCTGTCAGGCATCAGCCTGGAAGATGTGGTGTAGCGTGTATGGCTTTGTCAGAACACATTGTGTTAAGCTGCTGTCGGGCATCAGCCTGGAAGATGTGGTGTAGCGTGTATGGCTTTGTCAGAACACATTGTGTTAAGCTGCTGTCGGGCATAGCCTGGAAGATGTGGTGTAGCGTGTATGGCTTTGTCAGAACACATTGATGCCTCCTCAAGAAACTGAAACACCAATGATACATTTTTACGTTATTTATGGACAGTTTCACAGTATTTAGGATCATTTTTCCCATGATTGGTAGTCGTAGCTAACAAATGCCAAAGGAAACACATGACCATAAATACATTTGCTATATACACAGAGCAGACAGAACTCCTATATGCACAGCAAAAATCATGTTGCAATTAGCCCACTGGCCAGCCAACTGAATAAGGGCCGTTAAGGGTTGATTACCTTTTAGTTCTTGGAAACAAGTTGAAGAGAATTCAAAATATTGTTAAAAAGTTACAGTAATGTAAAATGACAGTCACATCTGGCTCAGTCTACATGAATTTTAAATCAAGACAAAAATTATTGACATTAATGTAAGACAAATTCATCCATGTCAGTATTGTGTTAAAAGCTAGACTTCACAAATAGCATATCAAACTGAATGACACGTACACACTTGCTGTATCTCTTAGATTTCTGCTGGAGTGGTGGAAGTCTGTGTGCGTATGGTTGCATATATTCTCATGTACACAAGATGACCAACACATCACCAAAGTACAATATTTATTCTTTCTCGTGCTTGTGAAAGAATGAAAAATGGAAAGAAAAAAAAATGTGTAAAGAATGAACAAATAAATAGAAACACTAAATACCCCTTAAACCCAGAAATGTCTGTGTGGGGATATTAGATTGAATGGACATGTTTTTAAGTGCACATTATTCGTTTACCTTCGAGCACATGCAAAAGAAATGTAGATTTTCTTGAGAAATTGGTTCCAGTTTTGCTGATCCTGTTAATGAAAAGAAACAAGTGAAGGGGTATATTTACCTGCATGTGCAAAGTGGGGCATTCCCATGAACAGTGCAGTTGTTTTGAAGTTCGGTTGGTCAAGGTGTCACTAATTCAGATCAATCTTCAGACGGGCGCAATAGCCGAGTGGTTAAAGCGTTGGACTGTCAATCTGAGGGTCCCGGGTTCGAATCACGGTGACGGCGCCTGGTGGGTGAAGGGTGGAGATTTTTATGATCTCCCAGGTCAACATATGTGCAGACCTGCTAGTGCCTGAACCCCCTTCGTGTGTATATGCAAGCAGAAGATCAAATACGCACGTTAAAGATCCTGTAATCCATGTCAGCATTCGATGGGTTCTGGAAACAACATACCCAGCATGCACACCCCCGAAAACGGAGTATGGCTGCCTGCATGGTGGGGTAAAAACAGTCATACACGTAAAAGCCCACTCATGTACATACGAGTGAACGTGGGAGTTGCAGCCCACGAACGCAGAAGATCAGTCTTTATAGGCAACACATCCAGATGTCAAGCAGATGCTTGACAAACAGTACAACACACTTAGTCAGGCCTTGAGGGGAAAATGATTTTAAGTGGACACATAAATAATTGTATGCTTGTCGGTATTCTGCCACATCCAGGCTCCTTGCTGAGGCCTTTCTTCTGTCTGCATCTGCAGGTTTTCTTTGTCACTGCATGACTGCTTTACTGACACACACAAAATTATTTATGCTTCTGCACTAAATTCATTGAGCCCCTAACACCCAAACATTGCTCTGATATCAAATTCCATGTCACTTAAACAGTTTTCACGTTCCTACACACGCATAAACTGTAAAGAAAGGAACTGAACTTGTACAGTATTTCTGGATGTGTCCACAAGTAATATGGAGGAAATACAGTATGTTTTCTGTATTTTTTCCTCGTCAGTATTAGAGGAAATACAGTATGTTTTCTGTGCTTTTTTCCTCGTCAGTATTGGAGGAAATACAGTGTTTTCTGTATTTTTTCCTCGTCAGTATTGGAGGAAATACAGCATGTTTTCTGTGCTTTTTTCCTTGTCAGTATTGGAGGAAATACAGCATGTTTTCTGTATTTTTTCCTTGTCAGCATTGGAGGAAATACAGTACGTTTTCTGTATTTTTTCCTCATCAGCATTGGAAGAAATACAGTGTTTTCTGTATTTTTTCCTCATCAGCATTGGAAGAAATATAGTATGTTTTCTGTATTTTTTTCCTCAGCATTGGAGGAAATACAGCATGTTTTCTGTGCTTTTTTCCTCGTCAGTATTGGAGGAAAAACAGCATGTTTTCTGTATTTTTTCCTCGTCAGTACTGGAGGAAGAACTGGATATTTTCTGTGTTTTTTTTCCCTCACCAATAACGCTGTAAACTCCCCGGGATTGAATGAGTTAAAAGTTCAGGTGAACTGTTGCAGTACATGCATGAAATAATGGTGTGTTTGTCAGTATTCTCTCAGCTTCGCTCCATCCCGGATACATGCTGAGGTCATTCCTCTGTCTTCTTCTTCTTCTGCGTTCGTGGGCTTCAACTCCCACGTTCACTCGTATGTACGTGAGTGGGCTTTTACGTGTATGACCGTTTTTACCCCCGCCATTTAGGCAGCCATACTCCGTTTTCGGGGGTATTCCTCTGTCTGCTTCTCCAGGTTTTCTTTGTTGTGGCATGACTTGTTTTGCTGACAAACACACCATTATTTATGCTTCTCCACTTAAAATGTCAGGTGATCTGTTGCTGCATGAGCATCGGAAAAATCCACCACAGCTTGTCTGCCTTTTCAACTTGATCAGCTGAACTGAATATATTTAACAAGGAAAATAATGCATTTCTTTTGCATGCAGGCTTAGACATTTATGCACAATGGTTAGCAAATCTGTGCAAAAAAAACAACAAAAAACAAAAAAAACACAAACACACCTACAAAAACAAAACAAAAACCCCACAAAACATCAATTCATTGCAATTCCCACACATGTTGACCATTATAAATTAAATATTTAGTGTTTTTGATTTGCTTTGGGTTTTTTTTTAATTTTTAAAAAAAAATTTTTTTAAAGAACATACCCCTTGGATCATAGCAACCTTTTGTGCCTGGAATACTTTAAACTCTTTTGTTGTTTTTGTAAAACAAGTCTTGCATCCAGATTTCTAAACCCAGAGAACTCCTGAAATGCCAAACTCAGAAAAAAAACTAAGCTTGCCGATTGAGATTCTTTTATTATTTTTAATTAAGATCAAGAAACAGAAACGTACATGGAAAGTAAGGTTTCAAGACTCGCATGTGGTGTTCTCAATCGGGTTTAAGTAATAAAAGAACAGGATAAAGATCACTGGAAAACACACCTAACTACAGGACTTTATATTTGCACACAGTGATGTAGTTTTTGTGTGTGTGTGTGTTTTTAAAAAAAAATTAAAAAAAATTTTTTTTTTTAAATAATACTTTTTAACCATATCCAGAAAGCAGAATGAAAACTCAAAAAGTTTTGTCACTTTTTTCTTCTTTCCTCCATTATGCCCTAGACCTTGAATTTCAGTACGAATAATGCTGTCACTTTGGCCAGCCACAATACTTGTGAAGAAAATTAGATGCTAGACGTGAGCTCAATCGAGTTGTTTTTCTTCTGTTTTGCCAAGCTGTGATCTTGCTAGCATCATAGTCTTGAAGGGATGACTAGAAAGGTTTATTCATAAGTTCTGTCCTGCCAAAGTTGTCGACGAAGCCACTTGCAGTTGCAGAGAAATTATTGAAAGTGTCACTCTCTCTCTCTCTCACACACACAGACACAGACAGACAGACAGACACACAAGCAACCAAGACTGGATGATTCCAGCAACACAGTCTACATAGAAAAAAGAAGAAACATTACCTATATTAGTGTATAAAAAGTATTAAAAAAAAAAAAAAAGTCAATAAAAAGCAATCAGTCCATTTATTTTATTCAAAGTTACCTCCCATCTGAAAAGATGATGATAGAATAACATAGATAAGATTGAATTAAATAAATGGAACCCCATAGTTACATACTACACTGGAAAATGTACATGATTCATCTGGACATTCATACATTTATGAAATGTACACTCACTCTGTATAACAGGAAAAGGAACAGTGCAAGAAATGTATTCTGTTACAGAATTAGTATTTTCGCTCATCTAGTTTTTACAGATGCATGTTAATGTGGATATTCCAGAAATCTGGTTTTCACATCTTTTTCAGATCATAGCTGGATTAGTTTTGTCTTTCTTCTACAAATAGTTATATTTGTCTAAAGTTTAAGGAGCTATACTTAGTGCACAATGAATAGAAATGTTAAGACAACACAGTTTGTACAGAGTCAAAGAAGCCTGGAAATCCCCGAAAGTCATGAAAAAAGAACCATTTCCAGGCTTGGAGACGTCTTGGGAAAATGTTTGACTTCAGGCTGTGGAAAACAAACGCCTTGAGAAGTTCAATTCGAAAACAGCATAATGCATTTAAAAGAAACAGGCAGACAAAAACTGAAAAAGTGATGAAAAATGAACATCAATACACCAAGATATTGACCAGTCTCTTTCATCAGTTGCGGAGCAGACATGTTTATGATTCAGTTTGGCTTTTGCTTGGTATGGGAATTTTCAAAAGGCTTGATGTAACTGGAATAAACTTGAGCATATATGTGGCGGAGTCATAATTATATCCTTTTTTTCTGTGGTCTGCTTTCTCGCCTCCATGGAGTTTTGACTGAGAAATTTACAGTTTTTGTTATAGAATCCTCACCAATCATGAAAAAACCCTCCACCACCCAGCAATCGAGCACACAACATTTTGGTTCAACAAAGTCGTTTCATACAGAACAGAAGATATGTTTTGGACTGGCTGATGCAGTTTGTCAGGTCTGAGGCTCTCCTCTGCTACTAGTAACCATGAAACCCAGTACTACCTGCCACATGTGGGGAGTGAACGGAACCTGACAAAATCCTATCAGGAGAGGGTTGGGCTTCCCCAAAATATTGAGACCATTAACAGTGTAGCTGGGTAATGCCCCACTGTCTATAAAGAGTTCAGAACTCTTGAGGAGAACAAGATGAAATAGCATGTATCTGTTTGCTAGCATTATTTGTGTGTTTTTTAATCTCTGTGATTTTCATGCTTTAGATTTTAGAATGAAATGTCAGTTTCCAGCCCTGGGAAACATGGGCAAATCCATAATTTGGATTTTTGTCACCTGCATGACTGTGTGTATAGTGATCTTGATTATCACTCTCCAGTAGAACTTTTCTTATACCCCGTGATTATCACTCTCCAATAGAACTTTTCTTATACCCCGTCCTCCACCACCACCACCACCGATTTTTTCTTTGTAATTCTTTTCAAATTTCAGTGTTTTTATTCCTGATATGACCCTGTGCTGTCAGCTGGACTTTAAGCAACAATGTCAACATTCAGTGTTGTTCTTTGTGTGCAGGAAAACCACCTCATGAAGAAGAGGAGAGGTTGTGGGCAGACACCTTGCACCAGGAAAGGCAGCTGAGTTTTTTTCCCTGGTTTATGCCGAGAGGCTGGAGGTGTTTTGTTGGAGGTGCATGGATCTCAGCCACTGCTTGACGTCGGAAATTCTGTGGACTGTGGCTCCAAGACTTGCTGAGCAGGCTTTCTGAGGACGGCCTATGCCATGTTTTAGTTTTGACTACCTCAGGTGTTAGTGAGTCAAGTGGTGCATGTCAGTGGTGATATGAAGCCAGCGTTGAAGCAGACGTTCAGGATCTGTGATGTCACAGCTGTGGTATATGCACTCAAACAAGAGAACACTGGAAGTTGTCTGCCTATTTTCTTTTCTTTTTCTTAACTCCTCTTGCTTCATATTTTATGACAATGAATGTATGTCATTTTAATACCTAAATGTTTGTATTTCATTTGGTTATTTTACTACTTAAATGGTTGTATTTTGGTTGTTTTGTATGTTTGGAATTTTACAACTTGAAAGTTTTGTATTTGATAATCGTGCATACCATTTTTCATGTATTCTTTGTGTTATTTTTTCATAATGTATTTTGTTTCTCAGAACATCATTCAATCTAGTCATTCCACAATCTATCCTGTCAATGATGATTTATGAAGAGGTTTTTTGTAAGCCTGCCTCCACTTGTCTGAAGAGGACCAGTGCGTTCTCCTCTTCCTCCTTCCCCAGCTGTGTGAACTCATTGGAGCACTTCACAGAACTGTTTACCAGACTCCTCCAGGTCTGTCAGTTGTGTGCCAAAGTGTGGGTCTCTGCAGACACCTGCGTGTTGGAAGGCACAAGGGTGGCAGTGGCTGGGGCCTTGTGAGGATGAAGACGAGTTCTCTCTCACCTACGCATGTTGACCCGCCTGTGACACAGGCCACCAACAAGCACTCTGCAGCCATCCTGGTCCTGTGCCAGTTGCTCCAGCTGTCCCCAGGTGCGGCCTGTTCTCTTCACGTCTGCTTCCAGGTTGCGGTGCCACATGTTTACTTGGACGACCAGTGAGTTCTGGTGTCACTGTCGGATTGCTGGTGTGCCTTGATGAGAGGAGACTGTGCCTATGACAGAGTCCTCCACAGACTGTGCCCATGACAGAGACTGTACCTGTGACAGAGTCCTCCACAGACTGTGCCCATGACAGAGACTGTACCCGTGACAGAGTCCTCTACAGACTGTGCCCATCCTCCAGAGACTGCCCGTGACAGAGTCCTCCAGAGACTGCCCGTGACAGAGTCCTCCAGAGACTGCCCGTGACAGAGTCCTCCAGATAGTGTGCCCGTGACAGGAGTCCTCCAGATAGTGTGCCCCTGACAGGAGTCCTCCAGAGGCTGTGCCCGTGACAGAGTCCTCCAGGTAGTGTGCCCGTGACAGGAGTCCTCCAGATACTGTGTCCCTGACAGAGTCCTCCAGAGACTGTGCCCCTGACAAAGTCCCCGTGAGACTGTGCCCCTGACAGAGTCCTCCAGAGACTGTGCCCGTGAGACTGTGCCCCTGACAAAGTCCTCCAGAGACTGTGCCCGTAAGACTGTGCCCCTGACAGAGTCCTCCAGAGACTGTGCCCATGAGACTGTGTCCCTGAAAGTCCTCCAGAGACTGTGCCCATGAGACTGTGTCCCTGACGGTCCTCCAGAGACTGTGCCCCTGACAGAGTCCTCCAGAGACTGTGCCCATGACAAGAGTCCTCCAGAGACTGTGCCCATGAGACTGTGTCCCTGACAGTCCTCCAGAGACTGTGCCCATGACAGAGTCATCCAGAGACTGTGCCTGTGAGACTGTGCCCATGACAGAGTCCTCCAGAGACTGTGCCTGTGAGACTGTGCCCATGACAGAGTCATCCAGAGACTGTGCCTGTGAGACTGTGCCCATGACAGAGTCCTCCAGAGACTGTGCCCGTGACATAGTCCTCCAGAGACTGTGCCCCTGACAGAGTCCTCCAGAGACTCTGCCCATGACCGAGTCCTCAAGTGACTGTGCCCATTACAGACTCCTTGCAGTGCAGTGCTCATCCAGACAAATCGGCAGGTGTGGTGTTGCAGGACTTCCACCAACAGTATCCGACAGGACCCATGTTGTGTAAAGGATGACAGGCCAGCTGCTGGTTTTTTTCATCCCTGTTCTGTCCCGTCCCCATATCACTATACCCCCAACTCCTAGTGGAGTGGGAGTGACTCAGAAACTGTGTTCCAGGACACAGGACAGAGTGGGGACTCTACACCAGCCTGCTTTTGCTGTGTATAGAGAATGGAAGGAAGCGGAGGAGTGTCCAGTTCTTCAGACTCTTGGCTTCCTTGTGCGCGTCACACAGGGCAGAGTGATGCCCCAGCAGCCCTTGTCCGGTGTGGGTTGGGCCAGTGAAACTCCATTCTGCTTGTCTTCACCCTTCTCACAACATGGACTGTTTTGTGTTGGTGCTTTGACTGGACTCGAGTATCACATTTTATTTATGTTGAGGTACATTTGATGTACAAAATTTGTTCAGTGCCTGAAATGTATTCAAGTAAATCTAATTTTACATTGTGTGAATGATGATTTTGTGAGAGAAGTGTTTGTAAATTTGTTATATTTTTGAAATAATACTGTTTTAGAGTAAATTTGTTGCGTTAGAAATGGATTTTCAATTTTGGGGATTTGCACCTTAGCAGCTTTCAAAAAAGGACTGGTCCAGGACCTGGTCCTGACACCAGTTGTTTCCCTTGGCCTGCAGGAAGCACATCGTCATGGGGAAAAAGAAAAGTGGTGCTTTAGTGAGGAAGGACAGGTTCTGTTTTTTTTGGTTTAGATGCACGTTTAGTCATTTTGTAAATGTAATGTTTCCATGAACTTGGTTTTTCAATTTTTAAGCTCAGTCACTGGGTTTTGATTCCCTCGACACACGAGCTTTTGAAGGTCCCAATAACCCATGGCAATGTGTTTTCAAGCAGTGGTTGGGGGGAAATAAAGAGAACACCAAATGGATGTGGATTGTCTTTATTGTAAATACAGTATCAAAAAAAAAAAAAATTAAGAGGAACGATGACCATTTCACAAAATTGGACTCCGTATATATTTGGTGGCATTTCCTTCCCCCCCCCTTTTTTTAAATATATTTTTTCTAATAACAAGTAAGGCAAAATCACAAGCATAACTTGAATAAGTCCAACTTTGTGAATCTGCCGTTCCTCCCCCAAGAAAATGGATTTCAAAACCTGCCAGTTCTATCATTTTCAGTGGTGGTACGAGTGCTAGTCTCCAGGGAGCAGCCTGGAATTAGAAATGTTCATATTCCGCAAATGAACATGCCATTGAAAGCAACAACCCAGTGGCCTACACCTTTCCAATCTCATACATTAAATGAAGACCACTGAATTGACCAATGTCAGTGACAGTTCAAAACTGACCAACCCACCTTCAAATTATTTTCTAGCAAATGTGGAAAAATTCATTTGAAGGTGGGTGGGTCAACTTAATTGTTGCAAAGGACTAGCACCCATACCACCACTGAAAATAGACGTTAGGAAAATGAAGGGCAGGCAGGTTCAAAGGCAAGTGGGAAGTACACCAGCTCTGTGCATGTATTAAGAATTGTTCTCTCTCGTGCGCACACACACAGCATGCACAAGCACACATTTTCTTGCTGATGAACCTTCCATTGGTGCCTATATCCTGCTTCCCATTTTCAAAACTTTTTTGTGGGTGGGGGGTGCATCTGACTCGCTCCAAGTGCCACCACAGTTCAGAGAACTACTTTTGTTAGGCACTGCTGCTGTTAAGTCACTTGGAAAGGTGTGCAGTAGTGCCTGGTCTGAGCCAACACATGCAGGACACAACCCACTAAGCCCCCTTTCACTGGAGACAATGAATGCTTGCATGTGACCCCCAGAGTAGAGACCACTACCACGTCCCTCCAACGATGGTTCCCTGTGACTGCCTTCACCGAAAACTGACGGGAACCCACCACAGGCGTGGATGGGGGCGGGGGACAAAAAAACAACGGGTTACGATGAGAGTGGCATAAAATGCTGCACATTTTGGGGACCGTTTCAAACTTGCTTATCTCTACCTGTCAAGTCTGGCACTGCCTTGTCCCGTTACATGAACAGTTCAGTTATCATGAATTCAAACCCACTGACAAAATTTGGTGGGCACTGACACTGTCAGGATTGTATAGGCAAAAAAGAAAAACAGAAATCCATACTTCAGTGTCTCTCCCCTTCAAAAACTGCTGTCACTGTCCAAACTAACTTCTCCGACATTGCCTGCAATGCCCATGTCCATCTACAGATTTGTCATTGACTGTTCACAACATTTTTTCAAAGCATCACACGTGCAGCAGAGGTCCAATGATGTCTGTCTGGAAGAGGTGCAGTGACATCCTGACACCCAGTCTTTCTCAGGGATCCAGAACGGAATGAACCATTTTCTCACACTTCCATGTTCCAGTCCAATGATACAGCACCCCCTTGTGCAACATGATGCTGGACTGTCATGTTCCAGCTGTAGAGGTCCATTCTTCCATTCCATTCTGATGCGTCGTCTCTGGTGGCTCTCGTACTCTGCTTCACCTCTGCACAGCAAACAGATAAAATACATTAGATGAAAATAGATACATTTTACTGAGTAATGAATAGAATACTCACAAATATACTGAAATATTTTTATTTCTTTTTAACACAACACTCTGTGTGAAATTCAGGCTGCTCTCCCCAGGGAGAGCACATCGCTACACAACAGCGCCACCCTTTTTTTTTTCCCCCCTGCATGCAGTTTTATTAGTTTTTCCTATCGAAGTGGATTTTTCTACATATTTTTGCCAAGAACAACCCTTTTATTGCTGTGGGTTCTTTTACGTGTGCTAAGTGCATGCTGCACATGGGACCTTGGTTTATCGTCTCATCCGAACGACTAGCATCCAGACCACCACTCAAGGTCAAGTGGAGGGGGGAGAAAATATCGGCGGCTGAGCCATGATTCAAACCAGCGCGCTCAGATTCTCTCGCTTCCTATGCGGATGCATTACCTCCAGGCCATCACTCCACATATATGACAGAGCACATTAAAAAAAACAACAACTACAAAGCAAAAAACAAAAAAACCGGCAGGAATATTCCTCAAAGATGGAATTCCTTGTTCACTACTCTGGGTAATGGGTCAACTCCTAATTTGCCTTTTCTTCTGGTAAATATGTATGGTCAGTGGTAAATGGTCATAGTGTCGATTTCTCAGATCGAGATGGCACAGTCTTGACAGATGAAGATGAAATGCAAAGGAGAAAAACAAACAAAAATGATACCAAAAGATGTCCTGTGAGAACTGCCCCCTCAGAGTTTACACTGACACATCACCACCTCTTAGAACACCCAGACTGACCATTCCGCTGAACGGCGATGCCGCCAGAACCACAGAATGAACTGCCATGTGTGGACTGACCTTTGGAGAACAGTGTTGTCTTGCACGGGCAGTTGATGTGTGGAGCTGGCCTCGATGACAGGTGTCACTGTCCCGGGTCACCACTGTCCTTCCCTCTCTCCGTTCTGCACTCAGCACGTCCTGCTCCATAATGGTCATCCCCGTCACTGGTGTCTGGGTGACGCTCTCTCCTAGAGTGCAAGCTCAAAGGTCTGACCAACAGTACAACACTATGTATTATTTTCATGTATGATGTATTATCATACAGGGCATAATATTGCACAATGCAACTCAGTGTATACACTCCGCTCACAATTCATGCACCAACACCACATACACACACAAAAAGCCATCCGTTATCACATACAGTGTGTGACACTGTTGAATCAATGCTTGGCAAAATAAATTTGTTACATAAACAGGGAAACACACACACACACAGGGATGCACGCACATGCGCACACACACACACACACATGGTACAACAACTGTAAATGTCAACAGTGGCGAAAGCAGGTTACATTTCAGATCCTCAGGAACCCAGTACACAGCTGTTTCAGAGATGTCATGTGCATGCATACAACGGAATCTTTCTCGAAAGAACTCGTCAAATTAGAGGAAGTAAACCCGTTGATAGGCTCAGCCTAATTTTTATTTTAGAAATTTTTGTAAGTTTAGAAATCCATGCTCTGTTATCCATGGTCTTTCATGGACCATCATTCCAAATTTGTGTACTGGCAGTAACCGTAAATTAAAGGATACATACTGAGAAAAGGTTTTGCAACATTTTTTTGTTATTTTATGTTGTTGGCTGCAATGTGGGTGTTTACATTCAGAAACTGCCAATTTAAAAGATGACCATAATTTAATTACATCAAATAATTTTAGCAATATCCACATTTTCTCCGTACCCATGGCCTTTCCTTTCAAAGTCGGAAAAAGTTGTAAACTGGTTAATGACATGGTAATATAATTTCTTCCCCTCTCGGATAGCGTAAAGGCGGCCAATATAAGAGAGGAGGGGAAGAAATGTAAAGTGAAAATTACAAAATGATGTCATTAACCAATTTAAAACTTTCCCCGTCATGGAAACGGGAGACAGTGCAAGGGAAGAAATGGGGCTGAGGGGAAGTAACAATGAATGCCTTATGATAGAAAGATTAGGGAGAGTGACTTCCCTCACAACTACCACCCTCGTCTTCCCAGGGGGGCCGGATGTGGGGAGCACATCAGATGGAAGGATGCAGGTAGACTGAAAACCCTTTGATGTACGTGCATGCTCCCAATACAACAACTCTCTGTTGCCAGGAGGTACTGAAAGATTGGGACTAAAACATAAAACAAATTTCCGTCGTGTTTAGAGCCGTTGATTGGCTCCTGTGACGTATGCATCCAGATCCAGATCCAGAAACACTGCACTGGACGGAAACTCCGAAAAGTTGCGTGTATGATTGTTCAGTGGCTGGACACAACACAACGGGTGGGGGTGGGGGGGGGGGGGTTAGGGGAGAGGTTGGGGGAGTGGGGAGAAACACACTTCACCTTGCTTCCGTGGGCGAAGATTCTGTAATATTTGAAAGTCTGCTTCAGTCCTCTTTGGCGGAAAGTAATATCGAAACAAAATTATTCCGTGCATGACGACGAATCGTGTGTACACTGTAAAGTGTCACTGCCCTAACAATTTGTCAAAATGGCCTATCATCGAGCAATACACTTTAGAGGGACAATTTTGAATGGCTACTGACCGTTTTGCTTCTCTTTTTGGGGGGCAGGATGGTTGATGCTGGTGGGCTGGCCTGTCTGTGGGTGTCGTCCTCGTAGTGGGGGTGTGTGGGCGTTCCCGAACTTGTTTGTTTACAAAGTTCGTTGAAGTTCAAGATGTCTGCCGTGATGAGTCACTGGTCAAGCACTGGAGGGAAATTGTAGCTGGGCTTCTTCTGAGAGCTGCGTGTGGTCAGTTGTCTGCTCGAAGGTCAAGTGTACACTGTGCAGAGTCTATCCTACGTCAGACTGACCACAGCACCTGCCAGCGTTGTTTACAGCACCCCTCCCTTGCTGGCGAGAGTAACCGCCCCTTGGTGCCGAACTTCCGGCGTCTGCTAACTGTCTTTCACAACACTCCCCCCATCTTTATGATGACAGGTCCTTTCTTGGGGAGAGACTAGCAGATGCCCGAGCGGTCCTCTTCTGTAGGTCCAGGGGGGCGCTGCTGGCTCGACTCACTGGGAGAAGAGCCGGAGGGCGTTGGTGGTAGACTCCTCCAACAGCCCTTCTGGTGTGGTGTTGAGATGAGTGGCCACGCTTTCAGCCACCACGTAGAGCTGGCTTGGCGCTGACCACCGTTCCCCCGATACTAGAGGGAAATAGGGGGCGTCCGTTTCGAGAAGAAGATGGTCCCTTGGGATTCCCCTCAATGCGGTCACCTGGTACTGTTCGAAGCGGGCGGCGCGTTTGGTGAAGCTGAAGTAGGTGTTGGGAAATACCGCCAGCCACTCATCCCTCACGTAGTGATCCCCCGTGAAACAGTGGAGGCAAATCCGTTGGTTTTGTGGCACCCGCCGCTTCCGGAGGATCCTCAGCAGCAGCATGTATGCCTCAGTGCCCTTGTCTTCAGCCATGCTGCGGCAATAAAGGACGAGGACATGGCGGGCCTCCACGAACCCCAGCAGCTCCTCTAAGGCGCTCATCTGCCAGTGCCAGGTTTGTGAGGGCAGGGAGTGATCCAGGCCTATTTCCCCAAAAGCTCTCACTCTGGGGGACTGAACCAACTCCCGGAGCCGCTCTGGCACTAAGCTCTGCCCGCGTTGAGGTGGTGCTACACAATGTCGTGGATGGAGCCCAACAGCAACTTCCATTTCAGCTGGGAAGGCTTCTAACTCCTGTGACGTGGGGTAAGTTCTGGGGTCACAGAAGGAGGCGCACGATCCTACTAGTCGGACCTCTTTCCCAGCTGGGACGAACGTGCCATTCAGCACTGCAGTCAGGCTAGAGCCCGCCTCAAGCCGCATCTTGCCGATGACACGGTCCAGATGGAAGTGTGCGTCAAAGGCCCGTGGTCTGGTGTTGTCTCTTCCCTCCAGTTGAGCCGTTGGGTCGGCGTAACGTTGACGCCAATATTCCCGTTGGCCGGGGCTCAATCTGGAGGCCATGAGGAGGGCAGCTTTCCAGTGGATGAGGGCCGATACCGAAGTCAGGGGATGTAGTCTACATTCTTCGGGGTCTGGTTCACCCAAGAAGCGCGCCAGGGCGACGATGGCGGCCCGCTGACTTTCTGTGATTTTATTGTCCGCATCCTTCAGCCGGTTCTGCCACCTTATGAACTTCGCTAACTCAGGGAGCGTCATCCCCCGCTCAAAGGACACCCACACTGCCACCTGCTCTAGGGCATCCTTCCTTAACTCCAGGACCAAAGGCTGGGTCGGGTCGAGGTGTTCTCTAAAGACACCAGGTATGTGCCGCTCCATCGCATGGTTTTTTAGGCTCCCGACCTCCATCTCGCACCCTGCGACCCAACAGCTGCTCCTATACTCTATGGTTGCCACAGGAGAGGGAGGATGGCCCTGGGCTACCACCTGCAGACCAGACGCTGTGGCGGAGACTGTGCGACCGGAAGCTTCCATACTAGGTGTTGGTATCTGGGCTCCGTGCTGCAGCCTCCTGACCTCCTCACGGCGTCTTCGCCGGCGTCTTCTGCGGCTTGCTGAGGTCCCCGATACATGCGCCCATGCCCCCAGGTCGTGAGACCCAGGAGTAGGGCACGTTGGCGTCCATGTTTGGGGGCAGCTAGTCGCCGCCAACTCCTCACGGAGCCCAGAGGACTCTTGGCTTGCCCTCATTCTCTGACTTTGTGCCTTCACCCGCCTATGTTCGACTACCTTCGTGGTATGGGGGGCACGAACGTCAGAGCTCTGGGGCCCGGACGTTGTGATGGAAGGTGTAAGTGGAGGTTTCGGGGATAGCGGCGGGTCAGCAACCGATGGTGGGGGTACGACAGGAGGTTCGCAAACAGTTTCTGGGAGCCGGGGACCTGGCTGTGCAGTCCCAGATCCCAACGGCTGTTGGGCCTCGTCTCCTGAAGAGTTGGAGGACATCAAAACAGACTCTGGTGTTTCGACATCAACCTCAATTAAACTCTCTAGGAGATCCCCAGAACCTTCCGCTTCCTCTGTTTTCTCCCCAGCACCAGGTGCCAACCACGGCTGCGTATCCAGCCGAATATCACGCCGTGCTCTGTCTGGGTCATACGGCTGGGCCGGCTTCCTGAAGTGTGGCGCGGGCAAAGGGGCGATATGCTGCTCAATCCAACTTCGGGACTGAAGTTGAAGATCATGCATAGTCCTTGCCGCAGCGTCCAACCACTTCCTAGGTTCAGCAGACCCAGACAAGCTTCGTGACTTCACCTCGCTCACCTTCTGCAATAGTGTCTCCAGTCTCTCCTCATCCGCACATCCGAGACAGAATCGACAGATGGTTTCCGTCCAGCAAAATTCCTCCGGGAGCCCCCGGAAAGCGGGAGTTGCCAGGGTCATCACCCTATCAGCCCAATCCTGCAGGGTCTCGTCCGAGCGCTGGGCTGCCTGATAAAATCGTGCCCGTGCCGTTTCAGCTGGCTCTCTCCTCCCAAACCGGCTCTCCAGCTTCACCATGAGGTCAGCAGTGGTAGAGTCTCCACCCACTCCGCCCGTCATGGTGAAATATTCAAGTGCTTTGCCCTCCAGACTCCATTCCAAGTAATCGCGGCACTCGCTCTCAGTCCACTGAAGAGCTTTGCGGTAGCTGTTGAATCGCTGCTTGAACAGCAGCCAATTTGACTTGCCATCAAACCGCAATCTCTTTGGGAGCTGGTTAGGATTTCCGCGACTTTCGAGGAAGGAGACGGGGCGAAATGCCCTACCACCACTACTCCTTTGGGTCGGAGTATAATTAAGGGGACCCCATGCTCTATCACCACTACTATCCCTAGGCGGGGACACGCGGTGGGCACGGTACCCCTGTCTCTCCTCACGGCCAAAATGCACACCCCTACCCCTATTGTCCCTGCCCCATTGCTGAGGCTCTTGAACGGGGTAATTTCCCTCATTTTGGTCGGAAGAGGCCCGCCTGCCCCTGTCGCTGCTGTCCCATGGCTGGGACTCACGACCAGGGAGGGGCCTCTCGCTTCGACCCTCATTTAATGGCTTCACCACCTCATCGCTCTCCCAGCCCGCCTGGTACTGGGGCTGGCTCTGAGGGGTGCGCCCACCATAATCATTCAGCCGCTGGGTAACCTCCTCTAACCTCCGCTGGAGGTTCCCAAAGTCTTCCAAAGCGGCGCCCTCCCTTCCCAAAGTGGGAAGGTGTCCGCAACTGGAAAATAGCCGGCTGTTGTGATCAGACTCATCCCAAAAGTCAGGAGTGGATCCATAGTGGGTTGGACGGACGCGCCTTTCCCTAGTATCCCCTGGGGTCAGTGGCCCCTGGCTATCTGAGACTGTCACAGGCACCGAAGGGGGCTCATCCACGTAAGCCCGTTGGGATTGGCGTGGTGGGAGTGGGCTGAAGCCCTCCACCCCTGAGCCTTCACCAATCGGTTCAGTCTCCTCCAATGGTGGCGTGTCAAAGTCAATGTGGGCCAGGACAGGTCCCTCTAATTCGCCCACCATTGCTTCAAGCATACCAGGGCTAATCCGTCCAAACTTGGATCTCATCTTCACCAACTTCTGTGCTCTTGTTATGCCCACCCCAGGAAGGACCTGCATGAGTTCCAATGGGGAGGCTTGATTGATAGCTAACGGTCTGTGACTAGTAGCCATTTTTCCTACAAGATATGAATTTTCTTTTAAACTTATTTGGGGTTTCACACAGACTTGTACTGAATCTGGATAACAGTTACAAAAGAACTGTGCAGAAATATGAATAACAGTTCACACAAAGGAACTGCCCAAAAATAAAAATAATAATTCACGAACTTGAGTCAAAAGTCTAAGTTCCGTTTTCAGGTTAAATTAAATCAAAAACACAAACAAATATAAATATAAAAATAATGTCCGTGGAAAAATTCACTGGGGGTTCGAAAAACAACGATAGTGGAGTGTATCCCACCTCTGACACCTATAAAGTGTCACTGCCCTAACAATTTGTCAAAATGGCCTATCATCGGGCAATACACTTTAGAGGGACAATTATCAATGGCTACTGACCGTTTTGCTTCTCTTTTTGGGGGGCAGGATGGTCGATGCTGGTGGGCTGGCCTGTCTGTGGGTGTTGTCCTCGTAGTGGGGGTGTGTAGGCGTTCCCGAACTTGTTTGTTTACAAAGTTCGTTGAAGTTCAAGATGTCTGCCGTGATGAGTCACTGGTCAGGCACTGGCGGGAAATTGTAGCTGCGCTTCTTCTGAGAGCTGCGTGTGGTCAGTTGCTGTCTGCTCGAAGGTCGAGTGTACACTGCGCAGAGTCTATCCTACGTCGGACTGACCACAGCACCTGCCAGCGTTGTTTACAGCGCCCCTCCCTTGCTGGCGAGAGTAACCGCCCCTCGGTGCCGAACTTCCGGCGTCTGCTAACTGTCTTTCACAACAACTGCACTTGCTCATCCCGCTTCCCACAACCGGCTCTGAACAGTGTGTGATAAATCAGGCACCGGAAGTTTCTGTTTATCTAAGTTACGTCAATTTTCGGAAACACACACAGATCCTTGTTGTTCAGAATGAAGACGAAACAACTCATTTGAGTAAAAAAATTAAATTTAAAAAAAATTTTTTTTAATCCGCTTCATGTTCACAGAACGAACAGTTCACGCCGTGTAAATCACATCACCGTCAAATCATGCTGCTCTATGTTGCCCTACTGTCCACAGAACAGTCATTTCAGTGCTGTTCATCCGTCAGTTTTCCTAAAACCAGTCAAGAAACACAAAATAATGTTAAAAGGTTGGTAACAAATCATTTACTTTCACTCACATTGTAAAGAACGCGGTTGTGAATTCACAGGCTTTGTTTTGGTGGTTGTTTTTTCATACAGAATGTTCAATTCTTCAGTTCTTGGAGTCCGTTTTCTGTCTGTGTATGGTCGTCTGAACTTAGTTTCTGTTCAGCTTTAGTTAGCTGTTCCGCGTTAACTAAAATAAATTAAGTCCATGTACACTGAAACCCCGTTCCTATCAAAATGGTCTGTGCTCTCTGAGCATGTGTGACTTCTTCTTCTTCTTCTTCTGCGTTCGTGGGCTTCAACTCCCACGTTCACTCGTATATACGCGAGTGGGCTTTTTACGTGTATGACCGTTTTTACCCCGCCATGTAGGCAGCCATACTCCGCTTTCGGGGGTGTGCATGCTGAGTATGTTCTTGTTTCCATAACCCACCGAACGCTGACATGGATTACAGGATCTTTAACGTGCGTATTTGATCTTATGCTTGCGCATACACACGAAGGGGGTTCAGGCACTGGCAGATCTGTACATATGTTGACCTGGGAGATCGTAAAAATCTCCACCCTTTACCCACCAGGCGCCGTCACCGTGATTCGAACCCGGGACCCTCAGATTGAAAGTCCAACGCTTTAACCATTCGGCTATGGCGCCCGTCATGTGTGACTTCGAAGGCCTGAAACTCTCACGGCTTCCTACACGTGCTGCTCTTTATAAAATGAACGATGTTTTTTTTCCGGTGTGATCGTTAAAGACCCCAGCAACAAGGTAAAGCACGGATTTTTTTCACGCGTGCCTCAGTGGGGCTTAGAAACAACACACACACACACACACACACACACACACACACACCACCACCACCACCACCACCACACCACACCACACCATTACTAAATAGAATGAAGTCAAGAACGGACAAAGAAGCTAACTGGCAAGCAAGCAAACACATATCAAGTCAGTTTTCCCCAGTAATCGAATAATAACGCAAACAAGCATATCATAGTACAAATCAACATTTAGAACATGTGAATTTTCTATAGTACTTGACTAGTTCCCCCTATCAATAGACACAGTTCAATCGAAAAGACATACGTATGGAAGCGACGAGGGATTTCAATTTTAACAGCAGTCTTTTATCTTTTTCTTCCAATAAACAATAAATAGGATTTTATGTAGTTTGGGCGGGTTTCACAGACAAACGTCTGATGTTGTCAAAAAAAAAGGGCACAAAAACAAATAATGAAACATCAGCCAATGTCGTTTTGAAACATTTTTCACAGATTTGTTCATTTTTGCAGGGTAAATTCAGTGTCAAAACGCTGTTAATCAATAAGCATTGCATCACTGACACATTGACAACCAACACCTTGAACCAAAGGAAGAGCTTTTTCATGCTTCGTGAAAACTGAACTCCGCCTGTGAGTCAGCTCAGTTGAACACCCGTGTGTGTGTGTGTGTGTGTGTGTGTGTGTGTGTGTGTGCGCGCACGCGCTCGTGTACGTGTGTGTGTATGCGGCGTGCGTGCGTGCACACGCATTCTCTCCCGCACACACTGGAATAGCAAGGGCAGATAAGAAGAACATGCCGTACCTGATTTCTTTAATTTCTCGGAGAGTCCTCTCTGACTGTCTCCGTTTGTACGAGTGACCTGACTGCATGTGACTTCTGACCTCAGATTTTTTATTGTATAATTTAAGGCACAATAAAAACGCTTCAGACTTTCAAGTATGCCACACAGGTGGCAGGCTACATGATTTATATGAGCACGCGGTGCGCGCATACGTACACACACACACACACACACTATTACGCGCACGCGCGCGCGGGTATCCGGCAGCTTGAAATGGCACAAATGCGGTGTCGTGTGTGTGTGTGTGTGTGTGTGTGTGTGTGTGTGTGTATGTGTGTGTGTGTGTGTGTGTGTGTGTGTGTGGGAGGGGAGGGGGGGTCACAGTGTGTGTGTGTGTTTCCTGTGAAGGTTTGGGTGTCATGTCCCGACACCAATGGGAATAAAAGAAGTTCTAACGTGTTGTTCTTACACAGGGGGCTCTAAATCTGCCGTCTCCTCAACCACTCACACGTTAGTATCTGTCGAACTTGTAACCCGTTCCTGTATTTCCTCAGTGCTCAAATACTTCACAACAACAGTAGATATCGCATGCTGATCGAATCCAACTGTGACCGACTTTTCAGATGATAACAGTTCGCAAGACACACACACACAGAGAAAAAAACAACAACACTGAAAACTGGCCAAGTAAGAACATTGTATAAAACAAACCATTCATGTAAAAATGATGAGGTATAGGACAAGAAAAGGGGGACAACTGCAACACCGACGTGTGTGTGTGTGTGTGTGTGTGTGTGTGTGTGTGTGTGTGTGTTTTCCTTCCGATGTTTTAAAGACGGTACTGGATTAACTTAGAACAGGCTGAATTTTCGACTTTGGGATTTTCAGGCATACAAGAACAAGTGTGTGACCAAAACACAAACAAACACACCCTCACACGCACACACACGGCGCGCAAACACACACGCACGCACGCACATGCGCGCGCGCACGCACGCGCACACACACACGCGCGCGCGCGCACGCACGCACACACACACACACCGTGACACACTGACACACACCGGCACACACACACAGAGACAAACACACACACACACACGACCAGCAGCAGTTCAGCTGATAAGGTCATTAGTCACTAAGCCCATAACCCACCGAATGCTGACATGGATAACACTACTGATCTTCAACGCGCGTATTTGATCTTCTGCGCGCATGTACACACCCGGCGAAGTGGGTTCAGGCACTAGCAGGTCTGCACATGATATGTTGACCTGGGAGAGCGGAAATTCTCCCCCCCCCCCCCCCACACACACACACCTTCTCCCCACCAGACGCCGTTACCGAGATTCGAACCCTGAGAGTCCAACGCTTTAACCACTCGGCTTTTGCACCCCATCTTCTATTCATACGGTATCAGTTTTGAAAATGAACGGTTGGTGGTAAAGGTGGGGCGGGGATAACCACACCCACCCTCAACCCACCCACACACAGTCACCCACCGAACTGGGGCATGCGCATGAGTGCGTGCCTCCATGTGTGTGGATGAATGCAAGAGAGATAGGGGGAGGAAGAGAGCTTTTTTTTATTTGTAATTTTTATGTATTTCTTTTTTAGATAAGAAGTTCAACCGTTTATATCATAAGGATTTTAATGTTACTGTGATAGTGATTTTAGTTTTCTGAATTTGATTTTGAGCTGAGATGTGTTAATGTTACTATGGGGATGCTGATCTTAGTGATGATGTGGTTGATGGGTGGGGGTTAATTTTTATTTAAAAAAATTTATTTAATTACTTGAATTGATGTTAAAATGTTTTGCCGGTCATGGAGGAAGAGGGACGGGGACAAAAACCTTTAAAAAAAAAAAAAAAAAACCCAACAAAATCAAACAAACAAACAAAACCAAAAGAACCCCCCCTCCCTCTCCCCCCCAAAAAAAAAACCAAACAAACAACAAAACAAAAACAAAACAAAAACAAAACAAACAAAAACAAACAAAAAAACAACAACCCCAAACCAACCGGTCTTTTGGAAGTATATTTCCCTTCAAGGTGCTGTGAAAATATATGACACACACAACCCCCCCTCCCCCTCCCAAAAACAACAACAACAACAACAAAACAAAAACAAAAACCTCCAAAAACCCAAAGCGCAGTTTGAAAGAGTTGACTCGATTTGTGTTAACAGGATCACTGTATAGGGGGAAACCTGTGGACGGCTACCTGAAAAAACAAAACAGTCCATGTCTGTGGGGGAAAAAAAATAACACAACAGAAAAAAATGACTGAAGACCGATTAAACCGGTTTAGCGGGCTGCACCCTTAAAAACAGCCCGTCACGTTTGACGAAACTTTCAAAACTGATAAACCGTCCACGTCCACCCAACCACGCAAACACACATACGCTTATAATTATTAGGCAGCGGGTTAGCAGGTTTGAAAAAACGTCC
>NC_134882.1:16133914-16136414 GCF_041734735.1 Babylonia areolata
GTGGTGGTGGTGATTTTGAGGTGGGTGAGAGTTATTGAGCGATCGATTGTTCGGCTTCCAGACTCCAGTGTTTGATGCTGTGTGAAGACGTTTTGTTAGTTTTGTCAGGCCAACAAGCCTGCATTGTCTGTGTCTCTTACTGTCTGTCTGTATGTCTGTCTGTCTGTCTATCTCTCTCTCCCCCCCCCCCCACCCCATCTTTCTCTCTGTTTTTCTGTCTGTCTGTCTGTCACAATCAGTCGTTCTTCCTGCACTGTTGTGCTTGCCTCATTTAAAAAACAACAACGCATTTTACTAACTGCACAATGTAGACAACCAGAAAATACACATAAAATTATTGATTTGCAGGTTCCCTTTGTCTGTCTGTCTGTCTGCTTGCCTGTCCCCCCCTCTCCCTCACAACCCCCCCCCCCCCACACACACACACACAACACACACACACAGAGGTGGCGACAATGCAGACAGAGAGACAGACAGACAGAAAGGGGAGGGGTAAGGAAAACGTTACATTATTGCTAATCTATCTATAACTAGTTTACGTGCCTGTCACTAACTCTTGTGATTGTGTATGTGTATACATACTCGGTGAAATGCGCAGTTTAAAAAAGTGTGTTTTCCCCAACGTGTTGCGTTGTGTGTGTGTGTGTGTGTGTGTGTGTGTGAAAGGTGGCGTGGTGGAGAGACAGACACGGAGAGAGAGAGAGAGAGAGAGAGACAGAGAGAGAGAGAGAGAGAGAGAGAGAGAGAGCATTTATAACCACCCAATTTGCCCGTCGGTTTCTTTAAATGTTTGAAGTGAGTTTTTTGGGGTTTTTTTTAATCGCCATTCGCCCACGTTTTAATATTCGCTTGACAGACCAGACCTGTACCACCACTGCAGAAAGCCGCGCGTTGCCTTTTCAATGCTGGTTATTGCCCCAACACCCGACTCAACGGGACAGCATGAGGAGGTTTTCGAAACGAGGAAATAAAAGCTTTAAAAAAAAAATGTTTGAATACGTTACATGACTTGTTCTATTTCTACTTATTTTTCTTAATGTTATCAAGTACTCTTTCTGTTCTGCTGTATGGTGTTTCACACACACACACACACACACACACACACACACACACACACACACAACCACACACACACAACCGGTCTGAATACAATAAATGTCTCTTCTTCTTTACCATGTCCCCCCCTCCCCACCTCCGGCCTCCCCCAACGTCCCCCCCCCCCAACCACCGCCCTCGATCTCACCATACACTAGTAACTGCTCCCTCCTCTCCTGATTTATCTGTTGTTTTATTCATCTAATCATTCATTCATGTATTCATTTATTTCTTTGTCTGTTAATAAATGATACCATTCAAATTTAAAGGTTAATCAGTAGTTTAACAAAATATCCACAACAGAAAATATATGTTAATTAATGATGTACCTGATTTGAAGGGAATAAAAAAACAACAACAACCCAACCTATAAAGCAATAATAATTTAAAAAGAAAGGTTTACAAACAGATCCAACCTATTTCAATTGATATTCAATTCACGGTTTTCCAAGCAAGTCGCGGCAAAAGTTATAATGATTGTCCATGACATCGACCTCTGACCACGGTCATGAACCATGAAGCTCAGAATTATACGAGTTCTTCCCTCGACACGTATAGTTGCATTCTTTATCAGTTGTTTCGCTTGTCAGTTTAACGACTTCTCTTTTACGAAGTCCTTTAAGTAATTTCCTGTAATTTAGAAATTTCTTTCAAATTTCACCCTCATTTCACCCTCATTTGCCCAGTTTCTCCCAACCCTCCATTCATTCACATCTCCCACCCCTTCTAACCGATAATAATCAAATGTATTCATAAATACTTCAACAGAATGTCTTCAATCACCGATATGTGTGACGGGACATTAAACAAAATTCCTGCTCCACATACAGTTCCCCTTCGGAAAGTCCGTCACCAACAGTACTTGAGAAGTGAACACTTTTTTTTTTTTTTTTAAATATCAAAATCTCATCTCTGATCAATACTACTTTAAACCAACTTTATGAGCAAAATAATTGACCATTTGATATTGAGTGTCAGGTTTAAGTTTACCGGCAAATGAAGTGAGCTTAAATTGTTTCAAAAAGCCATTTCCTCCTTTGAAATGACCCATAAATGCTCAGGCTTTTGACACACAACCGACGGACCTGGATGAATCTGGTGTACATGTTTGTGCGGCGCCCAGTCAATAACTGTTCACAGAGTTGAGGAGGAGGAAGAAGAAGAAGACGAGGAAGAAGAAGAAAATAAGATAAATACAGAAAGATTTCGCGCAGTATTTTAATGGAATAACATTTAATGTACGCTCAAAGCACCTTTGAATAACAGTAGTCGGAAGGGTAATATAATGAAGACAGAGAGAGAGAGAAAAAAAAGAAAAGATTCGATGTTAGAAGACTTGATTTGAAAAAAAAAATCATCGGAGAAGCGGCGACCTTCAGCCAAGGTGAAGGTGAAGGTGACAATA
>NC_134882.1:16138914-16153914 GCF_041734735.1 Babylonia areolata
CAAGTAAGCAAGTCTTGGCCAGCACACAGGATCGCCAGACGTGCCGGTTCCAAACATCTATCTATCTAGATATAAATTATAGATTGATGAACAGATAGATAAATATATCTGTAGTGTGCACGCGCGCGCGTGTGTGTGTATGTTTGTCAGTAAAGTAGTAAGTCAGTCAGTCAGTTTGTATAATTTTATGCATTCGTACGCATTTTTCATGTACGAATGCGTGCGCGAAGTACTTTCGTGTGTTTTGACAGTAGGTAGACGCACTCCTCCAAGAGCAATTGTTTCACTTACTCTGTCTTTCCTATAAGCATTTGATTTTCACCACTACAGCTTTTTGTTGTGCACATTATCAACTGAAACCTTTATTTGAGCATTGTGATAAAAAAAACAGAAGACCAGTTTTAGGTTTTGGGATTGGCTTTCAGTTTTGGGATCTTTTTTTTTAGGTACTGTGATACTGTTTTTAAGTATTGTAGATTAAGATTGTATCTTTCAGGCGTTGTATGCATTATAAATGTTGTATTGTGTGTCTGTATGAATGTACATTAGTGTTTGAGTGTTTGGATGAATGTCTGTAGGTATAGGTATGCACGTAGGTTGTCATTTTCGTGTTTGAAATGTATGTGATAGCACAGAGGTAACGCGTCCGCCTAAGAAGCGAAAGAATCTGAGCGCGCTGGTTCGAATCACGGCTCAGCCACCGATATTTTCTCCCCCTCCACTAGGCCTTGAGTGGTGGTCTGGACGCTAGTCATTCGGATGAGACAATAAACCGAGGTCCCGCGTGCAGCATGCATTTAGCGCACGTAAAAGAATCCATGGCAACAAAAGGGTTGTTCCTGGCAAAATTCTGTAGAAAAATCCACTTCGATAGGAAAAAAACAAATAAAACTGCACGAAGGAAAAATACAAAAAAATGGGTGGCGCTTTAGCGTAGCGACGCGCTCTCCCTGGGGAGAGCAGCCCGAATTTCACACAGAGAAATCTGTTGTGATAAAATGAAATACAAATACAAATATGTTTTACCCGTCAGTGTTTACACTGCACAGTTCAGTCGAGAGTGCTTTATATGGGAAGGCGTATACTATTACAATATATCAAACCTTTGAGTTATCAGTTTATGTACATTTTTCTACTTTATATGGGAAGGCGTATACTATTACAATATATCAAACCTTTGAGTTATCAGATTATGTACATTTTTTCTGCTTTATATGGGAAGGCGTATACTATTACAATATATAAAACCTTTCAGTTATCAGTTTATGTGCATTTTTTTTTCTTGTAGAAATCCAAATATCACTTCATACACATTTGTTTTTTGTTCTCTTCCAAACACCACGTCTTTAGGAATAGTGTATCATAATTATAGGAAATAAAACTGACTCGGGGGCAGACTTTGCTTCCACTATTAATGATTCATTAAATGCTGATGACATATGTGCGATCATCATCCCTATGGTAAAAAGAAAAAGAAACAAGAGAGGCAAGGCCTTCAAGACTCACTTGTGATAAATTAAGTCCCCTAGCATTAATTACACAGTAGTTTCCCTTTTTTACTATCTGCACCAAAACGTTTGCAAAATAAATAAAAATTCCATGCTTAGCAAAATAAGTTCCTGTTTGAACAAAAAATGATAATAATGACTCCTCTTGTTGTTGTGTCAGAATAAGAGGTCAAAGTACCAAGTTTAGAGAATACAAAAAATATAAATATAACAGTAAATGCAGTTTGCATATAATTAGGCTTCTTTTTTATTTATTTTTTGTGTGTGAAACAAGATGACTGGAAAGAACTGAATTTTTCCTATTTTTATGCCAAATTTGGTGTCAACTGACAAAGTATTTGCAGAGAAAATGTCAATGTTAATGTTTACCACGGACACACAGACACACGGACACACACACACACACACAGACAACCGAACACCGGGTTAAAACATAGACTCACTTTGTTTACACAAGTGAGTCAAAAAAACCCAGAACATTCTTTAACGGTTCGACCCTACGAAGTAACTGAGGGAAACTTCGCTTTAAGGTATTCTAGCTATCGGCAGTTCGTGATTTCACCAGTCACAACAGCAGATACATACAGACCACCTGAGCGATTAGACAGGAGCGATTTCCTGACAAGATTACATTCGTATGTTCAGTCCTGTGTGTAGGGTCCCGTCGGATACTTGAGGGGGGCAAAGTTGCGAGTGACTAACATTGTGGTGGGTGAGGGTGGAGAGGGGTCTGGACAGCTGGTGAAAGGAAAAAAAAAAGGTGAGAGAGAAAGAGAGAGAATGGGGGAGGGGGAGAGAGACGTGTGTGTGTGTGTATGTGTGTGTGTGTGTGTGTGTGTGTGTGCATACATGCGTGCGTGCGCGTGTGTGTGTGTGTGTCTGTGTACACGCACGTGCGCACGCACTTACGTATATGTACTCCAAGTTAATGCGGGAAGTAGATATACTATGTGTGATGCGTGTGTTCGTGTTAGAGCATTAGACAGTAATGACAGTAACACACGCTTGAGTTGGTGTTAGCGTTGATATTTCGTCATGCTGAGTGCACTGATGTTTCAACTGGTCTTCACAAGTGTATTTTATATGCATGGTTCGTATTCTATTGGTCTGTTGTTTTTGTTGTTGTTGTTGTTGTTGTTGTTGTTTTTAGTCACGCAGCGTTTAATCTAATCATTATGAATTAAAACGACCCCCCCCCAAAAAAAAAAAGAAGAAAAGAAAAAAGAACCGTATAATGTTTTTGCTGAACACATCTGCAACACATCTGTGTACGCGGGTACTGACGAACTTACCGTCCTTCAAATAATTGCATATGATCCTGTTTTATGGAGAAGGAGGAGGAATTGTGTTTCATGTCCCGTCACACATATTGGTGATTGAAGACATTTTGTTAAAGTATTCATGAATGTATTTGAGTATTATCGGTTAGAAGGGGTGGGAGATGTGAATGAATGGAGGGTTGGCGGAAACTGGGCAAATGAGGGTGAAATGACGGTGAAATTTTGAGAAAAAAATTCTGAATACAATTACAGGATTTTACTTAAAAGACTTCGTAAAAGCGAAGTCGTTAAACTGACAAGCGAAACAACTGATAATGAATGCAAAAAGTCAGAAACATCAACGTTCTCAGTCACTTGTGAGGACACACTTTCGTGTACATAATGCTTCATCAAACTACAGTCCCGTTTTTATAATACATCCCAAAGGTAAACATGTCTGGGCAGTCAGTGTTTGAACCGCCACGAAGTATATTGCGCGGCAACTTCGCTTTAAGCTATTCGGCACACGGTGATTATCGCCTTAACGGAAGATAAACGACCAAGGTGTGTATACATACAGTTCATAATGATAGGCCAGTGGTGTGAGTTGAAGATACGTATGGGCCTGCGGCAATACACGGGAGAGTGCACGAAAATACTGTGACAAGGTGAGAGAGAGAGGGGGGTGTGGGGAGTGGGAGAGAGAGAGAGGAAGAGGAGGGGGGAGGGAGTCGAAGAGATGGGGGAGTGGGAGAGAGAGAGGGCGAGAGAGGGGGTTGGGAGTGGGAGAGAGAGGGGGGGGAGAGAGAGGGGCGAGAGAAGGGGGTAGGAGTGGGAGAGAGAGGGGGAGTGGGGGAGAGGAGAGAGGGAGAGAGAGAGGGGGAGGGCTGGGCAGTAGGGAACGAGAGAGTAAGCGGGGCTAGTACGGAGTGATACGCTAAGGAAGATAAAGACAAGGTGGTGTACAAGAGGGCGGGATGAGGAGTGGGAGAGAAGTACGATGGGCCTGCGGAATACACGGGAGAGTGCACGAAAATACTGTGACAAGGTGAGAGAGAGAGAGGGGGGGGGGGGGGGGGGAGGGAGAGGAGGAGAGAGGGGGGGGGAGGGGAGGAGAGAGAGTGGGGGGGGTGGGAGAGAGAGAGGGGAGGAGGGGGGAGAGAGGGGTGGGAGGGGAGAGAGAGGGGGAGGGAGTGAGAGAGGGGGGGAGAGGGAGGGAGAGAGAGAGAGAGAGGGAGGGGGGAAGGGAGGAGGGAGAGAGAGAGGGGTAGTGGGAGAGGATGAGAGGGGAAGGAGTGGGAGAGAGAGGAGAGAGGGGGAAAGGGAGTGGAGAGAGAGAGGGAGGGGGGAGGGGGAGAGGGGGTGGGGAGGAGAGAGAGAGGGGGAGGGAGAGAGGAGATGAGAGAGGAGGGAGGGAGGGAGAGAGAGGGGGGGAGGGAGAGAGAGAGAGATGGAGAGAGGGAGAGAGAGAGAGAGATGGAAAGAGAGAGGGGAGAGAGAGAGAGAGAGAGAGATCAGTACACAACACACTCTCTACAACATGGGTTCCGTTTTTGTTTTGTTTTTAAACCAAAAAGTTTTACTTACTTGGAAGGTTTTCTCATCACTCCATTCTGACGTTTAGCTTCCGATAAAACCCGACATTGGATTTTCGTCTTTCTTCTCACGTGGTAATATACCTGAAACATCATGTTTTCCTTAGTTGTGGTAGCAGCAGCAGCAGCAGTAGTAGTAGTAGTGATAATGATAATAATTATTGTAACATTAATAATAACAAAAGCAACAAATAAATAATCAACAACAACAACTAAACAACAGAATTATTGTATTGTACTGTATTGTATTGTAATATTTTTTTGTCAAAACATTGCTTTGCTTGAAATTCGGGCTGCTGTCCCCCGGGGGGGGAACGTGTTGCCACAGCACAGCGTCACTATTTATTCATTTATCATTTCATCTGTGCAACTATAATTCGTTTGTAGATCAAAATAGATTTTCCAACAGAATTTTACCAAGGACAACCCTTTCATTGTTTGGGGGTTCTTTTACGTGCGCCAAACGCACGCTGCGTACAGGACCTCAGTTTATCGTCTCATTCGAATGACTAGCGTCCAGACCACCATTCCAAGTCTAGTGGATCGAGGAGAAGAAAATTCTGACGTTTGAGTGTGTGCGGTTCGAACCCGTGCCCTGAGATTCTTTCCGCTTCCTCGCGGCTGACGCGTTGACCACACTGCCACCACTCCACTCTATGGATTCAGTGTGGAGGCTTTCCACCCGTTTTACCCCCCTCTTCACTCCTATGCACGATCGGCTTCGGATCCACTCTGTTTACGCATACCCAGATTCAAACACTCGATTGTTGGCCGCCGTTCTTTCTCTGTTTCTGGACCTTGCGATTGGAATGAACTTCCTTTTTCGCTTCGTCAAGTCTCCACACTCAGCTCTTTCAAGTCTGGCCTTAAAACCCACCTCTTCCCAAAATAGCCTCCCTTGCCTGCCCTTCCTTGTCTTTAGTTTCTACAGTTTTAGAGTTATGCATGCGTGTGAATGACTGGTGCGAAAGCGCTTTGATTTGTCTCTGCACAAGATCCAGCGCTATATAAATACCATTATTATTATTATTATTATGTCTGCTTTCCACTGTCCAGTCAAACAGATCCCGTCTGCTGACCTGATGTATGTATGACAGTCAGTCGTGTCCGACTATGACCATCAAGAACAGGACAGGCGGCAACTGCTGTCCCGACTATCTAGGACAGAATTTGATTATGGTGGAGTAGTGTCTTGCCAAAGTTACATCCCCACTCTCTCGGCCAAGAGGAGTTTTAGGACAGTCGGCGTTGGGATGGTTCCCAAAAGCCAAGGAGCCCCCAAGGCTGCAGCACTAAGAGCCATGACATCCCGTTGCAATGGAGAAACCATTGATCATACAGCTCTCACTTTGCTGATGGATCAACTGTAAACTTATGCCAATCTGTGATATAAGCTGAGTGTGTGACCTGATGTGCAAGCGCTTTAATTTAACTCTCTCCATACGAACGGCGAAAGAGACGACGTTAACAGCGTTTCATCCCAATTACCATCATCAAAATATTGCAAACGGAACGCTCTTATACTGAAGAGGTGAATGTTGACAAAGAATACGACAATTCTGACGACGGAAGCTGAAGGTTGGGTCATTCAGACACCCACTGGACATCCGAGGGGTCTGTGTAGAGGAGAAGAGAGGACTGGCCGTACTGAGTGAGTTAACCCATTGATCGCTGCGTGGCGTCAAAATTCGTCTCATTAGAAAAGGTTTTCACGTTACTACATGAATTATGCATAAACCGCAAAGAAAAGGAACTAAGTGTTACTTTATTTACGGATGTGTTCACACGAAATTTGGAGAAAAAACAGGATGTTTTCTGCTGTATCCCCCCCGGCCCTCCTCTCCCTCCCATCAATATGGCATGGAATCCTGCCAAGGCTATAAACTCCCCAGAGTTGAATGTGTTAAATGATTTGTCTCTGCATACGACACAGCGCTGTATCATTCGGATAGGACGATGAACCGTGGTCCCGTGTGCAGCATGCACTTTGCGCACGTAAAAGAGTCCACAGCAACAAAATGGTTGTCCCTGGCAAAATTCTGAAGAAAAATCCACTCTGATTGGAAAACAAATTTACTTGCACGTAGGAGAAAAAAGGGTGTTTCACCCGGTGAAAACTGCTGTGGTAAAAATATCAATAGAATGACACAGTATTAGAATAATACAAATCTAAGATATAACATAAGGTCCGATAATATTACAGATCCTGTACTTCCGTTTGACAACAGTGAGGATTTATGACAGACCACTATCTGCACCGTGCACTCGCAGATTCAGGTCAATGGAGCATGCGATAGAGAGATATTGTGTGTGTGCGCACGACATGCGCGCGCGCGCGAGAGAGAATGTGTGTGTGTGTGTGTGTGTGAGTATGTGTTCGGTTTCATTTACTGTTTATGCAGATTTAGTGCTATTAGACAAAATGAAAAATAAAAAAGCGGGAAAGGGATATAAACAAGACCATTCACAATATTAACTTTACAACTATCTGTATGCGTGTGTGCGCGAGCGAGCGCGAGTATGTGTGTGTGTGTGTGTGTGTGTGTGTGTGTGTGTGTGTGTGTGCGCGCGCGCGTGTATGTGCTTGATATCTTCTTCTTCTTCTGCGTTGGTGGGCTGCAACTCTCACGTTCACTCATGATGTACACGAGTGGGCTTTTACATGTATGACCGTTTTTACCCCGCCATGTAGGCAACCATACTCCGCTTTCAGGGTTATGTGCTTGATATGAAAATTATTAAAGAGACTCCCACCGTACATTTCATTTCTCTATGCAACGGACACCCAGCGCCTGTAGTCAACAAAGGCCAAGGCGTAGCAAGGACACTGACTACATGTGCATGTAGTGTTTCCACTGCCAATGGATTGGTCACCCACCCTGTCGACCTCCCGCGTTGCCCCTAACACTGCACTGTGGGCGCCTTCTGTGTGACCCACATTGTGGAAATATAACGCACTGTGCACAGTGTTTTGTTGTTGTTTTTTTTCTCCACATGTGTCACTCACAAGCTTATCTCGTCACCGCCCATATCTCTGCTGTCGTCAAATCCAGCGTGCCTTGTACATCATATTTCATCAGTTGTTTTGGTTGTATTTTTTTTTAGGTAAATCTCTCGGCGTCAAATCCAGCGTGCCATATACATCAATTTTTTTTTTTTAATCAGTTGTTGCTGTTGTCAGTGTTTGTTGTTGCTGCTGTTTTTCTATTTAGCAAGACGTGTTGCTGCGGGTTAAACGCATGCTGCATTGACCCGGCCCAGTTGTCACTCGAAAGACTAGCAACCATACCAACCCTCTGGCCTAGAAGAAGGTGGGGGGGGGGGGGGAGGTGGAGGGGAAGTCCCCCTATGCCGAGCCCTGGACACAGTGGGTATGAATTCACTGCCTTCCTATGCCGAGCCCTAGACACAGTGGATATGAATTCACTGCCTTCCTATGCCGAGCCCTAGACACAGTGGATATGAATTCACCGCCTTCCTATGCCGAGCCCCAGACACAGTGGATATGAATTCACTGCCTTCCTATGCCGAGCCCTACATACAGTGGATATGAATTCACTGCCTTCCTATGCCGAGCCCCAGACACAGTGGATATGAATTCACCGCCTTCCTATGCCGAGCCCTAGACACAGTGGGTATGAATTCACTGCCTTCCTATGCCGAGCCCTAGACACAGTGGATATGAATTCACTGCCTTCTTATGCCGAGCCCTAGACACAGTGGATATGAATTCACTGCCTTCCTATGCCGAGCCCTAGACACAGTGGATATGAATTCACTGCCTTCTTATGCCGAGCCCTAGACACAGTGATATGAATTCACTGCTTCCTATGCGAGCTAACATAACCATGGATATTACAATTCACTGCTCTTCCTTCGAGCCAACACAGTGAGATATGAATCCACTTGCCTTCCTGCATGCGATCCCAATGGAGCATGCGAAGGGATATTGATGTGTCGACGACATGCGCGCGCGCGCGAGAGACAGTATGGGTTGTTTCGTGTTGTCTATGGGTATGGTTCGGCTTTCATTTACTGGTATATGCAATTAGTGCTATTCCAATAAATTAAAAGCGGGAAGGAATACACCAGACACATTCAATATTAACTTTCAACTGCATCGTATGGGTCGCGAGCCAGCGAGGCGATAGTGGTGTGTAGTGTCAGTGCTGTGTTGTTGTGTGTGTGCCGCGGCCGCGTATGTGCTATGATATCACTTCTTCTCTTCTGCGGGGGGTGCACTCTCACGTTCACTCATGGAAGTGCACAGTGGGCTTTTACTGTGACCTTTTACCTCATGTAGGCAACCATACTCGCTTTCAGGTTATGTGCTTGATATGAAATTATAAGAGCTCCCACCGTACATTCATTCCATGCACGGACACCCAGCCCGTAGTCACAAAGGCAGGCGTAGCAAGCACTGCTCACCTGATGCTGTAGTTCCTATGCCATGGATTGGTACCCACTGTCGACCTCCCGTTGCCCTAACATGCCTGAGGCCCTTCATGTGACCAATTGTGGATATAATCGCACTGTCCATTTTGTGTATGTTTTTTCTCCAACCGTGTCATCAAGTTATTCGTACCGCCATTCCTACTGTCGTCAATCCAGTGCCTGTACATTTATTTCCAGTGGTTTTGTTGTATTTTTTTTAGGCTAATCTCATGGGTCAATCAGCGTGCCATAACATCAACTTTTTTTTACAGTTGTTCTGTTGTCGTGTTGTGTATGTGCTGTTTTTTATTAGCAAGACGTGTGCCGTTAACGCATGCGCATTGACCGGCGTTGTCACTCGAAGCTAGCAACATAGAGCTAGGCCCCGAGCCCTAGACACAGTGGCTATGAATTCACTGCCTTCCTATGCCGAGCCCTAGACACAGTGGCTATGAATTCACTGCCTTCCTATGCCGAGCCCTAGACACAGGGCTATGAAATTCCTGCCTTCCTATGCCGAGCCCCAGACACAGTGGATATGAATTCACCGCCTTTCTATGCCGAGCCCTAGACACAGTGGGTATGAATTCACCGCCTTCCTATGCCGAGCCCTAGACCACAGTGGATATGAATTCACTGCCTTCCTATGCCGAGCCCCTAGACACAGTGGATATGAATTCACCGCCTTTCTATGCCGAGCCCTAGACACAGTGGGTATGAATTCACCGCCTTCCTATGCCGAGCCCTAGACACAGTGGATATGAATTCACTGCCTTCCTATGCCGAGCCCTAGACACAGTGGATATGAATTCACTGCCTTCCTATGCCGAGCCCCAGACACAGTGGATATGAATTCACTGCCTTCCTATGCCGAGCCCTAGACACAGTGGATATGAATTCACTGCCTTCCTATGCCGAGCCCTACATACAGTGGATATGAATTCACTGCCTTCCTATGCCGAGCCCTAGACACAGTGGATATGAATTCACCGCCTTCCTATGCCGAGCCCCAGACACAGTGGGTATGAATTCACTGCTCATTCAGCTGTGGGTAGGAGCCGGCCACGGGCCGAAAAAAACAACCACCCACGTCTGCTAAGACTCGAACCTGCGTCTTCCCAGTCGTTAGTCCGCGATGCTAAACCACTTGGCCACAGCGGCATGCGCCAAATCTGTGTCCAATCAGACATCGTGCCTTCAGTGACATGCCGACATGGTCTTTCTCGGTCAGGGGAAAACTGCTGCAGGGCATAGAGGTGGTGTCATCATATCACCTTGATCACAGGAAGTTTTCATTATGTCACCTTGATGACAGTGCTGTTATGTCACCTTGATGACAGGTAGAGTAGTGTCGTTATGTCACCTTGATAACAGGTTGTGTCATTATGTTAACTGGTAGTGTCATTATATCACCTTGATGACAGGTAGTGTCATTATGTTAACTGGTAGTGTCATTATGTCACCTTGATGACAGGTAGTGTCACTGTTACCTTGATGACAGGTAGTGTCATTATGTTAACTGGTAGTGTCATTATGTCACCTTGATGACAGGTAGTGTTACTGTTACCTTGATGACAGGTAGAGTCATTATGTTAACTGGTAGAGTCATTATGCCACCTTGATGGCAGGTAGTGTCATTATGCCACCTTGATGACAGGTAGTGTCATTATGTCACCTTGATGACAGGTAGTGTCATTATGCCACCTTGATGACAGGTAGTGTCATTATGTCACCTTGATGACAGTGTCATTGTCACTTAGTAGTGTCACTATGTCACGTTGATGACAGGTAGTGTCACTATGTCACTTTGATGGCAGGTAGTGTCGTTATGTCACCTTGAAGACAGGTAGTGTCACTATGTCACCTTGATGACAGGTAGTGTCATTGTCACCTGCTAGTGTCACTATGTCACCTTGATGACAGGTAGTCTCATCATGTCACCTTGATGTAAGTAGTGTCAATATGTCACTTTGATGTAAGTAGTGTCATCATGTCACATTGATAGGGTTCACAGCTCCGTCATCTACCTAAGGCATCGCTCATGTCTGATCTTCATTCAGAGTTACGACAGATTTATTTTGCTGGAGAGAGAGAGAGAGAGAGAGAGAGAGAGAGAGAGAGTGTGTGTGTGTGCGTGTACGTGTATGCGCGCGCGTGTGCGTGTATGCGTGTGCGCGCGCGCGTATTTATGCATGTAGACATACATGCGCTTGAATGATCTGTAAGGGCGCGCGCGCGTGTGATTGCACTCATGCGCACGTAGGCGTGCTTGCCTGCACTGATATATATATATATATGTATACACACACACACACAAACACACACACACAGAAATGCGTGCTCAAAAGACTGCGGGCAATACATCTCCGTACCCAACTTGGCATGCATGTGTTTTCAGGTATCCAAGTCCTGTCAGCCAGTCAATGCTTCCCCACTGATTACTGACACTGTCCCCGGCTGTCAGTCAGCCATGTCGTCACAAGGTGTGCCCCAGAACGGCCATGGTGACGTCACAGTGGTCATTGATGTGGGCTCCAGGTACTTCCGAGGGGGCGTGGCGGGGCAAGATGGACCCACGTGTGAAATCACCACAACCACTTCTGAAAAGGTAAGCTGATTATGATTATGAGTTTGTTGTTTTTTTCCTTCCAATCTCAGTGTGTTGGGCTTATGGCAAGGTCAGGTATATGCTTTTTATTTTATTTTTTTTCTTCTAATTTATTTAAAGCAAATATGGTTGGGCGTATACGGAATAGTCGGCATACTTTCACACCTGCTTGTAACAGTGTAACTGAAACAGCGTTAAAATTATGGTTTCATCTGGAAACTGTGGCAGTATCTATATTCGCACCATTTCGCCCCGTCAGAATAATGTGTGTGTGGCTCCTGCCCTCAAAAACACTATTTCAATTTGTATGGGTTTGATAAAAAAAAGAAAAAAAAAAACAACAAAAAACAAACAAACAAAAAAAACAACAACAACCCAACAACAGCTCATTTTCACTGCTGGAAATAAGAGTGATATTAATATTTTGGAAAACAATACAGATGAGATAATAAAAAAGATATTTTGGATAAAGCAACATGGCCTTGATTCACGATTAATCGCTCGTCGTTAAAATGAATGAACCATTGACATCTGTTGAGCCTTTGGTAATGAGACCAGTGTCGCATGGATTTGAATTAAACTAACCGCTAGCATTGTGCATTTTTAAGCGGGGGAAGTCGTATTTGCTGGAGGGGAAAAAAAACGAAGAGGAAAAAGTCCAAAGAGAGAATGGTCACCCATGGTAACAGCCTTCCCCTGATAATGAGACATGTGGGCAGCAAAGGGTTAAAGAAAGGGACAAGAAAAGACAAAACCAAACCACTACCAGAACAAATACAAACGGATCGATTTTTTCCCCGCGTCTTGCGCTTTCCAAGGAAATTGGCGTAAAATCACAGGGTTTTTTTTTTTAAATCGAATTTTCATCATGATATAATACAAGAAACGTCCAACAGTCAATCGGAGGTCAAATGGAAACAAAAACAATGTCATTTACCTATTTTTCAGCCGTTATATATATATATATATATATTTATTTATTTATTTATTTTTTTTAATTAATCAATTTTTTTTTTATACTCCCGACGGTTTCTTTCCTGATCAATCTGCATGGCCAACACATTGTCAACAAAGCTCAACTTCCGGACATGCAAAATCAGTGGGAGGGAGGGCGCTCGAGCACACACACACACACACACACACACGCACGCCCGCATGGTGCACACTGAGCATCGTGTACAGTCGCGCGCATGCCTATATTGTCGAACGCACACCCGGGTGCATACATCCTAATCTGCACGAGGGCGATAAGTTCTCCGAATTGCACTGCAAACATATCTCAGCCGGAAGCCCCCCCCCCCCCTGCCCCTCCGGCCCCCTCCCCTCTTTCTTACACAGCTGCTTTTATCGGACAGCACGACCAGTGCAATGAAGATTGTATTGTTTCCTTGGCACGAAGCTACTCATACTCAGAACAGTATTTCAACAGTCAGAATTTCACACACACACACACACACAAATTAACTTCAAAAAATTTAAAGCAGATGTGTGCTTCTTTTTTTTTTTTTTAAATCGAGAGATGATTTAACTTAGTCAATAGTCTTCTTCTTCTGCGTTCGTGGGCTGCAACTCCCACGTTCACTCGTATGTACACGAGTGGGCTTTTACATGTATAACCGTTTTTACCCCACCACATAGGCAGCCATACTCCGTTTTCGGGGGTGTGCATGCTGGGTATTTTCTTGTTTCCATAACCCACCGAACGCTGACATGGAACGCTGATTACGGGATCTTTAACGTGCGTATTTAATCTTCTGCGAGCGTATACACACGAAGGGAGTTCAGGCAATAGCAGGTCTGCACACATGTTGACCTGGGAGATCGGAAAAATCTCCACCCTTTACCCACCAGGCGCCATCACCGAGATTCGAACCCCGGACCTTCAGATTGCGAGCCCAACGCTTTAACTGACTACTCGGCTATTGCGCCCGTCAGTCAAGAGTCATGCAAGCTGCCCATGGTCTGCAACTGGACTCTCAGCTGAATGAAAACACAAACAGTTGTTTCAGACACACGGACATTGTGCACAACCGGCTTGAGAGAAAACAACAACAAAACAAAAAATAAAACCGCTTGAAGAATCGATGTTTCAGCCAAACATTGACAGGAAACTCAGTGGGGGTATAAACTAGAGGTGTGTTTTTTTCTTTGTTAGAAAGGAAGTGCACGGACAAGAAAGCACCTCTTGCTATGAGTGATGCTCATTGACACTAGCTGCACACACCACAGCTTGCCGAAAAGTCAGTATCACTTCACCCACGAGAAGTTCCCAAGTGGTCATCAGCTTCTCTCTCTCTCTCTCTCTCTGTTCCCTGGATTTCCACTCGTATTAAACCATTTTGTACCCATCCTTTGTAATTCTTAGGTACTTCTTCCTGTCAAAACCAACATCGAAGTTGAAAACATACAGAATTGGTTCACCATTTTTAGATTTTTTTTTTTTTAACGAACTTCCCTTGAACTCATCAATAGCTTACCACCAATCAATTAAACCAAACTAATATGGCAATATCCACAATTTTTTCCCTCAATGAGCAATGTTCACAACAAGGCGTAGAAGTTCACTCCGCCATTCACACAGAGGAGTGGAGGGGAAGAAATGGGGATATTGCCAGTAATAATAATTGTATGTACCGACACTGATGAAACCAACAGCACTGACCTGTAGCCCCCGTGTGGTGGTTGTTGCAGGGAGAGTCACCGACGGATGACAGCGTGGTGGACAGAGGCTGTGTCAGGGACTGGGAGCGAGTGGAAGGGCTGCTGCACACCGTGTACTCCTGTCTGCACGTGCAGCCCGCTTCCCCCCACTGTCTGCTGCTGACTAGACACGTGCACGGGCCGGCCACTGACGCTGAGCGATTTGTGCAGGTCACATACCGCCCCCCGGCCCCCACCCACTGTTCCCTTCTTTTCTGTGTGTGTGTGTGTGTGTGTGTGTACACCGCTCTTCAGGCACAACTGTTTCTGCGCTCTATTAAAGTCTCCATGTTGTGTATATTCTTGTGTGTCTGTGCGCACGAGTACGTGTTTTGGGCGGCGCGTGAGCACGTACAGGCGTGTGCGTATGTGTGGAGGGCATATTTTGTGATCTGTGTGTGTGTGTGATGGTTCGTATTTGCAAATTGTAGTATTGTCTTGGTGTGCACATGGATGTACGAGTTGATTTTTTTGTCTTGTATGTCTTCATGTTGTAATGTATACCAGAATGGACTATTGTGTATGTGTAATTCATGTCAATGTGGGGTTTCACTCCTCTTCTTGTCATTGTCTTCCTTCGTGGGCTGCGACCGTACTTAGGTGTGAACGTTTTGACCCCCGCATATCGGCATTCACACTCCGTTTTCGAGGTGGGGGTGGGGGTGCATACTGGGTATGTTCTTATTTCCATAACCCACCGAACGCTGACATGGCTTACGGATCTTTTACGTGCGCATTTGATCAGCCTGCGTTTAACACACGATGGGCTTACAAGTACTAGCAGTCTGCACACTTGTTGACCTGAGGGATTGGAAAACAAACCTCCACCCTTTACCCACTAGGTGCCGTGACCGGGAATCGAATCATAATAATGATAATGAAAAATGAAAATCAAC
>NC_134882.1:16158914-16166414 GCF_041734735.1 Babylonia areolata
GTCGCCCACCTCTGACACGGAAGCGGAAGTGGCCAAGACGAAGGGGTCAAGGTCATACACCTTACCCAACGGCGACAGTATCAGCGTCAGCGAGGAGAGGTTCAGAGGACCTGAAGTTCTGTTTCAGCCGTCTCTGTTCGGTAAGTCATAGAGAAGGGGGGAGGTGGGGGAGGGGGCGGGGGGAGATGGCCACTGAAGTATGCGCTTGTGCAAAGTTTCAGTATTCCTGAAATTAAAATAAGCAACATGGAATGAATGGGTGAGAGAGAGAGAGAGAGAGAGAGAGGGGGGGGGGGGGGGGGGAAGTGGGGGTTGGGGGCTGGGGGGGATTACTTCCAAAGTTCGCTTCAGCATTCCATACTGACATGGAAATAATCCTTCTGAAAAGAATACTTCTGGGAAAAGGTCTGTTGTTCTTTACTAACAATTTTAGTACAGCCTTTCTGACCCCCCCACCCCCGAAAAAACCCCCAAAAACAAACAACAACAACAAAACAACAACAACAAAAAACAAATAAATTAAAAAAAACAGTGGTTTTTACTGACACAGTCTTATCACTTACCTGTAAATGGTTGGTACTGACACAGTTTTATCAATCACCTGTAAATGGTTGGTACTGACACAGTTTTATCACTTACCTGTAAATGATTGGTACTGACACAGTCTTATCATTTACCTGTAAATGGTTGGTACTGACAGTCTTATCACTTACCTGTAAATGGTTGGTACTGACACAGTCTTATCACTCACCTGTAAATGAATGGTACTGACACAGTCTTATCACTTACCTGTAAATGGTTGGTACTGACACAGTCTTATCACTCACCTGTACTGACACAGTTTCCCCCCACTCCAAAATAGGCAGTGAATGACTGACACTGACACACTTTATCCACTTCAACACAGACAATGAATGACTGACACTGACACACTTTCTCCCACTCCAACACAGACAGTGAATGACTGACACTGACACACTTTCCCCCCACTCCAACACAGACAATGAATGACTGACACTGACACACTACCCGCCCACTCCAACACAGGCAGTGAATGACTGACACTGACACACTTTCCCCCCACTCCAACACAGGCAGTGAATGTCTGACACTGACACACTCCCCCCCCCCCCCACTCCAGCACAGGCAATGAATGTCTGACACTGACACACTTTTCCCCCACTCCAACGCAGGCAGTGAATGACTGACACTGACACACTTTCCCCCCACTCCAACACAGGCAGTGAATGTCTGACACTGACATACTTTCCCCCCACTCCAACACAGGCAGTGAATGACTGACACTGACACACTTTCTCCCTCTCCAACACAGTCAGTGAATGTCTGGGACTGACACACTCCCCCCCCCCACACACACACACTCCAACACAGGCAGTAAATGTCTGACACTGACACACTTTCCCCCCCACTCCAACACAGGCAGTGAATGTCTGGGACTGCCGGCACTGCTGCGGAAAGTCGGTGACGGAGTGCCCCATAGACATCCGGAGCTGCATGTACGAGCAGATCATCATGGCTGGAGGCACTACCAGGATGCCAGGTAACAAGCTGCCTCGATCATTTTTTTAAAAATAGTTTTATGAGAATAAAAGTTGTTTACAATTCCCTTGCGCTTCGTTTAGCTTCTAAATATGTCCTCCTATATATTACTAGGTAGCCTTTACAAAAGACGAAGTGCCGCATTTTGTGTGAATTTTGTCATGAAATCCTCAAAACGGCATTACATTTCATGAACGAAATAATATTTTGATAAATGTATAAGAACAAAAGTTGTTCTGCGTGCTATTCTACATCTTCTTCTTTAGTAAGTACTTTTTTTCTTTGCAACCATTTAGGCAGAGCAGAACACAAACTGAGAATTTTGTCGTGTTGCGTAATCTTTGATGACACTCCCTTTTCCAAAACGATCAACATTTTGATAGTTTTATGAGAAGAAAAGTTGTTCACAAGTCCCATGCGCTTCGTTTTGCTTCTTAAAGTGTCTTCTATATCTAACGATTTAGCTTTGACAAAAGACGACATGCCGAATTTTGTGTGAATGTGTCATGAAATCCTCAAAACGCCACTACATTTCACGAACAAATAATAATTTGATATATTTATAAGAACAAAAGTTGTTTAGCATGCTATTATACATCTTTTGTGTTCAATAATGGTTTTTCTATCTTCAACGGTTTAGTCTCTGGGAGAAGAGAGCTTGATCATGGTGCGCGTTCTCGACGCGGTAGGGTGGGGTTAGAAATCACGCGATAACAGGCAGAAAGCTGCCACGTTCACAACATTATCATGATTTTCTGACATCTATGGACATAGACGATTCCAAAAATATATGATAACACTTGCCATTATGAGTGGTACCGACCCCCTTGATTTGAGGGGCTGGCTGAAGGACTAAATCTAACTCCCTGGTCGGGCACCGAGGGGCTGGCTGAAGGACTAAATCTAACTCCCTGGTCAGGCACTGAGGGGCTGGCTGTAGGACTAAATCTAACTCCCTGGTCAGGCACTGAGGGGCTGGCTGTAGGACTAAATCTAACTCCCTGGTCAGGCACTGAGGGGCTGGCTCTAGGACTAAATCTAACTCCCTGGTCAGGCACTGAGGGGCTGGCTGTAGGACTAAATCTAACTCCCTGGTCAGGCACTGAGGGGCTGGCTGAAGGACTAAATCTAACTCCCTGGTCGGGCACTGAGGGGCGCCAGCTGAAGGACTAAATCTAACTCCCTGGTCAGGCACTGAGGGGCTGGCTGAAGGACTAAATCTAACTCACTGGTCAGGCACCGAGGGGCGCCAGCTGAAGGACTAAATCTAACTCCCTGGTCAGGCACCGAGGGGCGCCAGCTGAAGGACTAAATCTAACTCCCTGGTCAGGCACTGAGCGGCGCCAGCTGAAGAACTAAATCTAACTCCCTGGTCGGGCACTGAGGGGCGCCATCTGAAGGACTAAATCTAACTCCCTGGTCGGGCACTGAGGGGCTGGCTGAAGGACTAAATCTAACTCCCTGGTCGGGCACTGAGGGGCTGGCTGAAGGACTAAATCTAACTCCCTGGTCAGGCACTGAGGGGCTGGCTGAAGGACTAAATCTAACTCCCTGGTCGGGCACTGAGGGGCGCCATCTGAAGGACTAAATCTAACTCCCTGGTCGGGCACCGAGGGGCGCCAGCTGAAGGACTAAATCTAACTCCCTGGTCAGGCACTGAGCGGCGCCAGCTGAAGAACTAAATCTAACTCCCTGGTCAGGCACTGAGGGGCGCCATCTGAAGGACTAAATCTAACTCCCTGGTCGGGCACTGAGGGGCGCCAGCTGAAGGACTAAATCTAACTCCCTGGTCGGGCACCGAGGGGCTGGCTGAAGGACTAAATCTAACTCCCTGGTCGGGCACCGAGGGGCTGGCTGAAGGACTAAATCTAACTCCCTGGTCAGGCACTGAGGGGCTGGCTGTAGGACTAAATCTAACTCCCTGGTCGGGCACTGAGGGGCTGGCTGAAGGACTAAATCTAACTCCCTGGTCAGGCACCGAGGGGCTGGCTGAAGGACTAAATCTAACTCCCTGGTCAGGCACCGAGGGGCTGACTGAAGGACTAAATCTAACTCCCTGGTCAGGCACTGAGGGGCTGGCTGAAGGACTAAATCTAACTCCCTGGTCAGGCACTGAGGGGAGCCATCTGAAGGACTAAATCTAACTCCCTGGTCGGGCACCGAGGGGCTGGCTGAAGGACTAAATCTAACTCCCTGGTCAGGCACTGAGGGGCTGGCTGAAGGACTAAATCTAACTCCCTGGTCGGGCACCGAGGGGCTGGCTGAAGGACTAAATCTAACTCCCTGGTCAGGCACTGAGGGGAGCCATCTGAAGGACTAAATCTAACTCCCTGGTCGGGCACTGAGGGGCTGACTGAAGGACTAAATCTAACTATCTGGTCAGGCACTGAGGGGCTGGCTGAAGGACTAAATCTAACTCCCTGGTCAGGCACCGAGGGGCTGGCTGAAGGACTAAATCTAACTCCCTGGTCGGGCACTGAGGGGCGCCAGCTGAAGGACTAAATCTAACTCCCTGGTCAGGCACTGAGGGGCTGGCTGAAGGACTAAATCTAACTCCCTGGTCAGGCACTGAGGGGCTGGCTGAAGGACTAAATCTAACTCCCTGGTCGGGCACTGAGGGGCTGGCTGAAGGACTAAATCTAACTCCCTGGTCAGGCACTGAGGGGAGCCATCTGAAGGACTAAATCTAACTCCATGGTCGGGCACTGAGGGGCTGGCTGAAGGACTAAATCTAACTCCCTGGTCGGGCACTGAGGGGCTGGCTGAAGGACTAAATCTAACTCCCTGGTCAGGCACTGAGGGGCCGGCTGAAGGACTAAATCTAACTCCCTGGTCAGGCACTGAGCGGGGCCAGCAGAGGGACTTTGACATGGCTGTATCATAACCACATTTGTTTTCCATTCTAAATTAAAAAAAATAATAAGGCTTTACTTTTTAATTTGATTTAACATTTACACTGACTTATTGGAGAGACAGTGTTTCGTATCTGGCCTTTTTATTGACTCACTTGTGTAAACAAAGTGAGTCTATGTTTTAACCCGGTGTTCGGTTGTCTGTGTGTGTGTGTGTGTGTGTGTCTGTGTGTCCGTGGTAAACTTTAACATTGACATTTTCTCTGCAAATACTTTGTCAGTTGATACCAAATTTGGCATAAAAATAGGAAAAATTCATTTCTTTCCATTCATCTTGTTTAAAACAATATTGCACCTCAGGGATGGGCACAAAAAAATAAAAAAAAGAAGCCTAATTTTATGCAAACTGCATTTACTGTTATATTTATATTTTTTGCATTCTCTAAACTTGGCACTTTGACCTCTTATTCTGACACAACAACAAGAGGAGTCATTGTTATCATTTTTTTGTTCAAACAGGAACTTCTTTTGCTAAGCATGGAATTTTTTTTTTTATATTTTGCAAACGTTTTTGGTGCAGGTAGTAAAAAAGGGAAATTACTCTGTAATTAATGCTAGGGGACTTAATTTATCACAAGTGAGTCTTGAAGGCCTTGCCTCTCTTGTTATTATTGATTTTGTCTTTTTTTGTTGTTGTTGAAGGTTTCGCAGTGTTTGGTTTCCTTTTGACGTAGGGGTAAAACAGCGAACCAGCTTTCAGCCCTGAGGTAGACCCTTTCGTTCGGGTGCTGTGTAATCAATAACGGTTTCATGTAATTTGAATCAACAAAGCTTTATCATGTCCATTAAAAGGTTTGTGGTGCTGGAAACATACATACGGTTTCAAGGTAGTGGACCGTTTATAAAAGTTGGGGGTTTTTTTTTTTTAAGAGAAAAAAAGATGTATTTGGGGCACGGATCTGGCCTGAACATAAGTGTGTCAAAACAAGCGACCCCAAATGTATGGCTAAGCAGACGTATAAACATCCACTGTGAAGGATTGATAAAGTGACGTTGCTTTGTACGGTCATTTTCTGCGTACGTAAGCTGCAACTCCCGCGTTCACTCGTATGGTACGTGCGGGCTTTTACGTGCATGATCGTATTCACCCCCGCCATTTAGGCAGCTGTACTCTGTTTTCGGGGGATGTGCATCCTGTGTATGTTCTTGTTTCCATAACCCACCAAACACTGACATGGATCACAGGATCTTTAACGTGCGTATTTGATCTTCTGCGTACGTATTCACACGAAGGGGGTTCAGGCACGAGCAGGTCTTCATGATATATTTTGTGGACCTGGGGTGATCGGAAAAATTCTCCACTCCTTAACCCACCATGTGCGCCGAATCCGCAACCGGGGGGGTTGAACTCCGGAAACTCGGGCGAAGAATCGCTCTAACCACTCGGCCACCACCGCACCCGTCAGGCACTGTGTTGTAAACTGGTTATTATATTATTATTATTATTTCCCCCCTGCAGGTATCTGCCGGCGTCTGCTGAAGGAGGTGTCGGCCCTGGTCCCCAAGAGCCGGGTGAAGGTGGTGGCGGGGGCGGGGAGACAACACAGCGCCTGGCGGGGCGGCTCCGTGCTGGCTTCCCTCCCTTCCTTCCCCCAAATGGCCGTCAGCCAGCAGGAGTATCGGGAACAAGGGGCCGCCATAGTGCGGAAAAAGTTTCTGTGGACGTGACGGGATTTCATTCATTCCGGTTCCGGCAAAGAACTTGAACTACAACAACAAAGAAACAAGCGCTGACTCTAAACGTGAGCACTCAAAACTATACCACTGACTCAAAAACTGTGCATTCCGACCGCTAAAAATTGCGGTGTGCAAAACACAATGAGCACTCAAAATGGGATATAAAAAAAAGGAGAGAAAAAAAACAAACAAGAGGACTGCCTTCGAAAGCATTTCAGTGTGAGAACTCAAGACATCGAATTCCAAATGCCAAAAGAACCCTTAATGTTGATAACCCCAAACGCCCAGAACCGAAAAACTCAAAACACCCCTGCAGATCCTACAACAAGCACGAAATCCCAACGCATTTAAACCCGATTAAAATCGACACAGTTAAGCTTTCAAACAAACAAAACATCAAACAAACAAAAAAAGGAAAAAAAGAAGACACCTAAAACTTAGAACTCAAAACGTTCATAAATTAACTCAAATCACCGTCTCCATCATCTTCACAATCATAGAATTTGCAATGCTCCACGACATACATGAAATGTAAAACCTGTCAACTGAGATTAAAAAAAAACCCCAAAAAACCACGACACTCTAAATCGAGAACTCAAACAACTTGGAATCGATATCACAAAAAACTCGCCCAATAAACTCAAGACACACTAGAGAGGAAAAACAGACTGTCAACCCAGAACGCTCACAAAACGAGAAACAAAACTTCGAAATCTGAGCAAATCTTTCAGGCCAATATTCTGGGAAGCCGCTTTACTGGCTTGGTAAATTCTAACTCAAGATTTCGGGGAAGGTGCAATAAGTAATATAATAATAATCTCAACAATAATAACCATAATAACAATATAATAATAATGATAATAATAGCTGTGTTAACATTCTGTAACCTTTTACTTCATTTCATCTTCCTTACAAGTGTCTGTCAAACTGAAAAAGAAACAATTTGCAGCAATACTCACAGCTTGTATTGTCAGGTCTCTGTAGATTCATGTTCAAATGTGCACGACTCATACGAACTCACTAAAACGTTCTAAAATCTCTACAAATGAGGCTTTTTTAAAAAGTGCGCACGAATAAACGTGGTATGCATATAAATAAACATCAAACTAAACGTTTTCCGAATATTCATGATCTCAGTCCATGACATTGTCTGTTCAAACCCTGTTCAAGGGTGCATGACTGAAAAATAAATAAACCACATTCAAACCTACTTTCCACACACACACACACACACACACACAAGTGCGAAATACTTCCACATTTGTCAAAGCACACACACACGCGCGCTTGCTTGCATAATATCTCCACATTTGTCAAAGCGCACAAACACCCACACACACACATACGTTCG
>NC_134882.1:16168914-16196414 GCF_041734735.1 Babylonia areolata
GTTAAAAGACGACAAATTCATAAGAAACTGTCGATTACACGATGAAAAAAAATAACAACAAAACCGACTGTATAACAGTACTGAAATAATGAAAAACTGCATCAAAAAACAGATTTGCGCATACCCAGGTGATCAGCAAATCGGAATCTGTACAATCAGCTGTAAAACGCAGTTGAATATAGTACGCACGATAAAAACATCGACGAACCAGGAACTGTACAACCAACCGCAGCCCATCTCTGAAGATACAAATTCTGACAGCAAACAACACACACAAAAAAAACTCCACCACCACCACCACCACCACCACCAACAACAACAACAACGAAGTCACTTCAATTCACAGCGACAGCTTCGTTAGACGCGACACCTGCCTTCTGCGCGGCTTTGCGTCGTTTGGGCACACACTTGGTGGCGCTGCCGTCAGTGCTCCATCGCTGATTGGCCAGACACTTGGCTCCCGACTTACCCTGCAGCCGGAAGTTCTTCATGCACCGGAAGCGGCATCTTTTCCGGAAGGGGACGGCGCCTTTCCGGCAGACGGGCGGGAAGACGAAACCGTTGGCTGGCGCTTCTAGCTTCCCACACGTTTTGGCTGTAACAGGATAACGACTGGTTTGAACAGTTGGTGTTTTTTTTTTTTGCTTTTTTTTTTTAATCTATTTATTTGGAACATTTATTTTGAACGTTCCTTTTCTTTGGTTGCACCCCAAAGAGTGGAATTCAGTTCACTACCCTCACACCTCCGTCACACCTCAACATCCAGTCCGCATTCAACGGGAAACTTCATCATCATCATCATTCTTCTTCTTCTTATCATCATTATCATTATCATTATTACTATCCATTTTTTTTTCAAAATCATTTCCATCATTCCATACAAACACACAAGAGAAAAAAAACAACAACAAAAAACCTACGTCGACAGGTGGGGGCGTGGCCACTCCAGGTGGCGTTGTGCTGACAGGTGCGGTAGGCGGGGCCCGTCAGGGTGTAGCCACGCCGACAGCGGTAGCTGCACACGGTGGAGGGGGTCAGCCAGGCGTGCTGCCCTCGACGGGGCCTCAGCTGGCACTGCACCGGCACCAGTCGTCCGTGACGGGGCGCCGCCAGGGTGGGACAGCTGCTGCCTGTGGTCATGGCAACCAGGGTGGTACTGACGATAACAACCTCATCAACAGCACCAACAGCAATAGCAACAACGGCAATAACAACAACAGCAATAATAATAATAATAACAACAACAACAGTAATAATGACAACACCAGCAACAACACCAACAGCAGTAGCAACAACGACAATAACAACAGCAATAATAATAATAACAGCAACAACAACAGCAACGACACCAACAGCAGTAGCAACAACGACAATAACAACAGCAATAATAATAATAACAGCAACAACAACAGCAACGACACCAACAGCAGTAGCAACAACGACAATAACAACAGCAATAATAATAATAACAACAACAACAGCAAGAACGGCAATAATGATAACACCAGCAACGATAGCAACAAGAAGAAGAAGAAGAAAGAAGAAGAAGAAGGAGGAGGAGGAGGAGGAGTAGGAGGAGGAGAAGTGAGGGAGGAGAAGAAGGAGGAAAGGAAGAAGAAGCAGAAGGAGGAGGAGGAGGAGGAGGAGGAGAAGTGAGGGAGGAGGAGAAGGAGGAGGAGGAGGAGAAGTGAGGGAGGAGGAGGAGGAGGAGGAGGAGAAGTGAGGGAGGAGGAGGAGGAGGAGGAGGAGGAGAAGGAGAAGAAGGAGGAGGAGGAGGAGGAGAAGGAGGAGGAGAAGGAGGAGAAGGAGGAGGAGAAGGAGGAGGAGGAGAAGGAGGAGAAGTGAGGGAGGAGGAGGAGGTGAGGGAGGAGGAGAGGTGAGGGAGGAGGAGAAGTGAGGGAGGAGGAGAAGTGAGGGAGGAGAAGAAGGAGGAAAGGAAGAAGAAGCACAAGCAGCAGAAGAAAAAGAACAAGAAGTGTGATAAGAATAATGAAACCTAAAACATATGTATCATCAATCTATCAGATAATCCACCCCTTTATCAATCGACTCACCCAGACACCAACCCCCAAACCATCAACTTGCCCAAGAATCAATCCATATACCCGGCTATCAGTCCACCCATCAATTTATCCAAATGCCCGGCTATCAATCCACCCATCAATTTATCCAAATGCCCGGCTATTAATCCACCCATCAATTACTCCAAATGTCCGGCTATTAATCCACCCATCAACTTATCCAAATGCCCGGCTACTAACCCACCTACCAATTTATCCAAATAGCCGGCTATTAATCCACCCATCAATTTATCCAAATGCCCGGCTATTAATCCACCCATCAATTTATCCAAATGCCCGGCTGTTATTCCACCCATCAATTTATCCAAATGCCCGGCTATTAATCCACCCATCAATTTATCCAAATGCCCGGCTATTAATCCATCCATCAATTTATCCAAATGCCCGGCTATCAGTCCACCCATCAATTTATCCAAATGCCCGGCTATCAATCCACCCATCAATTTATCCAAATGCCCGGCTATTAATCCACCCATCAATTACTCCAAATGTCCGGCTATTAATCCACCCATCAATTTATCCAAATGCCCGGCTATTAATCCGACCATTAATCTATCCAAATGCCCGGCTATTAATCCATCCATCAATTTATCCAATTGTCCGGCTATTGATCCACCCATCAATTTCTCCAAATATCCGGCTATTAATCCACCCATCAATTTATCCAAATAACCGGCTGCTATTAATCCACCGATCAATTTATCCAAATGCCCGGCTACTAACCCATCCATCAATTTATCCAAATGCCCGGCTATTAATCCACCCATCAATTTATCCAAATGCCCGGCTATTAATCCACCCATCAATTTATCCAAATAACCGGCTGCTATTAATCCACCGATCAATTTATCCAAATGCCCGGCTACTAACCCATCCATCAATTTATCCAAATGCCCGGCTATTAATCCACCCATCAATTTATCCAAATGTCCGGCTATTAATCCACCCATCAATTTATCCAAATGCCCGGCTATTAATCCACCCATCAATTTATCCAAATGTCCGGCTATTAATCCACCCATCAATTTATCCAAATGCCCGGCTATTAATCCACCCATCAATTTATCCAAATGACCGGCTATTAATCCACCCATCAATCCATTCAAATGCCCGGCTATTAATCCACCCATCAATTTATCCAAATATCCGGCTGTTAATCCACCCATCAATTTATCCAAATGCCCGGCTATTAATCCACCCCCCCCCCCTCCCCAGCCATCAATCCACCCACACCAGTCACACTGTCCAAATAACTGCCCTGTCCTTCAGTCCACCCATCCAACACTGCCAACACAACCCAGCCAGCACCACGTAGCAGCAAGCATCCCCGGACAAGAAGAGAGCCGCACAGAGGCGCGCGGTACGCACGTGTGCACGAGGCGTTGTCAGACCCCAGGGTGTAGCCCTCGCCACACGAGCACGTGAAGCTTCCCGCCCTGTTCTGGCAGCTGCCCCCACACCCCCCGTTACGATCGGCGCACTCGTCGATGTCTGGCAACGAGCGGATAACGATCAGAGTGTGTGCGTTACATTTCTGTCTGTTGTTTATATTCAGTCATTAATTTGTTTTGTTTTGTTTTTTCCACTTTTGTGTGATATTGTTTTCATGTAGTGAGTATACGTTTGTTACTATTACACAGTCATAAAAATTAATTGATGATGATGATGGCTGGTTCTTTGCTTGCGAAGATCAGTGGGAAGTTCCCGCCAGGGATGGGCGGCATGCCTTTTGATGACTGATTAGTCCAATCCGTGATCTGCAGAGTCTGCGGCATTGTGGGCAGGTGTAGATCTGGACTGCGTTGCTGGGCTGCGGACCTGGGTCTTTCCTTCTCCTTCTTTTCTCCTGGATGTTCAGGCGTCTGGTTTCCTCAAAGTGTTGGGTTCCCCTGAGCGTTGAAGATCTCCAGCTACCTCTATCTGATGCTGACTGCTTCCATGTCTTGGGGTTGATGTCCGCTTGGCATAGTTGCTTCTTCAGTTGGTCCTTGAATCTTTTCTGTGGTGCGCCTGTATTGCGTTTGCCTTGGACCAACTCCCCATAGAATACTGCTTTCGGTATTATATAGTCATAAAAATTATGTTTATCATTATTATCAACATTATTCGCTTTCATGTAATTGGTCACTCATTGATTCATTTTTGAAAACAGAGTGTATATTTCTTTTATTCATCTCTCTCTCTCTCTCTCTCTCTCTCTATATATATATATATATATATATATATATATATATATATATATATATATTATTCGCTTGTATGTGATTACTCATTGATTAGTTCATTTTGACAACAGAGCGTGCGTTTGGCTGTTGTTGCTATATTCGTTTATTATCCGCTTTTGTTTGATTATTTATGTGTTTATTTGAGACGGTTTTTGTTCTTCATTGCAAAGTCCCACAAATGCAAATAAAAACAACAACAACAACACACAAATATGATAAAACTTCACAATTTATCAATCCTGGTAAAATATAAAAAAAAACTTATGAATTGTTTGTACTGGTGACAAAGTTAAGTGGTGCTTAACTAAAAATAAAGAAAGAAACAAAAACTGTCAACAGTTCGTGCAAGCTTCTGTTATATTTTCTCCACCTGCGATACCCTTTGATTTTGTTTTTCGTTTCCTTCTTTTGAATGATCACAATACAGGAGCTTAGATTTGTACTTGCGATGACTGAGCGCTTGAAATTTACTATTACAATTTTCATTATCATCAGAATTATGATTATTTTTTGGGAGTCCAAGAAAGATCGAACACCAGCTCGGAACAAGGGCACTCACTCACCGCGGCAGTTCGTGCCCAACAGGGGGAAGATAGAGTAGCCTTCCTTGCACATGCAGGCTGTTCGCGACCTTGCCCTTGGTGACTGTGTGGTCATGTTGTCGGGGCAGCTCTGGCACCCTTCCTTGCTGGACAGGGAGTCATCCCTGAAGGTTCCCTTGGGGCACTCTGTGGGGCAGGGACACAACGGGAATTCCCGTCTATTAAAGCAACGATAATGATGATAATAACAATGACGATAACAACAACAACAACAACACTATTACTACTACTGCTACTACTAACGATGATGATATCATCATCATCATCATCATCAAAATTATAATAATACTAAGGACGATGACGATTACGATAATGATGATGTTGGTGTTGATGACAGTAATAAAAGAACAACAACCATCATAATAACAACGATAATACTACTACTACTACATATTAATACTCAAACCTCTCTTGCAGGCGTTAACAATAAATGTTAAGTGTACATAACCATACATGCACCGAAACAAACAAACGTGTGCATACATAAGCATGCACACTGACCCTCACACCGCCCACTCATTCACAACCAAAAGTTACGCATACATAAACATACATGCAGCAAGTACACTGCATACGAACATGCGTGTGGACACGAAAAAAAACATTCACACACACACACACACACACACACACACACACACACAGAGTAGAATCTCTCACTACTCCCAAATATTACTGGAAATTTTACTCCATCCACTGGTCCTTTAGCCATGTCTAGGTGCTATTTATTCCGATGAGAAGATAAATCGCGTGAAGCAAACATTTAGTGCAATAAAAAAACAAACAACAACAACAACAACTGTATGACAACAAAGGCGTTGTCACTGGTTCACAAAAAATCGAGTGATATTGTAAGAGAAACACACTTGCAGACTGAAAAAAAATATGGTGGCCCTGCACTGAAGCTGCACCGCAACACACTACCAGCACCGCAACACATGACACCACATCGTAACAACACACTTCAACACAACACAACACTATGCAACACACTTCAACACAACAACACGCTTCAACACAACGCAACAACACACCACAACACAACAACACACTTCAACACAACACAACACTATGCAACACACTTCAACACAACAACACGCTTCAACACAACGCAACAACACACCACAACAACACACTTCAACACAACACAACAATGCAACACAACACAACGCAACACAACAACACACTTCAACACAACAACACACTTCAACACAACACAACGCAACACAACAACACACTTCAACACAACAACACACTTCAACACAACAACACACTTCAACACAACACAACACAACAACACACCACAACACAACAACACACTTCAACACAACACAAAGCAACACAACAACACATTTCAACACAACACAACACACCGCGACACAACAATACACTTCAACACAACACACCACAACAACACGTTGCAAAACACAACAACACAACACACTTAAACACACCACAACAACACACTTCAACAACACAACACCACGCTTCAACACAACACACATCAACACAACAACACACTGCAACACACCACAACACACCACACTGTAACACAACACATCACAACAACACAATTCAACACACCAACACACAACAACACACCACACCACACTAACGCACTGCAACACAATACACCACCAGAACACATTTCAACACGACACACCGCAACACAGCACGCCGCAAGAACACACTGCAACACAACACAGCAACACACTTCCATACAACACAACACTGCGACACACTGCAACACGACACAACAACAACACACCTCAACACAGCACACCACAAGAACACACAGCAACACACTTCCATACAACACAACACTGCGACACACTGCAACACAACACCTCAACACAACAACACACCTCAACACAACACAACACACCGCAACACAGCACACCACAAGAGCACACTGCAACACAACACAACACAGCATAACACATCCATTGGTGGACATCACACCATACCACACCACACCTCACCACACCACACCACAACATATGATGACACCACACCACACCACCCCACCCCACACCACACCATATCATATGATGACACCAATGCACACCACACCACACCTCAACACACCACACACCACACGACACCACACCTCACCACACCACACCACACCACACCACAACATATGATGACACCAGTGCACACCACACCTCACCACAGCACAGCACAGCACAGCACAGCACAGCACAGCACACCTCACCACACCACACCACACCACACCACAACATATGATGACACCAGTGCACACCACATCACACCACACCTCGCCACAGCACGCCTCACCACAGCACAGCACACTACACTACACCACAGCACACCACACCACAATGCCAACTTGACGCCTGACGACAGGTGAACCACCCACCCTCACAGCGGTCCCCCTCCCGGTAGTACCCCAGGAAGCAGTCACATTCATAGCCGTCCTGTGTGTTGATGCACTGCTGGTCACACGAGTGGCTCCCTGCCTGACACTCGTCCTTATCTAGGAAAAAAGACCCAACATATGTAACAGTGAAGTGTCAGAGAGTTTGTCTTGGACCATGACAGGCTGGGCACGGTGACATGATTATGACACAAGGGCGCCACACAGGCTGTACTCTGGGAGACGACACAGAGACACATGACACAGGCTGAACACAGGGGCACATGGCACAGGCTGGACACAGGGGCACATGACACAGACTGGACACAGGGGTACATGACACTAGCTGGACACAGGGACATATGACACAGACTGAACACAGGGGCAAATGACACAGGCTGGACACAGGGGCACATGACACAGGCTGGACACAGGGGCACATGACACAGGCTGGACACATGACACAGACTGGACACATGACACAGACTGGACACATGACACAGGCTTGACACAGGGGCACATGACACAGGCTGGACACAGGGGCACATGACACAGGCTGGACACATGACACAGACTGGACACATGACACAGGCTGGACACATGACACAGGCTGGACACAGGGGCACATGACACAGACTGGACACATGACACAGACTGGACACATGACACAGACTGGACACATGACACAGGCTGGACACAGGGGCACATGACACAGGCTGGACACATGACACAGACTGGACACATGACACAGACTGGACACATGACACAGGCTGGACACAGAGACACATGACACAGACTGGACACATGACACAGACTGGACACATGACACAGACTGGACACAGAGACACATGACACAGGCTGGACACATGACACAGACTGGACACATGACACAGACTGGACACAGGGACACATGACACAGACTGGACATATGACACAGGCTGGACACAGGGACACATGACACAGACTGGACACAGGCTGGACACATGACACAGACTGGACACAGGGACACATGACACAGGCTGGACACATGACACAGACTGGACACAACACAGGCTGGACACATGACACAGACTGCACACAGGGGCACATGACACAGGCTGGACACATGACACAGGCTGGACACATAACACAGGCTGGACACATGACACAGACTGCACACAGGGACATATCACAGGCTGGACACATGACACAGACTGGACACATGACACAGACTGCACACAGGGACATATCACAGGCTGGACACATGACACAGACTGGACACATGAGACAGGCTGGACACAGGGACACATGACACAGGCTGGACACAGGGACACATGACACAGGCTGGACACATGACACAGGCTGGACACACGACACAGGCTGGACACATGACACAGGCTGGACACAGGGACATATGACACAGGCTGGACACAGGTGCACATGACACAGACTGGACACATGACACAGGCTGGACACAGGGACATATGACACAGACTGGACACAGGGGCACATGACACAGACTGGACACATGACACAGGCTGGACACAGGGACATATGACACAGGCTGGACACAGGGGCACATGACACAGACTGGACACATGACACAGGCTGGACACAGGGACATATGACACAGGCTGGACACATGACACAAGCTGGACACATGACACACGCTGGACACATGACACAGGCTGGACACAGGGACATATCACAGGCTGAACACATGACAGGCTGGACACATGACAGGCTGGACACATGACACAGACTGGACACATGACACAGACTGGACACAGGGGCACATGACACAGACTGGACACATGACACAGGCTGGACACATGACACAGACTGGACACAGTTATGACAAAAGGACATATATAACACAGGCCAGACACAGGGACAGAACACATACGGACACACGAACCCTCGACGTGGACACACGATCACAAGACACAGCACACAGACAGAGACACACGGGGAGGGCGGAGCACACACACACACACACACACACACACACACACACACACACACACACACACACGCAGGGAGGGCGGACCTTGGCAGGAGTGGCCGTCAGGTCCCAGCTGAGTGCCGGGCGCCGTGCAGAGACAGCGGTACGACCCGTACAGGTTCTCACAGCTCCCTCCACACAGGCTCTTGTTCAGGCACTCGTTGATGTCTGCAACAACGACAGCAACAACAACATCAACAACAACACCAACAACAACATCAACAACAACACCCAGCCTCTGATTGTACCCACAGCACCCCCCCCCCCCCCCGCCCTCCCCCCAAAACCCCAAGGCTCTTGTTCAGGCACTCGTTGATGTCTGCAGCAACGATAGCAACATTAACATCAACTACAACATCCAGTCTCTGATTGCATACCCGGAAAGAAGTGTGCTAACACCCTTCGTCTCAGCAAATCAAGACCCATCCTGTGATTGTATTGTACTGTACCGTACTGTATTGTATTAGCAAAAAAAAAAAGACCCATCCAGGGATTGTATTGTATTTTATTGTCTTAGCAAATAAAGACCCATCCAGCAATTGTGTTGTATTGTATTGTATTGTATTGTATTGTATTGTATTGTATTACTCTTTTGTCACAACAGATTCACTTAGCGAATACGGCCCATCCTCTACTAGTATTGTATTACGCTTTTATCAAAGCAGATTTTTCTTCTTTTTTTTTTTTTTTAGCAAATAAAAACCAATTCTGTGATTGCGTTGTATTGTATTGTATTACTCTTTTTTTTGCAAATAAAGATCCAATCTGTGGTTGTATTGTATTGTATTGTTTTGTATTGTATTGCTCTTTTCTCACAACACATTTCTCTGTGTGAAATTCGGGCTGCTCTCTCCATGGAGCGCGCGCCGCCGTAATGACAGCGCCACCCATTCCCCCCCAAAAAATTTTTTCTGCCTGCAAGTGTATTCATTTTCCTATCAAAGTGGATTTTTCTACGGAATTCTGCCAGGGACAATCCTGTTGCTGCCATGTGTTGGTTCTTTTACGTGCGCTAAGTGCATGCTGCATACGGGACCTCGGTTTCTCGTCTCATCTGAATGACTAGCGTCCAGGTCTAGTTGAGGGGGACAAAGACCTGGCGCGTGTCGGGATTGAACCAGTGCGCTCAGGTTCTCTAGCTTCAAGGGCGGGCGTGTCATCACTAGACCAACACTCCACTCAGCTCTTTCGGATTGTAAAAGACAGGATACACATGGTTCAAGACAGACTAATCCTCTGCTGTTAACAGGATGCGCCCCGAAAGTGTATCGGCCCCACCTTTCGTCGTAGCAAATAAAGACACACCATGTGATTTCTTTCGGATTCCAAAAGACAGGATAATTCATGGTTCAAGACTGACTCATCCTCTGCTGTTATTAACAGAAGTGCGCCCAGAAAGAGTATCGGTCCCACCTTTCGTCTTTGCAAGTAAAGACCCGCCCTGTAATTTTTCTCGGATTCTGAAAGCCAGGATAATACACGGTTCAAGACTGCATGAATAGCCCACACAGCTGACTCGTGCACTCATTCAGTAAATCCCTTTTTCGGGGCGCCTTTCTGTAGGGTTAAAAAAACTCCGATCAAACTTTCAATTATAACATATACTGATGATAAACCTGATTTGACTTGACTTGACTTGCACGTGGTTGAGGCCTTGTTACAGGCCTGCTCACGTCCCCAAGCCAACAATTTAAATCTGCGTGGCTAGCAGTTCCCTGGGGTCTACTGAATGCAATGGGGGGTCATAAATAGTCGGCAGGTCCCTCCAGTAAAGCGTCTTTTGAAGGCAACGACTGATGGAGCTGTGACCACCTGATCTGGAAGTTCCTTCCAAGCTGAAACCACCCTCTGAGAGAAAACGTTGCCCCTGACGTTGAGGTGAAACCTGTTCTCTGACAGCTTCATGGAGTTGCCTCGGAGTTTCGACGTGATAAAAGACAAATAACTTTTTCTTGTACAAAATTCAACAATACAATAACAGTAAATAAACTTCAGCAATTTTCAACATGCGAAACAACAACAACAACGAGAGAGACAGAGAGACAGACAGAGAAAGAGACAGAGACAGACAGAGAATAAGAAAAAAACAGGCAAACTGACAGAAAGAAAGAATGAACGAAAACATAGAATAAGAAGGAGGAAAAAGAAAAGACCGAGGGAGGAAGAACACTATGGAAGGAAAGACAGAAGGGGGAAGAACACCATGGAAGGAAAGGCAGAAGGGGGAAGAACACCATGGAAGGAAAGGCAGAAGGGGGAAGAACACCATGGAAGGAAAGGCAGAAGGGGGAAGAACACTATGGAAGGAAAGGCAGAAAGGGGAAGAACACTATGGAAGGAAAGACAGAAGGGGAAGGAAAGGCAGAAGGGGAAGGAAAGGCAGAAGGGGGAAGAACACTATGGAAGGAAAGGCAGAAAGGGGAAGAACACCAATGGAAGGAAAGGCAGAAGGGGGAAGAACACTATGGAAGGAAAGGCAGAAGGGAAAGGAAAGACAGAAGGGGGAAGAACACCATGGAAGGAAAGACAGAAGGGGAAGAACACTATGGAAGGAAAGGCAGAAGGGGGAAGAACACTATGGAAGGAAAGACAGAAGGGGAAGAACACTAAGGAAGGAAAGACAGAAGGGGAAGAACACTATGGAAGGAAAGGCAGAAGGGGGAAGAACACCATGGAAGAGGGAAGAACACTATGGAAGGAAAGACAGAAGGAGGAAGAACACTATGGAAGGAAAGGCAGAAGGGGAAGGAAAGGCAGAAGGGGGGGAAGAACACTATGGAAGGAAAGGCAGAAGGAGAAGGAAAGGAAAAAGGGGGAAGAACACTATGGAAGGAAAGGCAGAAAGAGGAAGAACACCATGGAAGGGGGGAGAACACTATGGAAGGAAAGGCAGAAGGAGAAGAAAAGGCAGAAGGGGGAAGAACACTATGGAAGGAACGGCAGAAGGGGAAGAACACTATGGAAGGAAAGGCAGAAGGGGAAGAACACTATGGAAGGAAAGGCAGAAGGGGGAAGAACACTATGGAAGGAAAGGCAGAAGGGGGAAGAACACAATGGAAGGAAAGACAGAAGGGGGAAGAATACTATGGAAGGAAAGACAGAAGGGGGAAGAACACTATGGGAGGGGGAAGAACACTGTGGAAGGAAAGGCAGAAGGGGGAAGAACACCATGGAAGGGGGAAGAACACTGTGGAAGGAAAGGCAGAAGTGGGAAGAACACTATGGAAGGAAAGGCAAAAGGGGAAGAACACTATGGAAGGAAAGGCAGAACGGGGAAGAACACTATGGAAGGAAAGGCAAAAGGGGAAGAACACTATGGAAGGAAAGGCAAAAGGGGAAGAACACTATGGAAGGAAAGGCAGAAGGGAAAAGGAAAGGCAGAAGGGGGAAGAACACTATGGAAGGGGGAAGAACACTGTGGAAGGAAAGGCAGAAGGGGGAAGAACACCATGGAAGGGGGAAGAACACTGTGGAAGGAAAGGCAAAAGGGGAAGAACACTATGGAAGGAAAGGCAAAAGGGGGAAGAACACTATGGAAGGAAAGGCAAAAGGGGAAGAACACTATGGAAGGAAAGGCAAAAGGGGAAGAACACCATGGAAGGAAAGACAGAAGGGGGAAGAACACTATGGAAGGAAAGACAGAAGGGGGAAGAACACTATGGAAGGAAAGACAGAAGGGGGAAGAACACTATGGAAGGAAAGGCAGAAAGGGGAAGAACACCATGGAAGGAAAGGCAGAAGGGGGAAGAACACCATGGAAGGAAAGGCAGAAGGGGGAAGAACACTATGGAAGGAAAGGCAGAAGGGGAAGAACACCAATGGAAGGAAAGGCAGAAGGGGGAAGAACACCATGGAAGGAAAGGCAGAAGGGGGACGAACGGAACTCTCACCGACGCACTGCCGCTTGTTCTGACTGAGCCTGAAACCCTTCTTGGTGCACTCGCACTCGTAGCCTCCCACCGTGTTGGTGCACACGTCCTCACACCCCCCGTTGTTGTTCTCACACTCGTCTTTGTCTGCGGCAGGTAATCATGCAATGTACTCACGCGCACACACACATACACACACGCACACACAAACACACACATACGGACTAACGAACACACACATATGCACAGGGAAATGACACCCACCTCCCCCTCCGCCATCTGCACATGAATTGAAACACATAATTACAGTCTGTTAATAATCAAACCGAAACCGGCAAATATTCAAAAATGGGTGTTGATTTTAGACAGAGGAAGGTATGAAGGAGTAAAAAGCACACACACACACACGCACACGCACACACACACACACATGCACACAGTGAATAAACACAAAGCTTGGTATGAAGAGAATACACACAGACAGACAGAACAGCAGACAGAGACAAACTAAGAGAGAGAGAGAGTGGGAGAGAGACAGAGAGAGAGAGAAAGAGACAGAGAGAGACACAGACAGACATAGAGAGAGAGTGAGAGACAGACACAGAGAGAGAGAGAGAGAGGCAGACACAGAAAGACAGAGAGAGAGACAGAGACAGAGAGAGAACGTGAGAGACAGAGACAGGGAGAGACAGAGAGACAAAGACAGAGAGAGAGAGAGAGGAGGGCACAGACAGAGAGACACACATACACACGCAACAGAAACAACACACAAAAAAACATGCAGAGGAAAACCAGACAAACGATGGAGCCACATCAACTGTTAAACATACAGTGTCATGGAACACACTTAGGCCAGTCAATGTCTAGTCTCCTGTACTTCAATTCCTGTTGTTAAGTTTAACAATATATTGGATTTTGCCCTTGACATCAACTTGTTATTTGTAGTGGAGGGAGGGCATTGGGGTAACGCGTCCGCCCAGAAAGCGAGACAGTCTGAGAGTGCTGGACAGAAAGCGAGACAGTCTGAGAGTGCTGGACAGAAAGCGAGACAGTCTGAGAGTGCTGGACAGAAAGCGAGACAGTCTGAGAGTCTGAGACTGCTGGACAGAAAGCGAGACAGTCTGAGGGTGCTGGACAGAAAGCGAGACAGTCTGAGAGTGCTGGACAGAAAGTGAGACAATCTGAGGGTGCTGGACAGAAAGCGAGACAATCTGAAGTTGCTGGACAGAAAGCGAGACAATCTGAGAGTGCTGGACAGAAAGCGAGACAGTCTGAGAGTGCTGGACAGAAAGCGAGACAATCTGAGAGTGCTGGACAGAAAGCGAGACAGTCTGAGAGTGCTGGACAGAAAGCGAGACAATCTGAGGGTGCTGGACAGAAAGCGAGAGAATCTGAAGTTGCTGGACAGAAAGCGAGACAGTCTGAGAGTGCTGGACAGAAAGCGAGACAATCTGAGGTTGCTGGACAGAAAGCGAGACAATCTGAGGGTGCTGGACAGAAAGCGACACAATCTGAGGGTGCTGGACAGAAAGCGAGACAATATGAGGGTGCTGGACAGAAAGCGAGACAATCTGAGGGTGCTGGACAGAAAGCGAGACAATCTGAGGGTGTTGGACAGAAAGCGAGACAATCTGAGAGTGCTGGACAGAAACAGAAAGCGAGACAATCTGAGGGTGTTGGACAGAAAGCGAGACAATCTGAGGGTGTTGGACAGAAAGCGAGAGAATCTGAGAGTGCTGGACAGAAAGCGAGACAGTCTGAAGTTGGTGGACAGAAAGCGAGACAATCTGAGACTGCTGGACAGAAAGCGAGACAATCTGAGGGTGCTGGACAGAAAGCGAGAGAATCTGAAGTTGCTGGACAGAAAGCGAGACAATCTGAGGGTGCTGGACAGAAAGCGAGAGGATATGAGGGTGCTGGACAGAAAGCGAGACAATCTGAAGGTGCTGGACAGAAAACGAGACAATCTGAGGGTGCTGGACAGAAAGCGAGACAATCTGAGGGTGCTGGACAGAAAGCGAGACAATCTGAGGGTGTTGGACAGAAAGCGAGAGAATCTGAGAGTGCTGGACAGAAAGCGAGACAGTCTGAAGTTGGTGGACAGAAAGCGAGACAATCTGAGGGTGCTGGACAGAAAGTGAGAGAGTCTGAAAGTGCTGGACAGAAAGCGAGACAATCTGAGAGTGCTGGACAGAAAGTGAGAGAGTCTGAAAGTGCTGGACAGAAAGTGAGAGAGTCTGAAAGTGCTGGACAGAAAGTGAGACAGTCTGAGAGTGCTGGACAGAAAGTGAGACAATCTGAGGGTGCTGGACAGAAAACGAGATAATCTGAGGGTGCTGGACAGAAAACGAGATAATCTGAAGTTGCTGGACAGAAAGCGAGACAGTCTGAGAGTCTGAGAGTGCTGGACAGAAAACGAGACAGTCTGAGAGTCTGAGAGTGCTGGACAGAAAGCGAGACAATCTGAGAGTGCTGGACAGAAAACGAGAGAATCTGAGGGTGCTGGACAGAAAGCGAGACAATCTGAGGGTGCTGGACAGAAAGCGAGACAATCTGAGGGTGTTGGACAGAAAGCGAGAGAATCTGAAGTTGTTGGACAGAAAGCGAGACAATCTGAGGGTGCTGGACAGATAGCGAGAGAATATGAGGGTGCTGGACAGAAAACGAGAGAATCTGAAGGTGCTGGACAGAAAGCGAGACAATCTGAGGGTGCTGGACAGAAAGCGAGACAATCTGAAGGTGCTGGACAGAAAGCGAGACAATCTGAGGGTGCTGGACAGAAAGCGAGACAATCTGAAGGTGCTGGACAGAAAGCGAGACAATCTGAGGGTGGTGGACACAACCCCACGTATTCTTTCCCCTGCCACCTAGAGTGGTGGTCTGGACGCTAGCCCTTCAGATCACACGGTTAACCGAGATCCCGTGGGTAGTATGCACGTTAAAGAACCAGCGGAAAACAAAAGGATCGTCCCCTAGCAAAATTCTGTAGAAAAATCCACTTGGATAGGGGGGAAAACCCCCCATACACTTGCAGATGGAAAAGAAGAAAACAAAAAAGGGCTCAGCACTACAGTGATGTGCTCTACCTGGGGAGAGCAACATGAAGTTCACATGGAGACATCTGTTGTGACAACAACAAAAAAGTAACACAACAAAATACAATACACGTGCACTTTGTCTCCATACCAACCCCCCCCCCCCTCAACACTCCCACCCTGGCCCCCCCGTGTTTACCTTCACAGGTGCTGTTGTCGGCGGCCACCTGGTAGCCCCGCGGACAGGAGCAGTGGGCCCCTCCCACCGTGTTCAGGCACCTGTGTTCGCACCTCAGGGCTCCGCTCCGGCACTCGTCCACGTCTGTCCACACACACACACACACACACATTTACACACAAACACACACACAGACAAACACACACACACACACACAAACATCACACACACATGCACGCGCACACACATACATTCATACATACACACACACACACACACACACACACACACACAAACACACGCACACACATTTACACACACACACACACAAACAAACAGAGAGAGAGAGAGAGAGCAGACAACACACACACATATATACACATCGCGCACAAGCGCACGCACCCACCCACCCACCCACACATGATATACACACATATACACACAACATACGCATAATACAAGCACGTCTGTCAAAACACACAAACGCACCCCACACTTACACACACACACAGAGTATGTCTTGCGTAATAAGTGCACGTCTGTAACCTATCATGAAAGGAAACCGACAGAGACTACTGATCATTTTCTTTTTGGATTTTAATATCATGCATCATCAGAACCCCTCTCCTCCTCTTCCTCCTCGCCGTCAGTACAGCAGCACTCTGACAAGACATTCAATTCCGATCTTACCTGTTTTCATCGCTATGTCATATGAATCCATGTGGCCGGTAAAAAGAATAGAGGGGGAAAAAAAGACGGAAAAAAGACAAACAGACGAAGTTTCCAAATCAAAGTCAATTACACAGGAAGCTATAACAAGCACTATCTATTAACACATTCGTGAATCAACCGGATATTTTCCTTTTTTCTTCAAAATTCTTCACCATTTCTAAGAAGTTTTGACATTTAAAACTTCGGGAATTTGAGCACGAAACCATAACCAAATAAAACCAAGCTAGCTTATGAAACAAAATTAACCGGGGACTGCTGAAAAACTTCACCGCCATACTCTACTACGACTGCTGTTTACCAGAGGGCAGCACTGACCGTCACAGGAGTAGCCGTTCCTGTTGAGGGTGAAGTAGGGGGCGGTGCAGTTGCAGTTGTAGCTGCCGGGAGTGTTGATACACAGCTGGTGACACCGTCCGCGCCCATATGCACACTCGTCCACGTCTGTGCACCACAGATAGGGTGTGCATCAGCATCGGTGAACAGTTATACAGCATGTCACATGCGTTTTACCATCTTGTTCCACACCTTCAGTTAGCACCAAAGACTAAACCAGAATGTGTACCAACACTAATCATCATCATCACAACGACAACAACAACGATAATAATAATAATGATGACAATAATAAATGAAATAATTATGGTAATAATAATCATCATCATTATCATCTTCATCATGATCACGATAACAAAACTACTACTGGTACGACTACTTCTACTTCTGTGCATATAATAATACGCTCTACCCCCTGTGTGCTAACAACTAACACCACTATGGCTAAAATGGCCACCAAAGCTAACAAACGTATGACACTATAATCAAGGCTTAAAAAAAAATGAACAAACTAAGGCAAAAGAAAACACATGCTAAAAGACCCTATACCAAACTATACTTTTTCTTTTTCGACTTAGAGCCGACAGAAGTTTGAGGACAGGGGTAATCTGAAATTTCGTTTGACCCCACAAAAACGTGCGGACTCCTCCACAAAAAATGCACCCCCTACAAAAAACAAACAAACAAACAAACAAAAAACAGCCACCAACAAAAATGTGCTGCCCGCCTCCAACGCACAAAAATGAAGCCCCCCCCCAACCCCCCCAAAAAAAAAGTGCAGCCACACGAAAAAGCCCAGTATACTGTCTGACCTTCACAGGTCTTCCTGTCCCGGGACAGCCTGTATCCCGCGTTGCACGTGCAGTAGGCACTGCCGATGGTGTTGACGCAGCGGTGCTGGCAGCCAAAGTTGCCCAGCAGGCATTCGTTGTTGTCTGCGGTGTGAGGACAGCACACATATACATATATATATATATATATATATATATATGATAGTCAGTCGTGTCCGACTATGACCATCAGAACAGCAGAGGAGGCAACTGCTGTTCCAACTACTTGGGCTAAAATTTGATTATAGTGGAGAGTGTCTTGCCCAAGTTACATCCCCACTCTCTCGGCCAAGAGGGTTTTAGGACAGTCGTCGTTGGGATGGTTCCCAAAGGCCAACAAGCCCACAAGAGCCAGTGCAATTTCGCCTCCTAGTTTGAGAGTCATAGTCCTTCACAAAAGACTAAGCTGTAAATGATTTCCCACTGACTGGAGAAACCATTGATAATACAGCTCTCAGGACAGCACATAGTCGGTGTTAATCTCCGTCAACAGTGACACCCTTCACCCCTCCCCTCCACGTCACGTTCAGTCTGTCGTCATCAATACCCCTTTCTCCCCCACTGCTCACTCGCAGTCAGACACACACAACAACAACAACAACGCACATACACACACTGACACTGGCACACACTCACTCACACACACACACACACACACACACACACACTCACACACACATACTCACTAACACACACACACACACACACACACACACACACACACACACACACACACCAACCCCCGGTAACACAAAAACACCAAAAAACCCAAGGCCGGAACACAGCAAGCATCACAACAAACAGCCTCACAACTGTCACACTCTTCATCTTTAACACCTCACACACCACTTTAAAACAACATAAAAGCACAGAGACAAGGCGAACACAGCAAAAACACGGAAGAAGCAAAGAGCACAAACACCTGCATGTCGCCCCTCACGAAGCGCCACCATCTGAAGAAGAAGAAGATGAAGAAGAAGACGAAGAAGAAGAAGGAGAAGAAGAAGAAGAAGAAGAGGACGACGACGACGACGAAGAAGAAGAAGAAGAAGAAGAAGAACAACAACAACAACAACCACAAGAAGAACAAGAAGAAGAAGAAGAAGAAGAAGAAGAAGGAGAAGAAGAACAAGAAGAAGAAGATGAAGACGAAGAAGAAGAAGAAGGAGAAGAAGACGAAGAAGAAGAAGGAGAAGAAGAAGAACAAAAAGAAGAAGATGAAGACAAAGAAGAACAAGAAGGAGAAGAAGAAGACGAAGAAGAACAAGAAGAAGAAGAACAAAAGAAGGAGAAGAAGAAGAGCAAGAAGAAGAAGAAGAACAACAACAACAACAACAAGACAAAGAAGAACCAGAACAAGAAGAACGAGAAGAAGACAAAGAAGAAGCAGACGAAGAAGAACAAAAGAAGGAGAAGAAGAAGAGCAAGAAGAAGAAGAAGAAGAACAACAACAACAAGACAAAGAAGAACCAGAACAAGAAGAACGAGAAGAAGACAAAGAAGAAGCAGACGAAGAAGAACAAGAAGAAGAAGAAGAGCAAGAAGAAGAAGAAGAAGAACAAGAAGAACAAGAAGAAGAACAACAACAAGACGAAGAAGAACAAGGAGAAGAACACAAAGAAAAAGAAGAACAAGGCGAAGACGAAGACGAAGAACAAGAAGACGGAGAAGAAGAAGAAGAAGAAGAGAAGACCCACCCTGACAGGGCACGTTGTCTGCAGGGTGACCCGAGTAGCCAGGCTGACAGACGCAGTCCCCCAGGGACCCCTTGGCCGTGCCGTTGGTGGTGGACAGGGCCGGGCATCTCATGCACCGGGAGGAGCTCATCGGGCGGTACATGCCCTTCGGGCACGCTGCAAGCAAACAGGGTCCGGTTTGTGGCAAAGTCAGCGATCTGCTGCCTTCGTGTTCTTTTTCCCCTTTTTGAGTCTATGTTTTAACCCGGTGTTCGGTTGTCTCTCTCTCTCTCTCTCTCTCTCTCTCTCTCTCTCTCTCTCTCTCTCTCTCTGTGTGTGTGTGTGTGTGTGTGTGTGTGTGTGTGTGTGTGTGTATGTGTGTGTGAGTCTGTGCGTCCGTGGTAAACTTTAACATTGCCATTTTCTCTGCAAATACTTTGTCAGTTGACACCAAATTAGGCATGAAAATAGGAAAAATTCAGTTCTTTCCAGTCATCTTGTTTAAAACAATCTTGCACCTCTGGGATGGGCAAAAAAGAAAAGAAAAAAAAGAAGCCTAATTATATGCAAACTGCATTTACTGTTATATTTATATTTTTTTGTATTCTCTAAACTTGGCACTTTGATCTGATATTCTGACCCAACAAGAGCAGTCATTATTATCTTTTTTTTTCAAACAGGAACTTCTTTTGCTAAGCATTGTAGCTTTATTTATTTTGCAAACGTTTTGGTGCAGATAGTAAAAAAGGGAAATTACTCTGTAATTAAAGCTAGGGGACTTAATTCGCTTTAAACTGATCTTTCTCATCTTAAACATTACATTTTGAAATTATACTCAATACATAAAAAGCTTGGATTTTTTTTTTTTAAAGTGTATCACAAGTGAGTCTTGAAGGCCTTGCCTCTCTTGTCTTTCTTTCTTTTTTCTTTCTTTTTTTTTTTTTTGAACAGCAGACGTGGTGTAGCGTGTATGGATCAGTCCGCACCCCCTAGCAAGACACGGGTGGGGTGGGGCGGGGCAGGATATGAATACAAATTAGGTTAAGGTTAAAGGTTAAAGGTTAAAGGTCCTGACGCCTTTCACGTCCATATAGGCAGTGAATTCAACATCCGCGGATACAAATCCTGTGATTTAAACAAGCGCATGCAACTGCAAGTACGGACACGAACTTTGGTTTTGTCTGTGTTGTACTATCAAACAAGTGTATACAGGTATGGATAAGAACTCTGCTGTAAAAACCAAGTGTATACAGGTATGGATAAGAACCCTGCTGTAAAAACCAAGTGTATACAGGTATGGATAAGAACTCTGCTGTAAAAACCAAGTGTATACAGGTATGGATAAGAACTCTGCTGTAAAAACCAAGTGTATACAGGTATGGATAAGAACTCTGCTGTAAAAACCAAGTGTATACAGGTATGGATAAGAACTCTGCTGTAAAAACCAAGTGTATACAGGTATGGATAAGAACTCTGCTGTAAAAACCAAGTGTATACAGGTATGGATAAGAACTCTGCTGTAAAAACCAAGTGTATACAGGTATGGATAAGAACCCTGCTGTAAAAACCAAGTGTATACAGGTATGGATAAGAACCCTGCTGTAAAAACCAAGTGTATACAGGTATGGATAAGAACCCTGCTGTAAAAACCAAGTGTATACAGGTATGGATAAGAACTCTGCTGTAAAAACCAAGTGTATACAGATATGGATAAGAACCCTGCTGTAAAAACCAAGTGTATACAGGTATGGATAAGAACTCTGCTGTAAAAACCAAGTGTATACAGGTATGGATAAGAACTCTGCTGTAAAAACCAAGTGTATACAGGTATGGATAAGAACTCTGCTGTAAAAACCAAGTGTATACAGGCACAGTGCAGCACATCCAGAATCGGCCTCTTCTCCCATGTGAGGACGCACACCGACAGATAAGCCTGCCTGCCTACTCATCTGTCAGACCGACGGGAGACTCCATCATCATACAGGCATGGATACACAGCATGTGGTGCAAACAGGTGTATTAAGTATGGACGCGAACACTGTTTTATATTGGTGAAAATCACCAGCCGTCAATTCAAAACCAAACGAAAATTAAAACTATATCACGTACTTGAAATATTGTTCCTGTTGGCTCGTTATTACTCTGCAGAATTAATGTACATGCATAACATGTTCTGTGAGTAAAAGATTTGTTGTACAGTCAAACAGGTGTCACATTGTACAGGTGTAGATAAAAACTCTGTGGTACAGTCAACCAGGTGTCACATTGTACAGGTGTAGATAAAAACTCTGTTGTACAGTCAAACAGGTGTCACAGTGTACAGGCGTAGATAAAAACCCTGTTGCACAGTCAAACAGGTGTCACATTGTACAGGTGTAGATAAAAACTCTGTTGTACAGTCAAACAGGTGCCACATTGTACAGGCGTGGAAACGAACTCTGTTTTATAGTCAAACAGGTGTCACAATGTGCAGGTGTGGATACAAACTCTTGCTGTGCAAACAAGTGTGGTGTGCAGGTGTGGGTACGAACTCTGCTGTACGAACAGGTGTCACAGTGTACAGGTGTAGATACAAACTCTGTTGTACAGTCAAACAGGTGTCACAGTGTACAGGTGTAGATACAAACTCTGTTGTACAGTCAAACAGGTGTCACAGTGTACAGGTGTAGATACAAACTCTGTTGTACAGTCAAACAGGTGTCACAGTGTACAGGTGTAGATACAAACTCTGTTGTACAGTCAAACAGGTGTCACAGTGTACAGGTGTAGATACAAACTCTGTTGTACAGTCAAACAGGTGTCACAGTGTACAGGTGAAAAACAAACTCTGTTGTACAGTCAAACAGGTGTCACAGTGTACAGGCGTAGATACAAACTCTGTTGTACAGTCAAACAGGTGTCACAGTGTACAGGTGTAGATACAAACTCTGTTGTACAGTCAAACAGGTGTCACAGTGTACAGGTGTAGATACAAACTCTGTTGTACAGTCAAACAGGTGTCACAGTGTACAGGTGTAGATACAAACTCTGTTGTACAGTCAAACAGGTGTCACAGTGTACAGGCGTAGATACAAACTCTGTTGTACAGTCAAACAGGTGTCACAGTGTACAGGTGTAGATACAAACTCTGTTGTGCAGTCAAACAGGTGTCACAGTGTACAGGTGTAGATACAAACTCTGTTGTGCAGTCAAACAGGTGTCACAGTGTACAGGTGTAGATACAAACTCTGTTGTACAGTCAAACAGGTGTCACAGTGTACAGGTGTAGATACAAACTCTGTTGTACAGTCAACCAGGTGTCACAGTGTACAGGTGTAGATACAAACTCTGTTGTACAGTCAAACAGGTGTCACAGTGTACAGGTGTAGATACAAACTCTGTTGTACAGTCAAACAGGTGTCGCAGTGTACAGGTGTAGATACAAACTCTGTTGTACAGTCAAACAGGTGTCGCAGTGTACAGGTGTAGATACAAACTCTGTTGTACAGTCAAACAGGTGTCACAGTGTACAGGTGTAGATACAAACTCTGTTGTACAGTCAAACAGGTGTCACAGTGTACAGGTGAAAAACAAACTCTGTTGTACAGTCAAACAGGTGTCACAGTGTACAGGCGTAGATACAAACTCTGTTGTACAAACAGGTGTCACAGTGTACAGGTGTAGATACAAACTCTGTTGTACAGTCAAACAGGTGTCACAGTGTACAGGCGTAGATACAAACTCTGTCGCACAGTCAGACAGGTTTTCACAGTGTGCAGGTGTGGGTACGAACCCTGGCAGCCCTTGGCCCCGAGGCGGCGGTAGCCAGCGTCACAGTCACACCTGAAGGAGCCAGGTAGGTTGACACACCGCTGCTCACACCCGTGAGCCTCTGGGTCGTCACACTCGTTGATGTCTGTCACACCACGCAAGGCGTCAGTTGGCAGGTAGAGGAGGAGGAGGAGGAGAAGAAGAAGAAGGAGAAGAAGAAGAAGGAGGAGGAGAAGAAGGAGGAGGAGGAGGAGCAGGAGGAGGCGGGAAAGAAGATGAAACAGAAGGATGGGAAGGAGGAGGAGGAAGAACACGAACAAAACCAAGAACAGCAGAACGATAGCGACTGAGAAAGGTTATCAGCGAGGAATGGAGTCCGGGAAAAGCTGGACTTGTACGTACTGATTCCGGCATTAGTGACGACTGTGAACAGTTACAATGTTAACAACAACAATAACATCAACAACAACTACTACTACTACTATTACTACTACAAAAAACAACAACAACAACAACAACTACTACTACAACAACAACAACATACCACTACTACCACTACCACTGCTAGTACTACAACAACAACAACAACATACCACTACTACCACTACCACTACCACTGCTACTACACAACAACTACTACCACCACTACTACTACTACTACTACGACTACTACTGCTACTACTATACCGATCCAGCGAGAACTGGAGAGGACAGCGACTGACCGAGGCAGGCCGAGGAGTCTTCAGCCAGCCGGTAGCCCTGCCTGTTGCAGTCACACGTGTACGACCCCACGGTGTTGATGCAGATGTCAGGGCAAGGGTTGTCTCCCTCCATGCACTCGTTGATGTCTGCAGAGAGCAGTCAGGGGAAGGCGCGCTGGTTTTTAGTCAGCCGGTTTAGATAGCAATTTTCGTGATAACAATATAACCATAACAATAAGAATAATATATATATATATATATATATATGAAATGATTTCTGAACAGGAATACTGGGCTTAATGACACACACACACACACACACACACACACACACACACACACACACCTACAAGCTCCCGAAAAAAACTCACCAATTTTACACGATTTCCATGTGTGCAAGGAGCAACGTTGTTGAGAGAGAGAGAGAGAGAGAGAGAGAGAGAGAGAGAGAGAGAGAGAACCAATAACAACAGGATATTCCCAGCAGGAAGAGATCTTTCTCCTTCGTCTTCTCCTTCTTCGTTCGTGGGCTACCAACTCACACGTTCACTCGTATGTACAGGAGTGGGCTTTTATGTGTATGACCGTTTTTTTGTTTGTTTTTTTTTTTTAACTTCGCCATGTAGGCAGCCACACTCCGTTTCCGGCGATGGAAGAGATCGATCGAAAGGATTCAACAAAGTGCTCGGGGCTGGCTGTCCCATGACATACAGTCCACCTGCCACCTCCACAACCCCCCACGCCCCCCCCTCGCCCCCCCCCGCCCCCCCACTGCCCCTGTACATACCGACGCAGGTGGTGAGGTCCCGAGACAGGCGGAACCCTTCCCCGAAGCACCCGCACTGGAAGCTACCCGGGGTGTTGGTGCACGTCTGCTGGCAGGGGCTCTGGTCCCGGAAGCACTCGTTGATGTCTGCCACCACCACCACCCACCATCAGTACCACTCACCACCACCACCCACCATCACCACCACCCACCATCACAACCACCCATCACCACCACCCACCATCACCACCACCCATCACCATCACCACCCACCATCACCGCCACCCACCATCACCACCACCCATCACCATCACCACCACCACCCCCATCACCACCACCCACCACCATCACCACCCCCATCACCACCACCCACCAATACCACCACCCATCACCACCACCCACCATCACTACCACCATCACCACCACCCACCATCACCACCACCACCCCCATCATCACCACCCACCATCATCACCGTCACCACCACCACCACTACCACCCACCATCACCCATCACCACCACCCACCATCACCGTCACCACCACCCACCATCACCACCACCCCCATCACTACCACAACCCACATCACCACCACCACCACCTACCACCCCCATCACCACCACAACCAACATCACCACCACCCACCCCCATCACCACCACCACCTCCCACCACCACCACAACCAACACCACCCACCACCACCACCCACCATCACCACCACCATCACCACCACCACCCACCATCCCCACCACCACCCACCATCAGCACCACCACCACCACCACCACCCACCATCACCACCACCCACACCCACCATCACCACCACCATCACCACCACCCACCATCACCCATCACCACCACAACCAACATCACCACCACCACCACCCAACACCATCACCACCACCCACCATCACCACCACCACAGTCGTCACGCACCATCAGCATTATACATCACAGCATAATCATGCACTGTTTCGCCCATCATCGTTGTCGCTGTCATTTGTTGTTGTTGTTGTTGTTGTTGTCGTCGTCGATGCATTATTCATAATTCTTGTTGCTGGTGTTTGTCTTTTAATAACAACAAGATGAATTAAGAATAATAATAATAATAACAATGATAAGGTGATCACACAAAAAACCATACCTTGATAGGTGATCAGGATGACAGGTGATGACACAATGACCATACCTTGACAGGTCATGACACAATGACCATACCCTGACAGGTGATGACCATACCCTGACAGGTGATGACTGACAGGTGATGACCCAATGACCGTACCTTGACAGGTGATGATACCTTGACAGGTGATGACACAATGACCATACCTTGACAGGTGATGACAATGACCATACCTTGACAGGTCATGACACAATGATCATACCTTGACAGGTGATGACACAATGACCATACCTTGACAGGTGATGACAATGACCATACCTTGACAGGTGACCACACAATGACCATACCTTGACAGGTGATGACACAATGACCATACCTTGACAGGTGATGACAATGACCATACCTTGACAGGTCATGACACAATGATCATACCTTGACAGGTGATGACAATGACCATACCTTGACAGGTCATGACACAATGATCATACCTTGACAGGTGATGACAATGACCATGCCTTGAAAGGTGATGACACAATGACCATACCTTGACAGGTGGTGACAATGACCACAGCTTAACAGGTGATGACACAATGACAATACCTTGACAGGTGACCACACAATGACCACAGCTTGACAGGTGATGATACAATGACCATACCTTGACAGGTGACCACACAATGACCATACATTGACAGGTGACCACACAATGACCATACCTTGACAGGTGATGACACAATGATCATACCTTGACAGGTGATGACAATGACCATGCCTTGAAAGGTGATGACACAATGACCATACCTTGACAGGTGATGACAATGACCATGCCTTGACAGGTGGTGACAATGACCATACCTTGACAGGTGACGGCACAATGACCATACCTTGACAGGTGATGGCACAATGACCATACCTTGACAGGTGACCACACAATGACCATACCTTGACAGGTGAAGACAATGACCATACCTTGACAGGTGATGGCACAATGACCATACCTTGACAGATGATGACACAATGACCATACCTTGACAGGTGACAATACCTTGACAGGTGACAATGACCATACCTTGAAGGTGATCAGGTTTACCATACCTTGACAGGTGACCACACAATGACCATCATACCTTGACAGGTGACCACACAATGACCATACCTTGACAGGTGACCACACAATGACCATACCTTGACAGGTGAAGACAATGACCATACCTTGACAGGTGATGGCACAATGACCATACC
>NC_134882.1:16201414-16208914 GCF_041734735.1 Babylonia areolata
CAACCAATTAAAACGAGTCACCACTTCAAACTTTCCACTCCAAAGTTAAAAAAACTTCCATAGTTTAAAACCTTCAAATCTGGTTAAAAATGTTCACTTCTTTTAAGAAGTCCATCAGCGCCCACGGAGGGACATCACGAAACAAAGTCTTCAAAGAAACCGCCGTGTAATGTCTGCGTCTAACGTCATGCAGATCCCAACAATCAAGGAGCACGTGTTTCATGGTGAGAGGCTCATCACAGGGAATGCATCGAGGGGCCTCTTCCCCCTTCAACAAGTAAGAATGAGTAAAAAAAAGTGTGCCCCGTACGCAGTCTGCACAGCACAGACTCCTCCTTTCTGTTCTTCACCCCCGAAGGGAGGGTCTCTTTTAGGTCCGGACGGATCTGGAAGAGCTTGTTGTCCGTCTCGGTGTTCCACTCCTCTTGCCAAAGATCCTTAACGTAAGTGTTCACCTTCCGCTTCATGTCTGTATATGGTACAAAGGATCTGGATAATTCTGGATGTGGGTGAGTGAGTGTGTGTGTGTGCGTGTGTGTGCGTGCAAGAGTGCGTGCGTGCGTATGTGTGTGCATGCATGCGTGTACTGATGTATGTGTGTTTATAGCTATCTGCAGTGAACGTGTGTGGCAGCTTGACACTGTCAGCCTAGCACCACACACACACACACACACACACACACACACACTAACTCACCCGTGCAGTCCGTCATGAGGGCCGGGGAGCCCTTAAAGCCCGCCTCACACTCACAGTCCGACACAGCCATCGCCACCTTGTCCGCCACGGCGTGCGCATGCGCCGGGCATGCGCGGCAGCTTTGCGTGGAATCGTCATAGTATTCCAGGTCTGTGCACGCTGCTCAACATCAACATCAACATCAACGACAACGCAGTTTATCAAAACCGACGTCAATGTTATTCAAGTCTACTGTCATAACCGATTCAATCGATTCTCAACACCCCTGAATACGAAAGCTCTAACTTCTGAGTGGGCATTCTGAACGACTGTCTTGTCTAGGTATATATATCACGCTTTCGATATGATGCATCTGCTTGGCCATTGCCGGCAAAGCGCAAAGAGAGAGCATTAAGTAATCGGTCGTCTTCTCATCATAAACAACAACAACAACAAAAAACTACACGCAAATAAACTGACGTCTTCATAGAGTCATTGTTAGGCATCAGCTCTCTCTCTCTCTCTCTCACACATTTATTTATTTATTTTTATTCCATCTCAAGAAGGCTGACTTGTTTACACATTCTTGTGAGAATTACAATCACCTCTAGCATGATGAAAAAACAACAACAACAAACCCCGAGAAAAAAAAAAAAAAAAAAAAAGAAGAAGAAGAAGAAGAAAAATGCGAAAACAAGAAGAAAAGATTCACATTCTGCTTAATCGATGCATAACTGTTGTTTCTCTTCCAAATGTATCAACCAACCAGTTCGCACGGCAGCTGTATCTGATTGTGAACAGTGTCAGGGGCGTTTCATCGTCTGCGTCAGTTACATGAAATACCTAACATTCACATGTATCTCCACGGGAGGGGAGGAGGGCGGGGCGGGGCGGGGCGGGGCGGTGGTGGGAGGGTGGGGTGGGGTGTCCTGAAATAAACACGTTTTGTCTCGTACTCTGCGATATATCAGCATAGTATGTTTGTATTAGTCACACGAATATGTAGCATGTTCATGTGCCCCTCACCTCCCACGAGAATTTCCCTGAAAATAAACACGTCTTATCTTGTCTAAAGTGGTGTACTGGCCCGAGAACAAACTTCAGTAGGCCCGGAAGATCTACCACGGAGGACCTGCAGCATACAGCCGCCTTCATGGCAGAGACTGGGGGTGTCCTCTTATCGCACGAGAAGAAGAATGACACACCCACACACACAGCAAGTCTTGTCATGTCTTGTCGGTCTCCTCACTTGTCATGGCTGACCTACCGAGGCAGGAGAAGTTGTCGGCAGCCAGCACGTGACCCAGCTTGGTGCAGATGCACGTGAAGCCGCCGGGGCTGTTGACACAGGTGTCCTCACACAGGGTGCTGTTCTCCCCGCACTCGTCCTTGTCTGTCCCGACACACACACACACACAGTGATACACAGAGCCACACACACACACACACACACACAGAGCCACACACACACACACACACACTCACAGAGCCACACACACACACACAGAGCCACACACACACGCACAGAGTCACACACACGCACAGAGCCACACACACTCACAGAGCCACACACACACTCACAGAGCCACACACACACACACACAAAGCCACACACACACGCACAGAGCCACACACACACACACACACACACACACACAGAGCCACACACACACAAGTATACATACACGCACGCACACACACGCACACACATACAGAGGGGCCACACAGACACCGCTTCAAATTTTCTGGCAACTGTCAATGCCGGACGGCTGTACTTCACTTAGACATCACCGTTATTATCAGCCAATAGGACACACACACACAAACAGACAGAGAAACACACACACACACACTGACACACACGCATACACACACATATATACACACACACAGACACACACACAGTCACACGCACACGCGCATACACACATACACACACAGAGCCACAGACACAATCACACACACACTACCCCCCCCCTCCACACACACACACACTCCCCCCCCCCCCCCCTCAACCCCCCCCCACCCCACCCCCGCACTTCCACACACTCACCGAGACAGGTGACCATGTCCGAGTCCAGCACGTAACCCTCGTGACAGCCGCACTGATATGACCCAGGGGTGTTGATGCACAGCTGGGAACACTGCGTGCTGTTGGCCGCACACTCGTCGATATCTGAAGACAGCAGCACGTCATCATCATCATCGTCATCGTCATCGTCATCGTCGTCATTCATCAACAGAACCAAGCTCAGCGTGTCATAACTGGCACCATGAGATCCACCCCAGTCCTGAAGATGGAGGAGACCACTGGGCTACAGTCATTGGAGGACAGAAGGGACACAAAGATCCTCATCCAGGCAGCAAAATTCAAACGCCTTGAAAACCATCCAATGAACAACAGAATGAGCAGACCCACCAAGAGCCGGCTGAAAAGAGGCAGCTTCATCCACCAGTCAAGACGCCTTGGAAAGACAAACCCCAGTCTTGATGGAGCACGAAGCAAAGCCTATCCCGGCAAATGTCACCCACCCATCTTGGAAGGGGCAGGGAAGGGGCAGGTGTTCCCAACAGTCGTCACCAGCATTCCCGGAGTGGAGAAAAGAGGAACACAGTCAGACACCCAAAGGAAGGTCCTGGCCATGGAGTACATCTGCAACCAGTACCCCCAGGAAGACTGGACCCATGTTTTTTCACTCGTCGATATCTGAAAACAGCAGCACGTCATCATCATCATCGTCGTCGTCGTCGTTGTCATTCATCAACAGCGTGTGTGTCACCCATCTCGTGGGAACCGTCTTCGGTTCTCTCGCTTCGTGTCAAACCTCTGCACTCGGTTCTTTTCAATGAAAGTCTTGCCTTGAAACCTACCTCTTTCTTTAATAAGAAAAAGAAAAAAAAAATAAAAAAAAAAAAATAAAAAAGCTCCTCCTTACCCTCTCTCTTTTCCGTCCATAGTTTCTTTTATTTCTTTCTTTCTTTTTATTTTTTTTTACTTCTTGCCTTCTGAACTACATATAATTTATATGTTCTCTCTGTACTTTGATTTATTTCTGCACAAGAGTTCGCGCTACTAAATATATGACTATTATTATCATTATCATTATTGTTATCATCATCATCATCATCATTATTATCATTATTATTATTGACTTCATCACGGTAAACTCAACAGCGTTTACAACTATGTTCATTTTCAACAAATATACTAAGTTTCACACCCCCCCATATTTTATACACACACACACACACACACACACACACACACACACGCACCATATATGTAACACACGCACGCACGCGCACACGCACACACACTTTCACATACTTGCATGCGTTACACGTTAATTTCTTTTCCCCTCCTTCGATTTTTTCCCCTTACCCTGGTCTAACATCACTTACAGTGAAAAGACAAACTAAAGAACGAACAGCAAATATATACACCCCTTTAAACCCCTCCCTCCCCCACCCCTCCAGTCCCATCCCCCCCCCGACCCCCCACCCCGATACCCTCCCCCACACCCCACTTTTTTTTTTTGCACTTCAACCAAAACAAAAGAACACAGTCCCTGTAGGCTTTAACGCTATGACGTCAGTAGCGGCCGACCTTCACAGGCGCTGTCGTCATAGGAACTGACGTAACCGGCGCCGCACGTGCACAGGTAGGAGCCGTCCGTGTTGTGGCAGGTGCCGTGCTGACACACCTTGTTCTTGTACCGCTCACACTCGTCGATGTCTGGTGACAGGCAGTGAGAAGGGGGTGGGCGATGGGAAGGGGAGAGAGAGAGAGAGAAAGGGGGTGGGGTGGGGGGGGGAGTGGATGTTGAGAAGAGAAAAAGTAGGAGAGATAATTATAACAATGATTATATATATATATATATATATATATATATATATAATCCTTATTATTATTCAGCAAAATGCCATGGCCTCAGTTTTGAAGGAATGAATATAAACAGGGCACAATTTCTTTTAAAAGTAACAATTGGCACACAATTCAGTATATCGGTCATTTGTGGACCTGTATACTGGTCTGTTATACTGGTCTGTATAATAAGAGAGAGGGAGAGAGAGAGGGAGAGGAAGGGAGGTAGGGAGAGAGAAGGGAACACACAGAGAGAGGGAGAGGGAGGGAGGGAAGGAGAGCGAGAGAGAGAGAGGTAGAGGTAGGTAGGGAGGGAGGGAGAGAGGGAGGGAGAGAGAAGGGAACAGAGAGAGAGAAAGAGAGATGTAGAGGTAGGGAAGGAGAGCGAGAGAGAGAGAGAGGTAGAGGTAGGGAGGGAGGGAGGTAGGGAGAGAGAAGGGAACACACAGAGAGAGGGAGAGGGAGGGAGGGAAGGAGAGCGAGAGAGAGAGAGAGAGGTAGAGGTAGGGAGGGAGGGAGAGAGGGAGGGAGAGAGAAGGGAACAGAGAGAGAGAGAGAGGGGAGGGGTGGGGGAGAAACGACGGGAAAGAGAGAAGGGGGGCAAGGGAAACTGCAATAGACGGGAGGGGAAAGAGAGGGAAGGGAGAGAGAGGAGAGGAGAGCAAGATAGAGAGAGAGAGGCGGGGGAAAAAAGAAGGGAGATGGCTGAGAGGCAGAGAGAGTGAGGCAGAGAAAGAGAGAAAGAGAGAGACAGAAACTGACAGACGGAGACAGAGCGAGAGAGAGAGAGAGAGACAGAGATAGAGAGAGAGACAGGGAAAAGGGGGTCAGATGAGAGATGGCCATCTTTACGCTTCCTCTGTCATCGCACACACAAACCTACACATTTACTCTGTAACTGTACATTCATTTTATCCGTCGGGAAACCTCAATTAAAAAACCCCAAAACAAACAAACAAAAAACAGAAAGTGACAATTACAGAAACAAAAAGATCAAATCCATCGTCTAGTACAGTGAAAAGACGTTAAACTAAAGAACGAAGATCAAATCCTAGGCCCTGTTTGACTATTAACTCAAATAAAAGCATCCCCCGTATCCCCCCCCCCCCCCCAAAAAAAAAAAAAAAAAATCAAAAACAAACAAACAAACAAACAAAAAACAGCAGTGGCAGAGTTGAGTACGACGAACTGTTGGAAAAAAAGCCCTCCCCTTCTGGTCAAATTGTCCAAAGCTGCAGACTTAAAAAAACAAAAAAACAAACAAACAAAAACCCCAAAAAACAACGAACACTCGTGAAGTCTCCTCTGATGTGTGGCCTCCTGGCGACCTCACACCGATAGTTTCCTGTGGACGGCTACAGGCACGAACCCACCAGGTCTGGTTGTCAGTGTGAATGGGGGAGACTCGGAGTGAGCGGCGAGGAAGAAATGCCACTGATAACGGCGCACATGATGGCACAGATAAAAAAAAAAAAAGAAAGGGACAGACAGAAAAAAAAACAAAAAACAAACAAACAAACAAACAAAAAACAAGAGAGGCAAGGCCTTCAAGACTCACTTGTGAAACACAAGCTTTTTATGTATTGAGTATAATTTCAAAATGTGATGTTTAAGATGAGAAAGATCAGTTTAAAGCAAATTAAGTCCCCTAGCATTAATCAGTACAGAGTAATTTCCCTTCTTTACTATCTGCGCCAAAAACATTTTCAAAATAAATAAAACTTCCATGCTTAGCAAAAGAAGTTCCTGTTTGAACAAAAAATGATAATAATCACTGCTCTTGTTGTTGTGTCAGAATATCAGATCAAAGTGCCAGGTTTAGAGAATACAAAAAAAAAAACAACCCAGTAAATGCAACTATTAAATATAACTAGGCTTCATTTTTTATTTTTTTGTGCCCATCCCAGAGGTGCAATATTGTTTTAAATAAGATGACTGGAAAGAACTGAATTTTTCCTATTTTTATGCCTAATTTTGTGTCAACTGACAAAGTATTTGCAGAGAAAATGTCAATGGTAAAGTTTACCACGGACACACACACACACACACAGACAACCGAACACCGGGTTAAAACATAGACTCACTTTGTTTACACAAGTGAGTCAAAAAAAAGGGACAGACAGAGAAAAAACAACAACAACAAAAAAACAAGACTCAAGATTGATATACAGCAGTTGTTACCTTCGCACGTGTGTCTGTCTTTGGCCAACCGTCGCCCTTTCTTCTCACAGCGGCACAGATAGCTGCCCCGCTTGTTGATGCACACGTCCACGCACCCTCCATTGTCCTCCTCGCATTCGTCCACATCTGTTGGCACACACGCACGCACGCACACAAACAGACCCACAAATGCATGAACGCACGCACACACTCTCTCTCTCTCACACACACACACACACACAGAGGCGAACTACGTGAAGAAACATAAACATACATACACGTCCGCGACAAATGTCATTCACAACAGGGATGGGGGTGGGATGGGGAGTGGGTGGATGGATGGGGAGAGAAAGTTTGGGAGGTGGTGGGGGTGGGAGTGGAGAGGGGTGTGTGTGTGTGTAGGGGGGGGGGGGGGGGGGAGGGGCTTGGAGGGGGGGAGGGCGAGGGAGTGCGCACAAGACACGAGCAGTCGTTGACACAAACACGTCATGCAGTCAAGACACACAGATGCACACGCACACGTTGTCTGCGTTCGAACGCACGACTGTCAAACACACACACACGCGCGCACACACACACACACACACTTGTCTGCGTGCTGTGTATGCATGCGTCTGTGTGTGTGTGTGTGTTTCACGCAGAGAGAGAGAGAGAGAGAGAGAGGACGGCAATATCCACAATTTTCCCCCTCCGGACGGAATGAGAAGGCGTGGTGGTTCACCCCGTCAGTCACACAGAGAGGAGCGGAGGGGAACATGCCGAGAAAACGTGTCGTTTTGGTTCATCTATTCAATCACATA